>NW_006408615.1:3105555-3109886 GCF_000296735.1 Chrysochloris asiatica | reverse complement strand
TCTTTCTCCCATGTAGTGATTCATGGGTTTGAACCATCAACTTTGTGGTTAGCTTAATTCACTGTGTCACCAAATGCCAATGCTTAACTCAGTGTGCCAACCATTGCTGAGTGCTTGGCTGATGTACCACTAGGGCTTGTCCACCACCACTCTCCACTACTACTGAGTTGATTCCTTCTCATAGTGACCCTATGGAGCAGAATAGGATTGTCCCTAAGGATTTCTGAGACTATAAGCAGACAGCCTCATCTTTCTCCCAAGGAGCAGCTGGTGGATTTGAACCACCAACCTTGTGATTAGTATCCCAATCAAAGCTTAGCCCTTTCAGGGTTTGTAAATTGCTGAAAGGAAGGATGGAAGGAAGCAAGAAGGAAGAAGAAAGGAAGCAGGCAGATGGAAAAAAGTCTTGATGATAAATTTTGCACTATTGGATTTGTATTTCTTTGGCTACATGCATTTTTGTTGAAGGTTCTGATAAATCATATGGGGATGGAGGCGTTTCAAGTTTGTGATGAGAACTCCCTTTTTCAGAGAAACTGTGTTAGTCCCAGGTATGAGTAGGTGGACACAAGGGAGTCCAGCCAAACAGCAGGTCTCTCTGAAGACCTGGTGCTTGTGCTTGACCTTAACCAGAAAATTGGTGTTCTTGGGGGAACCAAGATAGAGAGTGAACAATTTGCAAGGCCTTGGTTCACATATTTCAAGACCTGGCTGCAAAGACTGGGCAGTGAAGTCTGGTGGGAGATGGGGATATTAATATCTACACTGGCCTGCAGTCATGTTCAGAAGGTCAAGGATGACCAGGATTTACAGGGAGAAGCAATTGGAGAATTTTTCCAAATCACTTCAGATAGTTTCGCTGAATCTTTCAACAGAGAGACGTGAATAGTCTTTATGCAACATATTTGTCATCTAGATGATGTTTATCTGTGGTCCTGTGTGCTGATACAGTGGGAGAACCTCAATGAAGACAGTCTGGGATGCCTGAGGTCATTGGTCCCTCCTTATTCCTCAGGGAACCAAAGAAAATGAAATATTCCATTTTTCCTCTAAGAAAAGATTTCTAAATAGGAGTTCCCATCCTGAATCACCCTGCTTAGTGTCCTCCACTGAGAACAAAATGAGAAATGTGTTGGCCTGTTTTTCTGCTGAGCAGGAATGGAACATATCACGGTGATACGGGTCCAGGATTAAGGAGAACATGTTCCTCCCGGCGGCTCCAATCACCAGGAGATCTGCTTTAAATAGGATGCCAGTCTTCTTCTGGAATAAGAGTGATTTCACAGAAATTTGCTTGGTGTATTCATCCAATCAGACCATGGGTACCAGCGGGAACTCTGAGCCTGGTCCTCCTCTGGCTCCATCATAGCCCCATCAGAACTCAAAGGAGGGGTGTGGAGGCTGAGTCATCCCCCACCCTTCCGCCCACTGGAGTTCAGATGGGGTCCTGACAACACCATTTCCTTCTGAGTGCTTAGGAGAAACCGATGTGCAAATCCCCATGTGATTGGAGTATACTTTACTGCCGGCAGGACTCACACTAGGGGTATGCGAAGGAAAGAAAGAAAGAAAAACACAAAACAGATGGGGAAAATTCAGTTAGCAAGAAAACTGTTTTTAAATAACAGGGTGGAGGCAGGTGGGTTCAGGGGAGGGGGCTAGGCAGATCAGACAGGGCTTGCCTATGGACAGACAGGCAATAGGAGTTTTGAACAAACAGGAAGGAGCGGACGTGAGAGTGTGTGTCATATGACTGCCAGAGAGAAATCAAGGCTGTTTCAGGGTCACCTGTCAGCTCCCAAATGAGACCTTTCATGGTGGAGAAGATGAAAGATAGTATTTCATAAGCATCTGCTACATTCTAGGCCCCTTCCTAGCTATTTTTATGGATGTTCATCTTTGCTACAAATCTCGGTGAAGGGCTTATTGCACCATTAAGCCTGTTGCTGTTGAATGGGCCTCAGCTTTAAGCAATCCCTCATTTGTCAGAGTAGAACTGTGCCCCATAGAGTTTTCAGTGGCTGATAGTTTGGAAGTAGATCACCAATCCTTTCTTCTGAGGTGTCTCTGAGTAGATTTGAACCACCAATCTTTCAATTAGCAGCCAAGCAATTAAACATTTGTACCATGCAAGACTCCTAGGTATTATTAGCCTGTGCCTTTTAAAGAAATTTTAAAATATCTTATGTGTTTAAAGTGAACGTTTACATAGCAAATTAGGTTCCCATTTAACAATTGTTGTTGTTGTTGTTGTCAGGTGCCATCGAGTTGGAACTGACTCATAGCGACCCCATGCACAGCAGAACTAAACAGTGTCTGATCCTGGGCCAACCTCACTACCGCTGCCACACTTGAGTCCATCAATGATGCCATTGATGCCAATTTAACAATTATACACACATTATTCAATGATTTTGGTTACTTTTTTTCTTCTTTCTCCCATTATTCTTTTTGTTGTTGTTTTTCTTAACTTTCTATTATGAATTGAGTTCAAGTTTACAGACAAGATCATCAGTTTTACATTCAACAAATCATACACTTTTTAAAATTTCAATTATCCCTTGCATATAACAAGTTATTTCACTTCCTCCCTATATTTCCTATTTCCTTTCCATCCACCTTCCCATCCCTCCTTAATTTTGTCCTGAGGTACATGTTTAACCTCTCTTAAAAAAAAAAAAAAAAAAAAAAAAAATATATATATATATATATATATATATATGTGTGTGTGTGTGTGTGTGTGTGTGAGTTGTTATTGCTAAGTGCCTATGAGTCAGTTCTGACTTATAGCAACACTATTTACTGTTTCTGGGGAGTGGTGGGTGGCTTTGAACCACAAACCTTGTGGATAGCAGCCCAGTGCTGATCCTATAGCTCCATACCAGAACTCTCTCTATGTCTATATCAATATATTTCTGTTGTTGTTGTTGTCAAATACCATGGCATCTGTTCCAACTTATAAGCAACCCTGTATAGGGTTTCTCAAGAGTGGGTGGTAGATTTGAACCTCCAACCTTGCTGTTCAAACCGACATTGCAGTCGAGTGCTTATCCTATAGCATGAGACCAGGACTATGTATCTATATGTCCATATCTGTGTATCTGTCTGTTGCTATTGAGCCAACTAATATTCATGGTGACCCACTGTGTCAGACTGTGTTCCATAATGTTTTTATGGCTGAGTTTTGGAAGTAGATCATCAAGCCTTCCTTACAAAGTATCTCTAGGTAGACTTGAACCTCATTGCTGAACACGATAGCCATTTGCACTGCCCAGGGACTTGGAGAAAGAAAGAGGAAGAAATGTCCCTGTGTCCACACAGGCCATAGTTGAAGGAGCTAAGATTTATGTCCAGGTCTGTCTGGCTCCAGATAAATGACTTTGTCTACCCTCTCTCTCTGTACTCATCAACATTTGTATGGCTGCTCCAGTGACATCTGTTTCATTGTAGTCCTCAGAAGAAGTTCTTTCTTGGTACAACTGTCTACCATACTTCCTCCTGAAATCCTGTTACTTGGTTTAGGTCAGTATAAGGCAGACATCCCTCCCTGCCGCAGTGGTCAACCTGGCAGAAACAATTTTCTCTAAACAAATCCCTACTTTTAATCTTTTAAATGGAACACTATAGCCTGAGCTTATGGAGCCTAGAGATGGATAACAGGGTTAGAGACATGCTTTGGAACATTTCTCACCACTTTCTTTATAGCTGGCTGGCATCTCTAACCCCAGTGTAGAGGACAGAGTAACCTTCCTATTTCCCTGAAACTCTGAGAGGAGAGATGTCCTATTTTAGCAGTGGGTACGTGTCTCTGTCATATTGCAGAGGATGGCATGCTGTTGTGATGCTGAGAGTTATGCCACTCGTATTTCAAGTGCCAGGAGGGTCACCCATGGTGAACAGTTTTCAATGAAGCCTCCAAACTAAGATATACTACAAAGAAAGTCCTGACAATATACTGAAAATCAGCCAGTGACAACCCTATGGCTTACAACAGAATATTTTCGGACAGGACTCAGCCTTATCAGTGATCTTGAAGACACTGCAGGATTGGGCAGCATTGTGTTCTATTATACATGGGTTCACCATGAGCCACTTGTGGCACTGTAGGATAAGCACTTGACTGCCAACCACAGTGTCAGTGGTTCAAACCCATCAGCCACTCCTCGGAAACGCTATACAAGTTTGCTGTGATTCAGAACTGACTCGATGGTGCTTAACAACAACAACAACAACAACAATGACAGGTATACTAGTACCAACCCCTAGAACTGCCTTGGTAGTGGACTGGATTATGATTTGGGCTGATAACTGCAAGGTCAGTAGTTTGAATC
>NW_006408615.1:3102084-3104955 GCF_000296735.1 Chrysochloris asiatica | reverse complement strand
ACAATAAAAACAACATAAAGATGACACAGGACCAATCAAGGTTTCATTCTGTTATACATGGGGGTCTCCATGAGTTTGAATGAATTCAATGGCATCTAACAACAAAAACAACTTTACCAGAGAGCAAGTGTGCTAGACAAAGAGAATTATATTATTCATATTGGTTTTTAATGTGTCCTCATAGTGATGACCCTTGTCCATAGTCAGCATTCCATGTGGGATGACCCTTGTCATAGTTGGTGTTCCCTATGTTATTTTCTTTGTCTACAATAGGTATTCCCTGTGCAATGACTCTTGTCAATAATCAAAGTTCCCTGTGCATAACTCTTGTCAATAGCTGACTTTCCCTAGGTGATGGCTACTGTCCAGAGTCGGTGTTTCCTATGTGATATCTGTGGTCCATTGTTGGTAGTTTGTTGTACTGTGGTGGCTTGACTCTTGTCAATAATCAAAGTTCCCTGTGCATAACCCTTGTCAATAGCTGACTTTCCCTAGGTGATGGCTACTGTCCAGAGTCGGTGTTTCCTATGTGATATCTGTGGTCCATTGTTGGTAGTTTGTTGTACTGTGGTGGCTTGACTCTTGTCAATAATCAAAGTTCCCTGTGCATAACCCTTGTCAATAGCTGACTTTCCCTAGGTGATGGCTACTGTCCAGAGTCGGTGTTTCCTATGTGATATCCGTGGTCCATTGTTGGTAGTTTGTTGTACTGTGGTGGCTTGCTTATTGTTGTGATTCTGGAAGTTATGCCACAGGTGTTTTAAATACCAGCAAGTTCACCTAGAGTGGACAGGTTTTAGCTGAGTTTCTAGACAAAGAGTAGTAGGCAATTGAGACGGACTTCATTAGAAGATGAGTCAGTGAAAACTTTATGAATGTAAGAAGTGGAACACTGTCTTCACCAGGATACTGAATATTGAAACATGATGAAGAGCACTGGAATACTGTCAGATATAGTGCTGGAACAATGGCGCCCGAGTTGGAAGGCACTCAAAATACAACTGGGGTAAAGTTGCCTCCTCAAGGTAGAGTTAACTGTGATGATGCTAATGGAGTAAAGCTTTCTGGACCTTCATTTGCTGGTAGGGAAAAACTCAAAATGAACAGAAACAGCTGTGAATATTCATTAGTAATCAGAATATAGAATGCACGAAGTATGAATTTAGGGATACTAGAAATTGTCAGAAAATAAATGGAATGCATAAACATTGATATTCTAGGGTATTAGTGAGCAGAAATGGACTGGTGTTGGTCATTTTGAATCTGACAATCATGTGGTTTACTATGTCAGGAATGACAAATTAAAGAGGAATGGTGTCACATTCATCATCAAAAAGAACATGTCAAGATATGTCTTGAAGTACAGTGTTGTCTGTGATAGGGTAACATCCATACACCTACAAGGAAGACCAGTTAATGCCACTTTTATTCAAATTTATACACTAACTAAAGTCAGTAATGATGAAATTGAAGAAATCTAACAACTTTTTCAGTCTGAAATTGATCAAGCATGCAATCAAGATGTATTGATAATTACTGGCAATTGGAATGCAAACGTTAGAAACAAAGAGGAAGTATCAATAGTTGGAAAATATTCCCTGGGTGAGAGAAACAATGGGGGAGATTGCAGGATAGAATTTTGCAAGACCAATGACTTCTTTATTGCCTATACCTTTTTAAAATGACATAAAAGATGACTATACACATGGACTTCACCAGATGGAATACACAGAAATCAAATTGATGAAATCTGTTGGAAAAGATGGTGGAAAAGCTCCATAGCATCAGCCAAAACATCGCCAGAGGCAGACTGTGGAACAGACCATCAATTGCTCAAATGCAAGTTAAGGTTGAAGCTGAAGACAATTAATAGAAGTCCATGAGAGCCAAAATATGACCTTGAACATATCCCACCTGAATTTGGAGATCATCTCAAAAACAGATTTGATGCATTATACGCTAAAGACTGAAAACCAGAAGAGTTTTGGGATGACATCAAGAGCATCATACAGGAAGAAAGCAAAATACCAAAAGGGAAGAACATGCTTTGCATTTCTCAAGCTGAGGGAACTGAAGAAATAATTCAAGCCTCAATTTGTGATATTAAAGAATTCTACGTGGCGTTGTGGGCTAATGCGTCAGACTGCAAGGTTGTTTGAATTGCAAGGTCGGTGGTTCAAGCTTACCAGCTGCTCCTTGCAAACCCTATACACAGGGTCACTATGGGTCATAATTGACTCGACAGCACTTAACAACAACAACAACAATGGGCAAAATATTAAATGATGCAGAAGTATCAAAAGATGGAAGTATCAAAAGATGGAAGGAATACACAGACGCTGTACCAAAACGAAATGATTGATGTGCAACCATTTCAAGCATAGCCAATGATACTGAAGGAAGAAGTCCAAGATGTATTGAAGACATTGGCAAAGAATAAAGCTCCTGGAATTGATGGAATACAAATTAAAATATTTCAACAAATTGATGAAACAGTGAAGGCCCTCACTCATCTATGCCGAGAAATTTGGAAGACAACTACTTTGCCAAATGAAGAGATCCATATTTATGTCCATTTCAAAGAGAGGTGATCCAACAGAATGCAGAAATCATTGGAAAATATAATTAATATCACATGCAAGTAAAATTTTGCTAAAGATAATTTAAAAATGATTACAACTCTTCATCAAGAGAGAACTTCTGGAGATTCAAGCTGGATTCTTAAGAGGGTATGGATCAAGGGATATCATTGCTGATGCCAGATGGAAGTTTGCTGAAAGCAGTGAGTACCAGAAAGATGTTACCTGTGCCTTAATGACTACACAATGGCTTATGATAGTGTGGATCATGACAAGCTATGGACATCATGGT
>NW_006408615.1:3087595-3101584 GCF_000296735.1 Chrysochloris asiatica | reverse complement strand
TCAACCATCAACACTCATGCAAGCAGCAGTAAAGAAATCAAATGAGGTATTGTATTAGGCAAATCTGCTGCACAAGACTTTTTTAAAGTGTTGAAGAGCAAAAATGTCAGTTTGAGGACTAAGGTGTGCCTGAGCCAAGCCATGGTATTTTCAATAACCTCATATGCATGTGAAAATTGGGTAGTGAAAAAGGAAGACTGTAAGAGAATCGATGCACTTGAGTTATGGTGTTCAGGTAGAATATTAAGAGTACTATGGACTGTCAAAACAACAAACCAGTCTGTCTTGGTTGTGTGTGATGACCCTTGTCCATTAGTCGGCATTCGCTGTGTGAATCGTTCTTGTCCATGATCATAATTCTCTGTGTGATTATCTTTGTCCATAATTGGCATTCCCTGTGTGATACCCCTTGTCCATTGTCAGAATTTCCTGTGTGATGTCCCTTGACCATTGTCAGAGTTCGCTGTATGATGTTTCACACCCACAGTCGGTGTTCCCTGTGTGATAATCCTTGAGCATTGTGAGCATTCGTGTATGATGATTTTTGTCTATAGTAGGCATTCCATGTGTGACGGCACTTGTCCATAATCAGCATTTCCTGTATGATACTTCTTTCCTATAATTGAAATTTCCGGTGGGATGTCCTTGTCCATTGTCGGAGTTCCCTGTATGATGACTCTTGTCCACAGATGGTGTTCCAGTGTGATGTCCCTTGTCTGTACTCCACATTCCTGGTATGATGTTTATTGTCTGTAGTTGGGGTTTTTCTATGGTCCTTGTCCCTAGTTGGCGTTCCCTGTGTGATGTCTTGTGTTTGTAGTTGGCATCCATAAAAGGATGCTTGCCTGGGAGTATGGCACAGGGATTGAAGTGGTTGAATACTTTGTGGCTATTAATAAAAGGACAAGGAGTGGGTATGAGGCTGGCCGTTCTGTCTGTGCAAGGCTCTGAGCTGCTCCGTTATTGAGCAATGACATTGTTCAGCATCATGGTGTGGAAAGTATTGTTAAATGCATTGGGTGACGCGTGCAATGGTTATTCAGAAATAGTCCATTTTTCCCTTTGAAAGACTGTCTCACACATAGTGAGTTATTTTCCTGATCTCTTTTTCTGTAAATCAAAGGTTTCAGCATCATGTAAACCCTTGGGCCCCAGAGGTGCACCCTGTTTTTCCCCCTGATATTGTTCTATGAGGTTGTGATGCTATCTTTGTCACCCGCAGACCTGACACAGATGCATTGAAGATGGTTAGCCTCCCAGGTGAGATTAGATTGAACCCTCCTTATCTTCTCATTGTCGTTTTATCACTTCCAAGAGCAGCTCTGTTTCCAGACTTGGAGTTTTGTTGCTGTTCTTAAAGGGGACTGTCTCGGATATGAAAATCTGATGCTGGGAGCAGCTCCTGGGAAGGTGTTCGTTCACCCAGGATTGGAAGTAACACTGCCCATTACTGAAGGAGAGTCATGTTATTTGCTGGTGGTCTTTTGTCTGTCTTGTCCTCTGGATAATTTCTATGGAGGAATACAGTTATTCCCCATTATGTACATGTTTGTACTTGTGACTTTGCCTACCTGCTAAAATTAACTTGTAACCCTCCAATCTATGCTTATGGTCCTTCCTGGACATAACTGTTGTTGTTGTTGTTATGTGCCGTGGAGTTGGTTCTGACTCATAGCGACCCTGTACAGGATTTCTGAGGCTGTAAATCTTTACGGGAGCCTCATCTTTCTCCTGAGGAACCACTGATAGTTTCGAACTGCTGACCTTGCGGTTCGCAGCCCGATTCGTAACCACTACGCTACCAAAATGGAATCACCTGACATGCACATTACCAGGTGAGTTTAAACAAGGTGACACTCTGCCTTCTTGCTTCAGTTCTTAGATTGCAAACATGTGTCTTAGTCACTGTTTACTTACCAACAACCAAAAATCACCACTACCTTCAGGTCAATCCTGACTCATGTCACTGTTGCTATTTAGTGCCATCGAGTAAGTTCTGATTCATAGCGACCCTGTATAAAGTTTCCTAGGAGCAGCTGGTGAGTTGGAACTGCTTGTGATTCAAACCAACCTTGAAGTCCTGTGCTTTATCCTACAGCACCACACAGGACTCCAAAGGCGTTGATAGCAAAGTAACAACATGAAAGTGACACATTAGGAACATTGGTGACAATGCTACTTAGCACTCATAGAAAGACTTCATTTTATCCAGAATGTTAGATATATTTAGCATCTTTACCAAATTGATAAGATTAGTTTGTTCCTATTACAGTTTTAAAATATAATTCAAACTATAATAAGTTTTTTGTTGTTGTTTCCAAGGCTGTAAATCTTTACAGTCTCATCTTCCTTCTGCAGATCTTCGGATGCATTTGACCTGCTGACCTTGTGGCGAGCAGTCCAGTGCTTATCCCACAGGACTATGCTCTTCACGTTTTGTGCTTTTGGTTGGTCAATTCACTGTTTAAAGTGTTTACCAAGTGGAGTGTTCACATGTTGGCTAGCATTCCTCATCGTCTTCTTGTTTTGTTTTCTTTTTTTAACTAATTTGTGCACAAGTTTCCATCCAATAATTCACACACACGTTGTTCTGTGATATTGCTTACAGTCCTCACAATGTAACGACACTCTTCCCACGTCCTCCCTGGGTTTCCTATTCCCATTCTTCCTTTTCCCCCTGCATTCTGGGCCTTGTTTTTCAACAAATGATGCTCTTTTAATCACTTGTGGTTGACTATACCAAGGAGTCCATTTTTCCCTGGTTCCTATTCACTTTATAAGTCTGTCTATTGTTTTGTTGAAAAGGGCAGATTCAGTTCTGGACTTGAAGAGTAACCAAAGGCTACAGTTTTGAGAGTTCCACCAGTTTCCTGTTAATGTTTCTAAGCACAAAAGGTTGTGATGCGCCTTGTGGAGAACTTACTTGTGATAGATAAGCTTTGTTTAGGCATGAGTTATAGGATTGTTGGCCATGAGCTCAGTGTAGATGAATCAATGTTGTTGTTGCTATTAAGTTGGTTCTGACTCATAGTGATCCTGTATAGGGTTTCTGAGGAGCTGCTGGCAGGTTTGAACCATTGACCTTGTGGTTAGTAGTCCAGCGCTTATCCTACAGCACCATCCAGGATGAATCAATAATACATATAAAATAAGGTGTTTAGAGACAGAAACACTTTTTACAACAAGGCTACATAATGATCAGTTGATAAATATGTTGTGACCAAATACTCATAGATACCTAACCTTGTATATCTCCTAACCCTAAACAATGGGTTGGCATCCACTCATTCAATGTTCATATGGCTTTATAGAAACTAACCACCACAATCAATGAGAATTCATTGTACCTGGATCTGTGTGAGAGATGACAGGGACACTTGACAGAATTCTTGGAAGCAGGGAACTTCCCTGGGAAAATACTAACTGAGCCTCTGTTGTTATTGGTAAGTGCCATGGAGTTGGCCCTGACTCCTAGTGACTTTGTACAGGGGTTCTGAGACTGTGAATCTTTGCAGGAGCAGATAGCCGCATCTTCCAAGCCTCATATCTCTCTCTTGGTAGAGCAGGTAGACTCAAATCCCTGACCTTGTGGTTCACAGTCTGAGTGACCACACCCTCCAGCTGAGCTGAGACCTAAAGGAAAAGGAAATGTTTACCAGGCAAGTGGGGAAGAGTGTTTTGTGCTCGTCAGGAGCCAGGTTGTAACTAGTTGGATCTTCAGGATGGATGTGGTGGTATCAACTATGAGACAAAGTGTTCCCCTGGGCACCTCATCCTATCCTCATGTATCCAGGAGAATGCTGTCTCTCTTGGACACCTGGAAAGGTGCCCTCAAATTGTTGGAGGTGCTCCAAAGTGTACACATAAGACCAAATGTCAGGATACAAGCTTCTTACATTCCTGCCGTCTTCCTTGCTACATATATGGATGGGACAGCTCATGTTTGGATTGTTGTTGTTGTTGTTAAGTGCCATCGAGTCGGTTCCGACCCTGTACAGGGTTTCCGAGGGTGTAAATCCTTATGGGAGTAGAAAGCCTCATCTTTCTCCCGCGGAGCGGCTGGTAGTTTCGAACCGCTGACCTTAAGGTTCGCAGCCCGATTCGTAACCACTACGCTACCAGAGCTCCTTAGTAGAATCACTTAGGTCTCAATTCCATGCAATTCCTGCCAGCTGCTGCTGACCTGCATGAACCAGGAGGACACTTGCTAGACAGGCTTGGTGCCTCTCTGCTCTCTTCTGTTCCCAGGCAGTCGAGTGGAAGTCACCAGCCTTTTAGACTCTAATGGGATTCAGTTCAAGTCCACCTCCACCACGTGCAAGACATACTGTTGATATAGCGATTATACCTCCCTGGGTCTTAATAGCCTAGTCTATAAGATAATGACACTAAGAAAAAATGATCAGTATAATAATAAAATAATAATCAGTATCAGTTCACAGTACTCCTGTGTGCCTGATACAGCTTATGGGTCATCTAACACCCTCCACCATCCTAGAGAGTTACATTATTATCATCCCATTTTATAGCTGAAGCAACTGAGTCTTGGAACAATGACTAGTGTTGTATAGGTTGTGAGCAGATGGTGGGGATGGCAGTAACTCAGATTTTACTTGCTCCAGAGCTACTCTCGATCTTAAGCCCTCTATTTGACACCAGCACCAGCTAAATAGTTGATGAGAATTCCATGGGCAACATGTGTGAGCTTGCTTTCTGTACAATAAAAGCAATATTGATTAAAAATGCCTTTGGGGCAGCATGCTGGCAAGTCCCATGGAATGACACTAAAATGAAGATCCGAGCCTCGGGTTGGGGTGTATCTGGGATCCTGGATTCTACCCACTCCCAGGTGATGCCTGTGATACTGACAAGAGGTAGCGAGGTCTTTTGTGCACCAGGTGTGCCTCTCCACTCTTCACATGTATTTATTTATTTAATGCTCACAGAAAGCCTATGGGAATTGAGGTCTCTAGAATTAATAGACAATCTCTTCAGAGTGTGGCCTCTCGGGTGAAACTACTCCATCTGTTTGCAACCTTAGTGCTCCATAGGAGGTTGGAATTTCCTCAGACGTGACTGGATTGTATTGCTCCGAGAGGAGTGGAATGGTGCCTTCAGAGACAGTCCAGTCAGGCTGTCAACCTTAGGGAGCATAGACCCTGAGGAGCTGAACTGCTCCCTGGGTAGGCCTAGGGGAGACTTGCTGGGTGGGCTCATGAACCCTCAGTTCTTACACAGATAAAAGCCTCCTGCTCCTAGTATCAGCGATTGCTGTTTCTCTGCTCAGAATGCAGTATGATTCCAGAGAAGAGATGTATTGTGGGAGTCTTTGTCTAGGGCTGGTCCCTGAGATTCTGCACATCTAACCCTCATCCAGGAGTACGGGGTGGTGTAACAGTTAAGGCAGTAGGCTGCAAGTCATAAAGCTGTAAGCTCAAGTCTACGCAGAGGTTCATCAGAAGAAAGGCGTGGCAATTTGTTGTTCTAATTAGGTGCCATTGAGTCCGTTTAGACTCATAGTGAGCCAATGTACAACAGAATGAAACACTGTCCAGTCCTGCACATCCTCACAATCACTGTTGTGTTTGAGCCCATTGTGTCCTGCCACTGTGCCAATCCATTTCATTGATGGTCTTCCTCTTTCTGCTGCCATCTACTTTACCAGTCCTTCTTCAAGAACCAGTCTCACCTGATGGTAACCAGCCCCAAGTATGGGATACAAAGTCACGCCATCCTCACTTCAATGAGTATTCTGTCTGAACTTCTTCCAACACAGAAGTGTTTTCTCTTCTTGAAATCTTCAGTATACTCAATATTCTTCACCAACAGTATGGTACAAATACATCCATTCCTCTTTGGTCTTCTAATCTGGCAATTTCTAAAATATCAGCCATTGAAAACCTTGTGCAGCCCAGTTTTACTCTGACATACATAGGACCACCATGAGTTAGGGTAGATGGCAGATGAACCATTTGATTTGCCTTTTTCATTTACTTCTGGGAGACCCCATTCTGCCCTGTGAGGCTTTTCATGGACTGAACACAGAGAGAAGAGAGACAGATGGAGTCGCCGACATCCAGAGTCTCTCTCCATAACCTGCTTCCTATTCCAAACTTGGAGGGTCTTTCTTTGTTTTCTTTTCTAATTTTGTTTATTTATAAACTTTTTTATTTTTATTGTGAACTGGGTGAAGATTTATAAGCAGATCTGTTTTCCATTCCACGGTTCACATACGGTTTGTTTCATCTCATTGGTTGCAATCTTTACAATGTAGCAGCATTCATCCTACTCCCTCCCTGTGTTTCCTACTTCTAGTCCTTTTTTCCAAACCTTGATGAACTTTGTCTGTGGGTCAACGCTGCCATTCTGATTTTGGGTCATTTATAATTCTAAGGTGTGTGCAGATAACTAGTGTTAGAGTTCCCTATATAGATCTACTATTTAGCTGATAACTGAACCAAGGAATGAGTTCAATCCCAGGCTTGAAGGGAGGGTAAGGGCCACAGGCTAGGGGATTCCACCAGTTTCTATCTGACCAGTCAGACTGATCTTTTGTTTTTTTTTTTTAAGATTTTGAGTTTTGTGCTACATTTTTCTTCTAGTCTATCCAGGACCTTTTAATGCAATCCTGTTCAGTGTGGGGTTGCTAGTGGTAGCTGGGCACCATCTATTTTTTCCTTTTAAATTATACCTCTGGCCCCACCATTGTTCTACTTAACCCCCACAGTGGCTTCCTTGTATACAGGACAGAGGGGCCTCTCCCGCAGCTCTCTCAGCTAAGGACCTCACCATACAGTAGCTCATAGCCTCAGATACCAAGGACTAGACTGTCTTCCCTCCACAGGTCTCATCGTGGCTGCTGGGAATCCCTCTTCATCACATCTCCCAGGGCCTTCAGGGGACAGCATTTATTGAGTGCTTGCTAGGTGCTAGATCCTAGAGAGGACAACACCAGCAGTCTGTCACAGAGAGCACCATCTCCGCAGGGAGGACATTACTGTTAGGGACAGATTAGGAATATAACAAAGCAGCTTAACCGCACCCCAACTCCTGGCACTTGAATCAACAATTCTAAGAAACTGAGCCCAGCATACCTTCTGAGAACTAAAGCTCTGCTAGACCACCAAGAGAGGTGCAAATGAAGACTATGTGACATGTTGGACCTGCCACCAATCAAAATGAAACCTCAGGGAAATGAGCCACAAGCAACCTAAAGAGGGAGAAAGAACAGAAGGCCAACACTCTCTCACACGTGAGAGAGATGCCCACTTCTCGTCTTCTGACAAGTGTACTATTCAGAGCTTAATAAACTTTGCTTTCTACTTGCTCCTTTCTGTCTGTGTGTGCTGCATGGACCAACCTAAGGGGAGCTTGATAGACCTGCAAAAGTCAAGTTACTGGATCCTAACAATGACATCCTCCAAGAAGGCCACCTGGCCTGACTCTCCTCACTTCTGTCTGACTCCCTGCTGTAATTGGCCTCATACCTGCGCTCATGGTCACTGGGGTCCCTCCTTGCCTCTCCCTTGCAGTGTGAGTCCCTGGGAAGCAGGAAATGGTGTCAGCCTCTGTCATCTCTGTGGCCTGTGCCCAGCACAGATATGGTGTGGACATCCTCAGGACTGTGTGTGAGCTGAAGAGAGTTGCAGTTCAGCCCCCAGGAAGGAGGACTGGGAGGGAGGTCAGAGCAGGTCCAGGTACACACTGCCTGATACTATAGGATCCTTGGGTGGTTCTCCCACCCTCTCATTGATGGAGGACAGCCTCTGCTCCTTCATTTGGGTACTGCGTGTGCAAGTGCGTGTGCGCGCATGTGTGTGTGTGTCAGCGTGGGGAAATGGGGGGAGATTTCTAAGGACTGACACGTGTCTTTCATAAGTTCTTTCTCTCTCAGTGCAATTCAATCAATATTTATGCTAGAGTAAAGCAACACAGTTTTCCTCGATTTCTCTCTCTCTCTCTCTCTCTTAATCTTTTTCTTCCTTTCATCCTTCCTATCTCTCCTCCTTCCTCGCTTCCTTTCTCCCTTCTACATCTAAATGTCTCACAGCTAACTTATTGCACCTACTTTTATTTTTCTCAACTCAAATAAATTTGCTTTGCTTTCTCCCACTAATTGTGATTTATATGATCACAAAGGTCTTCCTTTAGTCACGTTTGTATTTGGAACTCACTTTCTCTGTAGACACACACACACACACACACACACACACAGCATTGGACCTGTGAACAGCACTTTAGAGATTACAAAGCATTTTCATATCTACAGCTACACTTGATCTTCCCCTTCTGCCCTGGCGGGGTGAGGAGGGAAGCAGGGCAGATGTTAATCTCATTTCAGAAATGAGAGAAGTGAGAGTCAGTATGCTTCGTGGCACAAGCTGGCACGCAGCACAGCTGGGACAGATGCCTTGCAAATCCTGCACTTTCCCTCTCTGCCCAGGAACGGATGGCGGATAACAGCTTCATGCTCACAGCCAGGACTCTGCCGCTTTAACCCTCCATTTAGTCCTTTGACAACAGTTAGTATGACTTCCAGGAAAGTAATCTGTTGTGTCCGTTCCAGCAAGCAGGGTCAAGAGTGTGTCATGTGAATGATTTCAGAAAACAGAGCTGCAGTGCTCTCTGAGAAGCTCCTGAATGATGCAAACCATTAATGTGCTCCGCTGATAACTGAGTTTGGAAGACCAAGTCCACCCAGAGGTACCTTAGAAGAAAGGCCTGGTGATCTGGCATTCAGTAGTCAGTCATTACCATTACCAACTGCTCTGAAGGGATCGCCTTAGAAGGTCATGGAAAGAGTAGGAGAAAATGCGGAAGAAAACTCAGAATCTGAAAAAAGGCCAACTTCCTGGCAGGATTCCTGGTGTGGCCCTGTAGGATCAACACTTGACTCCAAACCACAAGGTTAGTAGTTCAACTCCCCCAGCTGTTCCTTGGAAACAGGATCGTTATGAGTCGGAACCAACTCTATGGCTCTTAGCAACACAAACAACTGGTTGTACAGAGCTCTGAGACTTTGGCGTTTAGTCACCCTGAAGGTCTGGATCTGAACTCACCTCTGGGGCTCAAGATTCAGCCAAACACCAGCAGGGTTTATAAGACAAACACTAACACTGCACTTACCCAAGGACAAAGTTCAGGAATGTTAGGAAAGGAGGAGGAATGGAAACAGAAACACAGGGAGGAAGTGGGATGATTGTGAGGACTGCAATCAATGAGATGAAACAAAATGTGCTTGAATTGTTGCATGGAAAACTGATCTGCTCTGGAAATCATCCACTTCACAATAAAAAGCTTTCCCCCAGGTATTTAAGTACATAAAAAAGAAAGATAAAGGAATTCAGTTCCACTTGGACACACATGAGGTCACTGTGAGTCAGTGACCAGTATTGTTTGTGGGAATAAGATGAGATAAGGATAGGCCAGCAGTCAAGGACACAGTTAGGGGCCACGTCCTCACAACCTAGGACCAGGGAAGGAGAGTGACACAACTGCACTGTAGAGGGTGGTGAGGCAGGGAGAAAACGGGGTTCAGAAACCAGCATTAAATACAAACCACTTATTGACTGGAGTCTTGTGACTAAAACCTTAAGGAATGTTGACCTCTGATGACTTGAGGCATTGTGAAGATGCTCAGGACATGCCTATCTTGCATAGCTGGGCAGCCACATCCTGGGACATGCCATTAAGGAAGACCACCCATAAAAACTCTGTATTTCACTTCTTTGTAAGATGTTTTGCAGAGTACTGGTGTGGTGGTGTAGAATAAGCACTGGACTGCTAACCAATAGCTACCAATTGTTGTTGTTGTTGTCAGGTGCCATTGAGTCAGAACCAACTCATAGTGACCCCATGCACAGCAGAACGAAACAATGTCCGATCCTGGGCCAACCTCACCACCGCTGCCATACTTGACGCCATCAATGATGCCACCTGGCCGATCCATCTCGTTGGGGGTCTTCCTCTTTTTCTCTGACCCTCCACCTTACCCAGCATGACATCCTTCTCCAGCAACTGTTTCCTCCGGACAATATGTCCAAAGTAGGAGAGATGAAGCTTAGCCATCCTGGCCTCCAAGGAGCACTCTGGCTGCACTTCTTCCAAAACAGATCTATTGGGTCTTTTGGCAGTCCATGGCACTTTTAGTATTCTCCTCCAACACCACAACTCAAAGGCATCAATTCTTCTACGATCTTCTTTATTCACTGTCCAGCTTTCACATCCATATGAGGTTATTGAAAACACCATGGCCTGGGTCAGGCACACCTTAGTCCTCAAGCTGACATCTCTGCTCTTCAATACTTTAAAAAGTTCCTGTGCAGCAGATTTGCCCAATGCAATACATCGTCTGATCTCTTGACTGCTGCTTCCGCGAGTGTAGACAGTTGATAGCTACCAATAGCTCCTTGGAAACCCAGTATAGGGTCACCATGAAATAGAACGGATTCAATGGCATTTAAACACAACAAAAGATGTTACAAGGTCAGCCTGGTTTGTCCAGCGCCCTAGGTAGAACGTTTAAGGACTGCCTTCTACTAGGACAGAAGAGAACCCCAGCCTCTGGGGTGAGGCAATTTGAATCATGGTCCCCAAAACCCATGTATGCACAACATCTCTGAATAAGTTTTGTCTGCTCCTACCAGAGGCGTCCTGGTGTGGTACTGTGGGATAATGCTCTGGACTGCAAGGTCAGTTTGAACAGCAAGATGAGTGGTTCAAATTTCACCAGCCGCTCTTGGAAACCCTATGGAGGATCATTATGAGTCGAAACAGCCTTGAAGGCATTAACAACAATAACAACCAGAGGTACCTGTAATGAGGACCATCTAAAAGAAATGCTGTGCACGTGCCCAATTAGCATGGTCCCTCAGAAATGAGCCACTTCCCAGAAATCCCCTCCTGTCTCTATGAATCCACATGAGGACTTTTCCTACCTAAAACCTTTTAAACCCTAGCAAAGCCTCTTTTCGGGGAGACAGGGGTGAGTGTTTCCCAGGGTCCTCTTCATCAACTCTAGCCAGATCTTTTCCTCTCAATAAATCTTTACATCATTTGCTTGTGTGAAACTCTATCTAACTTGATCATTCTTGGTCAGCAAAGACAAGGACCCTTTGATGATTAGGGCCCCACTGGTGTGGAGTCCTAATGTGGAGTCCGGGTGTGGCGGTGTGGCGCTGTGGGCTAATGCATTAGACTGCAAAGTCATTTGAACTGCAAGGTCGGTGGTTCAAGCTCATCAGCTGCTGCTCCTTGGAAACCCTATACAGGGTCGCTATGAGTTGGAATCAACTCGAGGGCACTTCACAACAACAACACACCTGGTGTGGTGCTGTGGATTAATGTGCCCGATTGCAAAGCCATTTGAAACGCAACGTAGGCAGTTCAAGCTCACCAGCTGCTTCTCGGAAACCCGATACAGGGTTGCTATGGGTCAGAACCGACTCAATGGCACTTAACAACAACAACAAACACCCTAATCACAGTGGGGACTATGGCTTGGGGAGGTAGAACCTATTCTCTCAAGCCATAATAGAGCCAGTGTATGCCAGTTCAGGGGACACGGGGTAAATGGCTTCATCTTTCTCCTGCGGAGCAGATGGTGGATTTGATCTGCTGTCCTTTCAGTTAGCGGACCCCCTGCACCACCAGGGCTCCTTTTACAACAATAGCCATTACAAGGACTCCGACTCATAAGGATTCGGCACAGGGCTTCTGAGGCTGCCAGTGTTCACGGTAGCAGAAAGCCTCACTTTCTCCCACATATGTTAACAATGCTGTTAGTAAGTGTCTTACAGTCCGTTCCAACCCACAGTGACTCTGTGTAGGGTTTCTGAGGTCGTAAAGCTTTACCAGAAATGAAAACCCCATCTTTCTCTTACGGAGTGGTTGGTGGCTTGAACTGTTGATTGTGGTTAACAGTCAAATGCTTATCCTATGAGTCAGACCAGACTTCACATTGCACCACTATATATATATATCTATATACACATACACATACACACACAATTGTTGTTGCTGTTGAGTTGGTTCCGACTCATAGCAACTCTGCCTAGGGTTTCCAATGAGCAGTGAGTTTGAATCCCCGACCTTTTGGTTCACAGTCCAGTGCTGATCTTACAACACCACACCAGAAAATAACAATTCTTTAACAGATGTTTAAATTATTCAATTAATTTATTATACATGAAATCCTAAAGCAAACCAGTGATAACTTTTTTTTTTTTTTTTTGTATTGAAAACTGTTTTATTTCACTTCAAAACTTATATTACAATAAAAGAGGCTATGTTTTGATTTGGGGGAAGCAAAGAAATGGTTATCAGATGCCTCTTCAAACAAGATTTTAAAGTGGAAATCTGTTTGATTAATTTTTTTGGTTTGTTTGGCATTTGCTTTATTTATTTATTTAAATGTTTTATTGTAAATTGTGTGATAGTTTACATGGCAGAACATTAGCTTTACATTCATCCTATCATATATTGTTTCATTGCCGTGGTTACAATCCCCTCCATGCATCATCAACCATTCAAAGGGTATACCCTGCAAGCCTGCCTTCCGGCCGTCAGCACACAGCCCCTCTCTCTCTCTGGGTCTAGAGTTCCCATCCGCTCCATCTCTCCATGTCATCATCTCTGTCTCCCTCTTTGGTGTCACTGTTTCTCTGGGTATGGTCCAGCACTCTGCTCTTCTCCCTTGATGGCCCGAGGGACCTCTGCTCCTGGACTGCAAAGTCAATCACTCCCCTCCTTTTGTTACAAAATGTCTACCTTTACATTTCCAACCCTCACAGTCAGTCCTGATAACAATTATTCACTATTGTATCACAAGAGAACTATCCCCATCTCTTTGATGAAATCCTAAAGCAAACCAGTGATAATTTTTTCATAGGCTAAGAACTTATTGAGGTTCTCCAGGGTTCTAACTTCTATGATTTCATTATTTAATTTGGCTTTTTAATGCAAAAATCAAATAAATAAAAATAAAGACTGTTTAGTAATAATAATAATAATAAAAAAAAGTAAGACTTAGAAACTTAGAAAGTATTAAGCATATTGGAAGATTTCTGTTTTGGATGGTTTTATATTCATGCACCTTAATTTAAAAGTGCCGAGTCACATGGTGGGCAGCTCATGCCCTACCAGTATGCTGCACTCGCTATAGTTCTGAGAAGAGAATGTTGCCTAGAGAAATTCTATCTGCACAAAAAGCTATTTTTCATGGAGGTTGTATTTCCACAAAGATAAAATGACTGCTAGGTGAAATGGGAATGGGCCTTTTATTTAATTTTTTTTTCAGATTTGCATATAGTACACTATTTGGGATGTCAGTGTTTTTATTATTATCAAGATAGATATATTGACTATACTTTCTTCTCTTATCTGTTCAGAAGAAAACCCCTTTTTTTTTAACCCCTAATAATTGTATTATAAATTTCTACAATAGACTTTCACTTAGAAAGCATGATCCTGACATTGTCTGAAACAACAACATATAGTCACCGGCATCGTTGGCAGTATTTGGAAGCTGGTTTGAGAGAAAGGATGTTACTAACCAGTTGGACAGTGCTTTAGCATAAAGAAAGCTGTGTAGGAAAGTTGTTATTATTGTTATAATCATCCAATATGTTTAGAATAAGCTGCTTTATAGTTGCATTTATTTTATCAGTCATCTGAGCACATGTCAAAAATGTATCCCACACATTGGAATAACATCACACTTTGCATAATGTTACTTGACTCAGGATGAGATCATATGCAGCTTACAGGAGTGTAAATTCTCCAGAATCTCTGGGTGATACAAACGGATAAGTGGAAGTGTCTCTGGAAGCATCCAGAAGCATCCTCAGGACACACTCCTGTTGGTCTTCTGAAAAGCCAGTCATTGAAAACCCGGTAAAACACAGTCCTACTTTGTCACACACATTTTTTTTTAAACACTCCTTTGTTGTTGTTGTTGTTGTTGTTGTTAAGTGCCGGTTGAGTGAATTC
>NW_006408615.1:3069860-3086430 GCF_000296735.1 Chrysochloris asiatica | reverse complement strand
CGTGGAGTCGGTTCCGACTCATAGTGACCCTGCACAGGGTTTCTGAGGCTGTAAATCTTTACAGGAGCAGAACGCCTCATCTTTCTCCCATGGAACTGCTGGTGGTTTCGAACTGCTGACCTTGCAGCTCACAGCCCGATTCGTAACCACTACGCTAATACCTCTGGTATTTTAAATATCAGCAACCTCACCCATAGTGAACAGGATTCATCAGAGCTTCCAACTAGGACAACCGAGGTTGGGAGAAGGAGAGGCAGACTACGTCTGAAAGGTTAGCCACTGAAAAATCTTATGGAGAATATTGGAACATTTCCAGATAGAATGCCAGAGGATGAGCCCCTGAGGTTGGAAGGCACTCAGAATAAGAGCTGCCTCCTCAAAGTAGAGTTGACCGTGATGACACAAATGGAGTACAGCTCTCAGGATATTCATTTGCTGATGGGGCACAACTCAAAATAAGAAACAGTTGCAAACATCTACTGATAAGTAGAATATGGAGTGTACTAAGGATGAATCTAAGGAGCTCTGGTAACGTAGTAGTTACAAGTTGGGCTTCCAACCTCAAGGTCAGCAGTTCGAAACTACCAGCATTTCCATGGGAGAAAGATGAGGTGTTCTGCTCCTGTAAAGATTTAGAGCCTCGGAAACCCTGTGCAGGATCACTATGAGTCGGAACTGACTCCATGGTACTCAACAACGACAATGGCAAGTATGAATCTAGAAAAATTGGAAGTTGTGAAAAATTAAATGGAACACATGAAGTTCGATATTCTAGGCACTATTTTAGCTACAGTGGGCTGGTATTGGCCATTATGAATCAGACAGTCATATGGTTTACCATGCTGGGAATGACAAGTGGGAGAGGAATGCATAGCATTCATCATGAAAAAGAACATTTCAAGATCTTTCTTGAAGGATAATGCTGTGAAAGGGTAATATCCATACACCTACAAGGAAGACCAGTCAACACCACCATTATTAGCATTTACACCTCAACCACTAAAGTCAGTGATGATGAAACTGAAGAATTCTACCAACTTTTTTAGTCTGAAATTGATCAAACATGATATCAAGTTGTACTGATAATTACTGGCAAATGAAAGGCAAAGGTTGGAAACAAAGAGGAAGGCTCATTTGTTGGAAAATAAGACCTTGGAGATAGATATGATGCTGAAGATCATATGATAGAATTGTGCAAGACCAATGGCTTATTCATTGCTAAAACCTTTTTTAAAGAACATAAAAATAGACTATATCCAAGGATCTCATCATATGAAATACACAGGAATCAAACTGACTACATCTGTGGGAAGAGACAGTATAAAAGCTCAATATTATCAACCAAAACAAGACCAGGGGCAGGCTGTGGAACAGACCATCAATTTCTCATATGGACTCCTGGTGTGGAACTGTAGGATAAACATTTGACTGAGAACCACAAGTTCGGGAGTATAACCCACCCATTGCTCCTCTGAAACCCTATAGAGGGTTGCTATGATTTAGAACCAACTTGATGACAATAACAACAATGGAGTTCTGATGTGGTGCTGTGGGTCAATGTGCTGGACTACAAAGTTGATTTTGAAACAGAAGGTGGGTGGTTCAAGCTCACCAGTCGCTCCTCGGAAACCCTATACAGGGCCAATATGGGTTGGAATTGACTCGATGACACTTAACAACAACAATAACAAAGTTCAGGCTGAAGAAAATTGATACAAGTCCATGAGAGCCAAAATATGACCTAGAACGTATCCCAATTGAATTTAGAGACGATGTCAAGAACAGATTTCATGCATTAGCTACTAATGAGTGATTACCAAAACAGCAGTGAGATGACATAAAAAACCTTGTTCCGGGAGGAAGGCAAGGTTCTTTAAAAACCGGGAATTGAAAAAAACAAAACAAAACAAAAAAACCCCACCAAAATGGATGGCAGAAGAGACTAAAATTTGCTTCCTAGCTTAGAAATGCTAAAAAGAATGGATGAATTGAAGAAGACAAAGAGCTGTTTAGAATTTTTCAAAGGGCAGCTCGATAAAACAAAGTATATGAAAGATGCAAAGATCTAGAATCAAAAAAACAAAAGGGAAGAACATGGTCAGCATTTCTAAAACTGAAAGAACTGAAGAAAAATTTTAAGCCTTGACTTGAAATATTGAAGAAATCTGTGGGCAAAATACTGAATGACGCAGAAAGTGTCAAAAGAAGATAAAAGATATGCACAGAGTCACCGGAGCTAAAATACATGGTTGCTATTCACCCATTTCAAGAGATATTATATGATCAAGAATCAATGGTACAAAAGTAAGAAGTCCAAGCTGCTCTGAAGGTATTGGCAAAAAACAAAGATCCAGTCGTTGACGGAATTAAAATAGAAATTTTCCAACAAACTGATGCAGTGAAGGAGATGCTCACTCATCTATGCCAAGAAATTTGGAAGCCATCTCTCTGGTCAGCCAATTTGAAGAGCTCCATATTTGTGCCTATTTCAAAGTAAGGTGGCCCAATGTAATGCATAAATCATTGAACAATATCATTAATATCATGAGCAAGTACAATTTTGCTGAAGATAAATCAAAAACAGTTACAACAGTATATCTACAGAGGACTGTCAGAAATTCAAGCTGGATTCACAAGAGGACATGTAACTAGGGACATTATTGCAGATGTCTGATGTATCTTGGCTGAAAGCAGAAAATACCAGAAATAAATTTACCTGTACCATATTGACCATACATTTGATTGTATTGATCATGACAAGTTATGGATAACATTATGAAGAATGGGTATTTCAGAAGACTTAGTTGTGCTCATGAGGAACCTGTACATAGACCAAAAGGCAGCTATTAGAACAGAACAACGGGATACTGAATGTCTGGAAAACAGGAAAGGTGTGCATTAGGATTGTATTCTTTCATCATATTTATCCAATTGGTATACTGAGAAGATAACCCAAGAAGCTAGATTATGTGAAGAAAATCATGGCATCAGGATTGGAAGAAAACTCATCAACAACCTTCAATATGCACATGCATAAGCTTGCTTGATGGAAGCAAAGGACACTTAAAATACTTACTGATGAAGACCAAAGACCACAGTCTTTAATATGCATTGCACCTCAATGTAAAGAAAACAAAAATCCTCACCACTGGACTAATAAATAGCATCCATATAAATGGAGAAATGATTGAAGTTGTCAAAGACTTCATTTTGCTTGGATCTTCTATCAACACTCATGGAAGCAGCAGTAAAGAAATCAAATGACATTATTGTATTAGTCAAATCTGTCACACAAGACCTCTTTAAAGTGTTCAAGAGTAAAGATAGCAGTTTGAGAACTAAGGTGGGCCTGACCCAAGCTATTTTCAATAGCCTCATGTGCAGGTGAAAGTTGGAAAATGAATAAGGAAGACTGTAGAAGAATTGATGCATTTGAGTTATGATGCTGTAAAAGAATACTGAAAGTACCATGGACTTCCAGAAGAACAAATAAATCTTTCTAGGAAGAAGTACAGCCATAATGCTCTTTAGAACCCAAAATTGTGAGACTTTTGTCTTTCATACTTGAGACATGTTATCAGGAGGGACCAGTCCCTGGAGAAGGACATCATATTTGGTAAAGTGAATGATCAGTGAACAATAGGAAGAGCCCAAACTAGGTGAGTGACATGGTACCAGGAACAGTGGGTTCAAGCGTAACAACAATTTTAAGGATGACACAGATCTTCCACTTTATCAAGAAGAGGTAAAGGGGCCATTTCCTCATGATAATATGTCCAAATAATGAGAGATGAAGACTGGCCATCCTGGCTTCTAAGGAGCACTCTGACTGTACTTCTTCCAACACAGATTGGTTTGTTCTTCTAGAAGTCCATGGTACTTTCAATACATACACATATACACACATACATATGTACACACACATGTGAAAGGGCAAAAATAAAAAATCCTGGAAAAAGTCAGTATCTTTTAATTACATTTTTCCATGTGTATTTTGAAGTTTTTCATACTTATTTTCCATGCGTATTTTGAAGTTTTTCACACACACAAATATACTATATGGATTAAAAAAAAAAGTGTTTCTATAGAAAGTTACAAGGTGAATGCCAGCAGAAATGCCAGATGATTTTTCACATCTTGCATATACAGGGTCATAAGACTCATTGACCATCACTGAGAAAAGCCAAGGGACTGATGGAATGATCTCTCTGGGTGGTGCAATGAGGGGCACAGGAAGAATCCACTGTTGTAGTTTCAGATTGTATGTAGTAGTCAGAGCCCTTTTGGCCTCAGGGGAATGATCCTCTCTTCAGTTACCTTGTGGTGGTGGTGGAGGGGATGGAACTGGATTCCTTAGATATTTGAAGAGGGAAGGAAGGTTGCACAATTAACCACTGCTGTTGGACTCAGTCATCTTTGCTTCTTTCTGCCATCAAATCTAACTCTCAAGTTCCAGGTAGCTCCTTTCAGTACTCAAGTTACATCTATAGAACTCATGTTTCAAGAGAAAGGTGGGCTGGCATCTCCACTGTGTCCAGTGTGGGAGACAGTGGAATATTCTGGAGATTGCTTCTGATAGGTTCACCTTGTACTCCGTGTCTAGGAGGAAAGTGGATTCTTTATAAGTGTCCTTTTAGGATTCCCTGGAGACTTGGAGGTTGGTGTGATAGAAGTAGGTGTTTGGTTTGATTTGGACAGATTAAACCACAGAGATGCATTCATCATCACTTACTGCTACTGAGTTCCTGGTACATGGCAAGCCTTGTGTTAAAATTCAGAGATTTCTGGAAATATCGAAGTGAAGAGACACATCCCCTGCCATTTGGGGTTTTGCATTCTAAGGAAGGAGACAGACATAAAAATCACCAGACAATGTGTTGAATGCTATTTTAACATACTCTGTGATCAAAACAGGAGAGAGGGAGCGAGGCATGAAAAACCCGGGGGAGTTGGGGAGGTCTGCATGGAGAATGCCGTAATTACTTGGAGATTTGTAAGATGAATGGAGCTTTCTAGTGGAGAAAATAGGTGCATTAGTCAGGGTGAGTAGGCTCTGTTGTGGTAACACATAATATGGGATCATAACAGACTAACACAAGAAAAGTTCAGGTCACTCACATCATGCTCCAACATGGCTGGTGGAAAAGGACAGATGGCATCTTCTCTTTCTAGCAATTCAGGGACTGTGTCATCGAAGATAGTACTATCATTCTCAACAGCTTGCATTGTGTTCCCTCCCCAAATATATATATATATAGATATGGGCATACATACACACACTCTTGGTGTGGCACTGTTGGATCAGCACTGAACTGTGAATCACAAGGTTGGCAGTTCAAGCTCGCCAGCCACTCCACGGAACCCTATACAGGTTTGCTATGAGGAAATGACTTGAAGTCACTTAACAACAGCAATATGCATACATATGTATTAAATCTTATCTCCTATTCCTGTGTTTGTAATCACATCTGAGAATGGATTTTCTTTGGTACATTACTGAGACAATATTATTGTTAAGCATGTATCGAGTCAATCTCTTTTGAGATATCAAAAGAGTGGATCAACCATGAACCAGCAGGTAAGAAAAGATGGGGAACCTTTAAGGAATCCAGTATCAGAGGCTAAAGAGACAAGAACCTTCCCCCAGACCCCAAAGAATCTTCCCTTAGATCTGATGCCCTGAAGTTTGTTAAATCCGTCCCTTGTGGTATTTCTGTTATAACAAGTCTACAGAGTAAAGAAATCGTCTGTGGAAGGCAAGTCGAGGATATGGGTATTTTATTGACCAGGCTATGGAAGGTGGTTTTATTGGTCAGGCTGGGGAAGTTGCATATCATTTCTATCATTATCCCATAGCCTTACCTAGACCCAATGGGTTGTGAAATGTGGTTTCCTGTATGATTTGACTAAGGGGGAGATTGGAATACATAGGGAAGATGTAGTATTACCTCCACGAAACTGAAGAAGACCATTCCAGGCATAGGGGACATTTTAGGCCAAGACTTAGAGGCACACTTGAGCCTGGTGTTTAGGACACTGTGTTGTGACTAGTGTTCTATAAGAGGAAGGGGATGGGAAGCAATGGAAGGTGAAGGTGTGAAAGGCCACTGAAGAGCTGACGGACATCTTTGGAATCTCCATTGTATGCAATGGTTAGAGTCAGAGGTTTTAAAGTAGGAGAAAGCATGGCTCTTTCTAAGAAACTAACACTCTTTCCATCGAGTTAATTCTGACTTGTGGTGAACTCTCTGTTGTAGATTGGAGCTAGCTTCATATGGTTTCTCAGCTTAAATTTAATGGAAGTCGATTATCAAAAGAGTGGATCAACCACACTTCTCCCATGACATTCTTTGGTAGGTTCAAACTACCAACTTTATAATCATAGGAATGGTTATCCTGGCATCAGTATATGATAGAAAAGGATTGAAAGTGATGTGATTTTTATGATCTTCTCACAGAAGTTCATGCAAGGAAAAGGAGTCTTGCCTGGAAAATAAACACAGAAGTCAGAGTGGCGACAACTGAGTGGCTAAGGATTATTTGGGAAGATAAAATAGATGCTGGAACATGAAAAGAAAAGGGTTGCTGAGAAATTGAGAAAGAAGAGTTGTCGAGGATTTCCTTTTGCTTTGATCCAAACTCATTGACAATGGAAACAGCAGTGAGGAAATCAAATGACATATTGCTTTTAGGCAAATCTGCTGTAAAAGATTTCTTTAAAGTTTTAAATGCAAAGACTCTATGTCAGAGACTAAAGTGTGTCTGGTCCAAGTCATGGTATTTTCAATTGGAGTACTGGTGTGGCACTATAGGGTAAGCATTGCACTGCTAATCACAAAGTTGGTGGTTCAAACCCACCAGCTACTCCTTGGAAACCCTATACAGAATCATTATGAGTCAGAACTGACTTGGTGGTACTTAACCACAACAAAGAAATATACAAGTTAAAGATTGACAATGAATGAGGAAGACCATCTTTGAGTTGTGATGTTGAAGAATAATACGTATAGCATGGAGTAGAAGAACAACAAACAAAAGTCTGTAGGAAGAAGTACAGCCAGAATGCTCCTTAGAAGTAAGAATGTTGAGACTTCTTCAGTACTTAGGACATTATCAAGAGGGAGCTCTCAGGTTTCAAACATGTTATCCGGAGGGACCAGTCCATGGAGAAGGACATCATGCTTGCTAAAGTGGAGGGTCAGTGACAAAGAGGAAGATCCCCAATGAGATGCATTGGTACAGTGGCAACAGCATTGATGGTTGTAAGGATGGTTCAGGACCTGGAGATGTTTAGCTCAGTTTAGTTCAGTTGTGCGTAGGGTCACTGTGAATTGGAGCTGACTTGACAGGAACAGTCCCCAGAGGAGGAAAACACACTTGGTATTGTAGAAGAACAGCACAAAAGAAGACAACCCTCAACGAGGTGGGCTGAAACAGTAATTGCCGCACTGGGCTCAATCATAGAAATGATTGGGAAGATGATAGAGAAGTGGGTCGTTATGAGTCGGAACCAACTTTATGGCACCTAACCATAACAACAACAGCACAACAGCTGTAAGAATGAGTCCTTGTCCTATGTCTCCATGAAAAACCAAGAACAAATAAGGATAGGCAAGCTATCTAGAGGTGTGGTTCATTAGAAGAAACAGCCAGAAGCCATGACCAGGATTAAAGAATGTGTCCTTTTATATCTACACTCTGAGATATTTTATCTCCTTCAATAGTACAATCTGTGCATCAACTCTGGCATTTCTATGTCTGGCTTAGATCTTTCTCAGGAGCTACAAACAGGTGTTTGCAACTGCCTACTACAAAATTTCAATCGAAAATCTCCCAAGCAACATCAAATCTATCAAAAACTTATCTCAGGAACTTTACTTTCAAATGTGTGTTCTCCTTCCTAGGGAAATGCCCTCTTCCAACTCTTCTTTGCCTCGCCTACCCAGCTGATTGTTCCAGAAACTTGAGAGTACTGTTTACATGAATCTCTCCCTAAATCTCATAGCCAAGTCCTTTCAATTCTTCCTTTTCTTCCCCCCAAGTACTTTGTACTTGTATTTGAGTTTTGCAAAACACCAAATATAAATAACCTGAAACTGTAACAAAGCACAAAACTTGGCTTCTTACATAGACATACCAGGCAGTACGAACTGAAAACTTGACTAAATTAACATTGTTTTACAATAATATACACAGTGCTAGTTAACATTTAAAAACAAGTTACAATGCATAGCATTTGAAATTTCTTTGAATCTGCTTCAGTCAGAGTATGAAAATGGTTAGATCTAGGCTCAAAATAATTATTTTCTAACTAAAAATAAAGGCATAATATTTATAACCAGGTATCAACTTTACTGAAATACAAGATTTTAAAGCTATTACATGATACCTAAGGGTATCAAACTTTGTCTCTCATACTTTGGACATATTGTCAGGATGGAACAGTCGCTGGAGAAGGATATCATGCTTGGTAAGATGGAGGGTCAGAGAAAAAGAGGAAGACCCCCAACGAGATGGATCAGCCAGGTGGCAGCATTGATGGACTCAAGTGTGACAGCGGTAGTGAGGTTGGCCCAGGATCGGACATTGTTTCGTTCTGCTGTGCATGGGTCGCTATGAGTTGGTTCCGACTTGATGGCACCTAACAACAACAACAAAGGGTATTTACATTAAAACGCAACATGCATTGTGTTGTTTTATCTCATGACTGTTTATGCCCACTTTGTTTGAAAAGTTACAAAACTAGATTCCCACTTTCAATACAGCATACTGTCATGTTTCTAGCAAAGTGAGTGCTTCCAAAGGGAGCAGAATCATTTTTGAGTAGATGGTGTGATTCCCGTGCCCCCCACCCCCCTTTGGAACAAAGGACGTAACCAACAGTCTGGTTCTGCCCAGATGATGTATTGCAGTTAGAAGGTTCTGTCTGGAGGCATATTTCTGTTCAAGCTAATGCTATAATTTCGTCAAGTTCGTCTGTTGGTTCTGTACATGACTTCTTTGCACTGACGTTCTCTTTTTCATCCAACTTCCTCTTGCGACCTCACTCTTCTTCACTGATGCCACCAGCATTATTTGAAGTGCTTTCTTGATCTGAAACCATTATGAGCACACGATTACTTGATCTTGAGCTGTGGGTGTAGAAGGCTGAGCTGCGTCATCACTGCCCCTGGTTATATTTCTGGCAGCATCTTCAACTTGTTTAGGTGCCACTTTTTCTAGGGCCTCACCAACAACTTTAAATTCAACATTTTTTCCTAGGTCTTCACTACGAAAAATTTTGATCAATAAAGTGTAGTACTGAAGGAAACCATCTGCTTGAAGCTGACAACCATTTTTAATTCTAAATTCTGACAACTTCTTGTGATGGTTAGCATTTGTCTCTTCCTCTTCTGAAGATACTAGCACTGTTGCTTTTCTATCTTCAATTTGCACATCCGGTGCTACCATGGCAAATTTTTCTTTTATTTTCTTGTCTGGAAACATGAAAACAATTACTCGATGGCCATTCCGACATACAGTCACTTCTGTACGTCTTGCTGACACAAAACAATTGGGCTTGGGTGAATCTAGTGCACAGAGCACGAGGAGCTTCTTTCCTGGGTTTGGTAGTTGATTTAAAAAAAAAAAAAAAAATTGTTCTACATTGGTCTATTTTTCCTGATAGAATCTTCAATCTTTCCAATACTATCAACCCAGCAATCAGGGCAGTGGTAGTTGCAATAGCAGGAATGATGTTCCCTGCAATTGATTTTATATCAAATCTGCTCTTCATAGTCATACTGAAAATATGCATTCTGAGGCTTGCAGCAGAAGTGACAAAATCCATAGCAGATGGGTCATCCTTGTCCCATATGAGTTCAGCTCCATCCCCTTTTTCTACTAAGTGAACTCTCAAAGTCTCAATGCTTTTTGCATAAAGACTAGCATAGCTCTTGACTTCTAGAACCTGCTGGTCTTTCTGACCTAACTGGGGTTCATTTTGTTGGTCTGCTGCATTGATTTCTTCACCTTGACTTTGTACTTCAGTCCAGTCCAAAGGAATAGGAGGTTTCCTTTTTCACCATAGCTTGTCCATGGTCAGTAGATACCTGATACCATCTTTTAAAAGTTTGGTAAAATGTTTAACTGGGTCATATCCAGTGGATTCAGCCCATTCCTTAGTGGAAATATGTTTAATGTCACCATCTTTATTAGATGTTCTGGTTCTGCCTTCAGCTTCCATTGGTTCCCAAACAGCCTCAGGGTCAGCTCTGTTGGGAGATACTTCTTGATCAGCATCTTCCTCCCTAAACAACTGGTTGAACAAATACTTTGCCCAAACAATGCAATGAATGGGTTCTGAAGGTGTGTTACGAATTGTACAGCCAGGAAATGTTTTCTGTGTTGGTTTAGGATGACATTCATAACATTCGGTTACACCTTTTTTGATAATAGTCTCTTGTCCAGGACAGCCAGCAGCTCCATTCTCAATAAGAGGTACATCAGCTGCTAGACACATTCTATTGACGTGGTTGTGGGCAGCTCTGTTATCCAAAGCATTCATATTCAATATAAACTGTTGGAAAAATTCTACATTGTAGTCGGGGCTCACGATGCTGTCATGATAAGCTGTGATACTAGTTTTTGGGTAAAACTGCAGTACACTTTCTATGGCAACCTGGGCCTTTCATCTTCCAACATGTTTCTTTTGAAACAAAAACTGCCTGTTGAGGTTGCTGACATCAGTAGTATCCAGATCAATCAAATCGATGTGGGAGAGGCCAGTAAGCACGAGGTTCATGAGAAGTTCACAGCCGATTCCACCCACCCCTAACCACAGCCTTGGCCTGCTCCCTGGGCAGCCCCCATGAAAGTGCCATGGCAAGATGACCATGAGTGGTCGCAGAGGTGGGAGAATGGACCAATTCTTTCTTCAATGTTCATGTGTCACACTTCCTCTCTTCATCCCCCTGGCCAACCTCTTGCTCTAATCCACTATTGTTTCTCACTTGGGTTACCTACTCACTGGGTCCCTAACTGCCTCAACTCTTACTCTCCTCTGTAGTCAGAATGACCTTTAATAAAATGCAATTCAGCAATTCATATAATGCTATTCTTGACCTATAATCCATTGGGGAATTTCCATTACCTTTTAGTTAAATCCATATTTGTCACCTGGCCTAGGTGGTCTTACAATTATCTATTCCCAGTCTCTTTTACTCCATATTTCCCTGTCTTCTAGGCACCAGCCACTAGGCTGATTTTTTCTATTTTCCTGAGTGAGTTAGTTTCCTCCCAGCCTCAGACGCCATACCCATGCTGGTTCACCTGACTGTAGTGTTCTTAAGCCCACTCCTCTTCACCTTTCTGACTGGGTTCAATGGAAATGTCATTTCCTTCAGAACTTGACACTCTGGACCCGCTGGAGTCTTCCATGTCCACTTTCTCAGCACCTGCTACTTATGACAACTGCAATTCAATACCACAGTCACACATGTTGAGTAGTCTTTTTCTCCTTAGTGAATGGTGAGGTCAATAAGAACAGGATTTAGAGCCTTTTTATCATTAAACTCTAGATTTTAAACCATGATTTTTTGTTGTTAAATGACCAGGGGAAACGTCTATGGGGAAAGATAATATTATGCAGAGCCTCAACAATTTTCCTAGCAAGGAATTGTGGAATAGAAACAAGAGACAAAACTGACAATAGAATTAGACCCAAAGGTGACTCATAGTGATCCTGGATAGGGTTTCCAAGGAATGGTTGGTGGATTTGAACCATCAACTTGTGGTTAGCAGTCTAGTACTTATCTAACAGCACCACACCAGGACAGATAGTAAATGGCTTATATGTGTTCGTTGTTATTGGGATTGTTGTCATTATTGCTATTAGTATTTCTGCTGTCATACTAAATTTAAAAATAAATATGCATAGCTCAAAGTATCAATGTATTAAGTCATGGTGAGAAAAAAGACTGCCAAATAAGCAGGAAAAAAAAAAAAAATCAGTATCTGCTGTTTGTGAAACTGTATTAAAATAATGAAGCTTAACTTTAAGTTTTGATTTTGAAATATCATTAATATTTTAGAGAATTATCAGATTAACAAATATATTATTGCTATAACCTTCTTGTTTTATTATTGAGTATCTGTTCTGTAGTATACTCGGAGAAAAGCCATGTCACATGCTTAATGTTAAGCACTACAGAGCCCCAGCAAGGAAGATTTCCTCTTCCAGCTATGACATAAAAGTTCATAACAGCCCATTCCTTTCACTGAGAAACCTATAAAATCTGGAAGAAGAAGAGAAATCAAACAAAACGTGTTTGAAGGCATTGGAGAGATTCTATAGCAGAAGGATTTGAGGTCCTAAGGTCCTGAGGAGAAAGGATATGTAGAGAAGGAAACTTAATGCTTTGCACCATTTTTTCCCAAAGTATTTGCCAATTGTTAAGCTGCTAAGATTTGGATCTGCTAAGGGAGATGAGACTGAGCAGAGGTCTTGGCAGGTGCACACTGTTGATGATCCAAGATCAATGTTGTTGCCAAGAAGCAAGTCCTGCCAACCTTCCTAGGCTATTAGTTGAATATTGATGTGTCAATTTATCATTGAGGGAAACTAAGATAGTCTAGGTCTTAAAAGGTTTAAAACTCAGCTTTGAATCAACTCATAGCCTCACTAAATTGAAGTATCTGCCATCTAGCTCTACTCAAATGGTCTCTGAAGGGATAAAGGGGAAACTTCAGTGGGGGAAGATAATATTATGCCTCAACAATTTTCCTAAGCATGACTGGGACCCAATGAAACCCTAGCAAACAACTGTGCAATACAAACAAGAGACAAAACTGACAATAGAATTAGACTCATAGATGACTCATATGTTGGTAGTATCTGGCACGGATTTGGGGTCCTGGTGTGTTATTGTAGGATAATCACTAGACCATGAAGTGGGTTTGAACTGCAAGGTTGCTGGTTCAAACCCATCTGCTCCTCAGAAACCCTATATAGGGTTACTAGATATTAGAACTGACTTGATGGCACTGAACAACAACAACAAAAGCACAGATTTACAATAACAGCAATGAAAAAAAATGAAATGACAGGAAAACTGATGACAAGGTCGACAACTTCACAAAAAAAAACTAATACAAAACTGACCAAATATAAATACTAAACTTGAAAATAAAATAAATTATGAACCAAATAATTTTAACTCTAGGATAAACATAACATTAAGAAACATTGAAATTCTGGTGTGGCACTGAAGAGCAAGCACTGGACTGTTAAGTGCAAGGTTGGTAGATCAAACCACAGCCATTCTTCAGAAACCTTATACAGGTTTTCTATGAGTCCTAGGTGACTCAATAGTATTTAACAATGACAAACAACAATAGGACATAATGAATGAAATGATAGAATATTATTAAATCAATTCATATTGAAGTACAAATGAAACAGAACAACAACAACAAAAAAGAAAACAGAGAACAGAACAAAAAAATCTGAAAGAAGTGAAAAAGTCCAATAGTTAAGTCTACTCACACAGAAGAGTGGAAACAGGGAAAATTTAGTACCTGAATAATTATTAATGAGCAAGATATGTTTTCAAAACTGATTAAAATATATCAAGCCTTTTTCAGTAGGTGCTATGAAAACTACACAGAGGATAACACACACACACACACACACACACACACATTGTAATAAAATTATTGAAACCAAAACAGATAGGAGCATATTAGGAACATGAAGCAAATAAAAAGACATTATCTTTAAAGAAGCCATAATACTCTAGCTAAGTTTATAGTAATGTATCAGAAGTAATTAGATTGGTATTTTTAAGGTTCAAAAAGAAAATAAATTCCTATCTAGTTTTAAATACTCTGCATAAAAAGTTTCTAAGAGTCTTAGTGAGATGAAACTTTTCTACATAAACACAACTTGAGATCCTGAAAGGAAAGCAAACACATTATGCAGGGGAGAATAAACAACAATGGACTAGTTAAATAGATGAATACAGTTATGTGAATCTTGGCCAAGCCAAATAATAATTATAACTTTTCTGTCTGGTATTTAGTGTATATACATTTAATGCTCTTAGTGTAGAGGTTACAAATTGGGATGCTAACCTCAAGGTTGACAGTTCGAAACTACCAGCCGTTCCACAGGATAAAGATGAGGCTTTTTGCTCCCATAAAGATTTATGGCCTCGGAACCCCTGTTCAGGGTCAGTGTGAGTCAGAACGAACTCTACAGTATTTAATAACAACAACAACATTTAATTCATGTAAGCAGAAAACATATGGGAAGAGGGCATTGCACACAACTAAAGGGCAATGAAGGTTCAGCGTTTTTCTCAGATATGTTAAAAGGCTAACTTAAATTGGACTCTAATAAGTAATCAAGACATTGAACTCTCTAGGGAAATCCTTAAATAACAGTAAGAGATCTAACAGAATGAGAGAAGTAGAAGAGTAAAATACATTTACTACAAAATAAAGCAATAAAATAGTGAACAAAGTAGACAAAATATGTGAAACAAATAGAAAAATAGCAGACACAGAATGAAAAATATTAAAATTTACATTGAAGTAAAAATGAGAAGAAACAGTAGAAAACATCCATTAATAATTAGAACATGGAATGTGCCAAGTATGAATCCAAGAGAATTGGAAGTAGTCAAAAACGAGATGGAACACAGGAAGATCAATATTGTAGGCATGGTTGTTGTTGTCAAATGCATGGAGTCAGTTCCATCTCATAGTGATCTTGTATAGGATTCCTGCAGAGCAGCTGGTGAACTTGAATAGCTGACCTTGAAGTTCAAACCGACCTTGCAGTCCAATACATTAAGCCACAGCACACCAGGACTCTATTGTTGGCATTGTTGTTGTTCTTGTTGTTAGGTGTCATCGAGTTGGTACCGACCCCATGCACAATAGAATGAAGCACTGCCCGGTCCTGGGTCAACCTCACAATTGTTGCCACATTTGAGCCCATTGATGCTGCCACTTTGCCAATCCATCTCACTGGGATCTTCCTCTTTTTCTCTGACCCACCACCTTACCAAACATGATATCCTTCTCCAGTGAATGGTCCCTCCTGACAATATGTCCAAAGTATGAGAGATGAAGTTTGGTCATCCTGGCCTCCAAGGAGCACTCTGGCTGCACTTCTTCCAACACAGATCTGTTTGTTCTTTTGGCAGCCCATGACACTTTCAATATTCTCTTTAGTGAGTTGAAATTGGCCATTTTAAATTGTACAGTCATAAGGTCTACTATATTTGAAATATAGTACTTGAGTGACAACTTGAATAGAAATGGTGTCACATTTGTTGCCAAAAGATACCTCAAGATCTACCCTGAAATACAACACAGTCAGCGATGGGATAATATCCACAAGGAAGACCAGTTAATATGCCTATCATTCAAATCTGCACACCAGCTACTAATACCAAAGGAAAAGAAATGGAAGATTTTCACCAACTTCTGCAGTCTAAAATTGATCAACCACGCATTCAGGACTAAAGTTCTCAACTAACTCAGACAGGTCAACCAAGACAAACTAGAAGAGACCTGAACTAAGAATTTATTTTATTTTATTTTATTGTGAGCAAAGCTGATAATTGGAATGGAAAAAAATTACAAGATGAACAGCTGGAATGGGAGAATTGAAAGAGGCTTAGTGAGCACTATCAGGAGTCTGATGGTGGAGGCAAGATTACTGGTGAAACTGAAGAGAGTTACAAAAAAGCATCGTGCTGGGTCACCATATTTGAGTGGGCATTGATGTTTTCCATTCTTTGGACAAGAGATTTGGTTGCTATGCAACCAATATAGAGATTAAGTTTATAGAAAAGTTGCAACCCATAATTTTTCCTATTCTGGTTGTTACTCCACTTTATAAAAATTTTTTTAAAATGTGGGTCTATTCTGGTGTCTCGTGACCATGATCAAACTAGGTTGAACAGGTTCAAAGTCATGATGCAATGGTAATTGTTGTTATTAATTGCCATGTAGTCTGTTCCAACTCATAGAGATCATGTATATTTTTCAGAGGCTGTAAATCTTTACCTCATTTTTCTCCTTAAGAGTGGCTGGTGGGCTTGAACTGCTGACTTTATGTTTCAAAGTCTAGTGCTTATTCTGCAGAGCCACTGCGCTCACCATATTTATGATTAGTAGTGATTGAAATGTGAATGTTGGAAAAAAAAGAAGAATGATTGGTAATTGGAAAATATGGCCTTGGTACTAAAAATGACCTGGGAGATCACATAACAGAATTTTATAAGAGCAAGGATTTAGCATTGCAAATATTATCTTTCAATAAGTAAAAAGTGAGCATATATGTGGACCTGTCAGAGTGGAATACACAAAAATCAAGCTAAGTACATCTGTGGAAAGAGATGATGAAGAAGTCAATACTATCAGTCAGTATGAAGCCTGGGGACAATTGCAGAACAGGCCATCAACCACTTATACGCAAATTCAAGTTGAAGCTAAAGAAAAAATTAAAAAAATAACAAGTCCATGAGAGGCAAAGTATGACCGTGACTATGTTGTTGTTGTTAGGTACCATCAAGTC
>NW_006408615.1:3066993-3068240 GCF_000296735.1 Chrysochloris asiatica | reverse complement strand
CTTGTTCTTTGCCAATTCCTTCAATGCACCTTGGACTTCCTCCTTCAGGATCATATGCTACCTCTTGAAATGATTGAACATTAACATTTCCTTTTGGTACAGTTACTCTGTGTACTCCTTCCATCTTCTCCTGATGCTTTCTGCTTCATTCAATAGTTTGTCCAGTGACTCTTTCAATAACGAAAGTCGAGGATTGATTTTTTTTCTTCCGTTCCCTCAGTTTGAGAAATGCTGAGCGTTTTCTTTCATTTTTGTTTTCTGATTCCAGATCTTTGCACATTTTGTTGTAATATTTGGCTTCATCTTCTTCAGTTGATATTTGAAAATTTCTGTGCAGCTCTTGGACCTCCTCATTTCTTCCATTTGCTTTAGCATCTCTATGCTGGAGAGCAAGTTTCAGTGGCTCTTCTGACATCCATTTTGACCTTTTCCTTTTTTCTTGACTTCTCAATGACTTTTTGCTTTCTTCATGTATGATGTTCTTGATGTCATCCCAGAACTCTTCTGGTCTTCGGTGTTTAGTGTTTAATGTATAAAATCTGTTTTTCAAATGATCTCTAAATTCTGGTGGGATATATTCAAGGTCATATTTTGGTTCTTGTGGACTTGTTTTCATTTTATCCAGCTTCATTTTTAATTTGTATATGAGTAATTTATGGTTTGTTCCACAGTCTGCCCCTGGTCTTGTTTTCACTGATGATATGAAGTTTGCCCACAACAGAACCAAGGGAGCAATCAGTCATGAGGTAATTAGGAAATTCTAAATATATGGAATTCAAATTTTATATACCCACTTCTTGGAGTCCTGGTGTGATGCTGTGGGTTAATGTGCTGTACTGCAAAGTCAGTTTGAACCACCAAGTTGGTGGTTCAAGCTCACCAGCCACTCCTCAGAAACCCTATACAGTGTTGCAACTCAATGGCACATAACAACAACAACATACCCACTTTACACTTATTAGAAGCTCTGTGATGCTGCAGAATAAATACTAGAATGTGAATCTCAGGTCAGCTATTTGAGTCAACCAGCCATTCTTTGGGATAAGAATGAGGCTTTCTTCTCCAGCAAAGATTTACAACTCAGAAAAGTGATACAGGGTTGCTATGAGTCAGAACCAATCTCATGGCATTTAACACCATCAACAACCGTATTTACTGACATAGTTCAGTTTCAAAGACCAGGTCTTCAAATAAAAATTGAGGATGATCACATCATATTATTAAATGGAGGATGATCAAATCATTAA
>NW_006408615.1:3044397-3047189 GCF_000296735.1 Chrysochloris asiatica | reverse complement strand
AAATGTGCACAACCTGTCATCAGAAAACCAAAAGATAGAGTGTTTTTCAAACTGAAATAACTAAAGAATAAAATCAAGCCTCCACTTTCTATATTAAACGATTCAATGCTCAAAGTATTTAATGATGCAGAACACACTGAAAAAGACAGAAGGAATGCAGAAGTCTCTCTACCAATAAGAAATTGTCACTGTTCAACCATTTCAAGAGGTAGCATATGATCAAGATCCAATGTTACTGAAGAAAGAAGTCCAAGGTATACTGAAGGCATTGGCAAAACACAAGGCTCTGAAAATTGATTGAAACAAATTGAAATATTTCAACAAACTGATGCAGTACTGTAGGACTCCCTTATCTATATGAAGAAACTTGGAAGGCAGCAACCATGCCAGCCGACTAGAAGACATCCATACTTGTATCCATTCCTGAGAGAAGTAACCAATAGAGTGCAGAAATCATTGGACAATGATATTAACATCACATTTAAGTAAAATTTTCCTGAAGATAAATAAATATGTTTGCCCCAGTAAATTGGCAAGGATCTGTCAGAGATTTAAACTGGATTCAAACAAGGACATGGAATGAGGATATCATTGCTGATGTCAGATGGATCTTGGCTGAAAGCAGACAAAATCATAAAAATGATTACCTGTGCTTTATCAATTATCCAAATGCTTTTAATTGCATGGATCATGATGAACTATGGATAACGTTGTGAATAATATGTCTTCCAGAACACTTAATTGTGGTCATGAGCAACTTGTACATAAAGAGGCAGTCATTCAAGCAGAATAAGGGGACAATGAATGGTTTAAAATCAGGAAAAGTGTGTGTCAGGGTTGTATCATTTCATTGTATTTATTAACCCTGTATGCTGAGCAGATAATCTGAAAAGCTAGATTATGTAAGGAAGAACATGGCATTAGAATTGGAAGAAGACTAATTAACAACCTGTGATATGCAGATGACACCAACTTACTTGATGAAAGTGAGGATGATTTAAAATATGTACTGTTGTTGTTTTTATGTGCCGTGGAGTCGATTCCGACTCATAGCGACCCTATACAGGGTTTCCGAGGCTGTAAATCTTTACGGGAGCAGACCGCCTCATCTTTCTCCCGCGGAACCGCTGGTAGTTTCGAACTGCTGACCCTGAGGTTCGCAGCCCGATTCATAACCACTATGCTACCAGAGCTCCTGTACTGATGACACCCAAATACCATAGCCTTCATTATGGATTGTTCCTTCATGTAAAGAAAATAAAAATCCTCGCCACTGGACCAATAGATAACATCATGATAAATGGAGAAAAGAGTGACATTTTCAAAGCCCTCATTTTGCTTTGTTTCACTGTCAATACTCATGGAATCAGTGGTCAAAAAATCAAATGATGTATTGCATGAGGCAAATCTGCTACACAAGAACTCTTTAAAGAGTTCAAGAGCAAAGCTTTTCGTTTAAGGAGTAAGGTGAACCTGATCCAAACTGAAGTAGTTTCAAATGCCTCCCATGCAAGTGTAAGTTGGATAATGAATAAGGAAGACCATAGAAGAATTGATGCACTTAAGTACCAGTTCATGGCACTTTAGTGTTAGAGAAAAACATTAAAAGCATCAAGGATTGCAGGAAGAAGAAACAAACTGGTGTTTGAAGATGTAATGCTCCTTAAAAGTCAGAATGGTAAGACATTGTTTCTCATACTTCAGGCATGTTATCAGAGTGACCCATTCCTTAATAAGGGTATCACATTTGGTAACGTGGAGGGTCAGCAAAGAATATAAAGACTCTCATGACATGGGTTGGCACAGTGACAGCAGCAATGGGCTCAAGTGTAACTACTATTGTGAGAATGGCAGAGGACTGGGCAGTGTTTTCTTCTGTTGTGAGTTTGATATGAGTCAGTACGGACTCATTGGCACCTAACAACAACTAATAATTATGTAGTTTTGAAGAATTTAGTAAAATATAAAACTGAAGTGATTTGTTGTTGTTAGGTGCCATTGAGTTAGTACCAACTTGTAGCTACCCTATGCATGACAGAACAAAACACTGCCCAGTCCTGGGCCAACCTCACAATTGTTACCACACTTGAGCCCCTTGATGCTGCCACTTTGCCAATCCATCTCACTAGGGGTCTTCCTCTTTTTCCCAGACCCTCAATCGTATCAAACTTAATATCCTTCTGCAGTGACTAGACTCTCCTGACAACATGTTCAAAGTATGAGACACGAAGTCTGGCTATCCTGGTCTCCAAAGAGCACTCTGGCCGCATTTCCTCCAATGCAGAACTGTTGGTTCTTTTGGAAGTTCATGGTACTTTCAATATTCTCCTCCAACACCATAGCTCAAATACATCAATTCTTCTACCTTTCTTATTCACTGAAGTGATTTGTTGTTTTTGCTGTTAGGTGCCATTGAGTTGGTACCGAGTCATAGCAACCGTATGCACAACAGAACAAAACAATGCCCGATTCTGGGCAAATTTCATAATTGTTGCCACATTTGAGCCCATTGATACTGCCACTTTGCCAATCCATCTTGCTGGGGTCTTCCTATTTTTCTCAGACTCTCCACATTACCAACATGATTTGCTTCTCCAGAGTCAGGTCCTTCCTGACAATACGTCCGGAGTATGAGAGATGAAGTTTGGCCAACTTGTTCTCCACAGAGCATTCTGGCTGCACTTCTTCCAACACAGATCTGTTGGTTCTTTTGGCAGCCCATGGCACTTTCAATACTCTCTTCCAACACCATAACTCAAATGCATCAATTCTCTATGGTCTTCCTTATTCAG
>NW_006408615.1:3033678-3042927 GCF_000296735.1 Chrysochloris asiatica | reverse complement strand
GCTCTTGTACCACCTCTGTTTTTTCCATTTGCTTTAGAATCTGTATTCTGGAGAGAACATTTCAGAGTCTCTTCAGACATCCATTTTGAACTTTTCCTTCTTTCTTGTCTTCTTAATGACTGTTTGCTTTCTTCATGTATGATGTTCTTGATGTCATCCCACAACTCTTCTGGTCTTCGGTCTTTAGTATTTAAATATATCAATTCTGTTCTTCAGATGATCTCTAAAATCAGGTGTGATATATTCAAGGCCATATTTTGGCTCGCATGGACTTGTTTTCATTTTCTTCCGCTTCAGTCTGATTTTGCATATGAACAATTGATGGTCTTTACCACAATTTGCCCCTGGCTTTGTTTTTGCTGATGAAATGGAGCTTTTTCACCATCTCTTTCCACAGATGTAGTCAATTTGATTTCTATGTATTCCATCTGGTGTGGTTCATGTGTATAATTATCTCTTTTGCTGTCTAGAAAGGTATTTAAAATGAACAAATCATTGGTTTTTCAGAATTCTATCATGTGATCTCCAGCATCATTTCTATCGCCAAGATCATATTTTCCAACTACTGACCTTCTTCTTTGTTTCCACCTTTTGCATTCCAATCACCAGTCATGATCAATACATCTTGATTGAATGTTTGATCAATTTCAGTCTAAAGAAGTTGGTAGAAGTTTTCGATTTCATCCTCATTGGCTTTAGTGGTTGGTGTGTAAACCTGAATAATAGTAGTATTAGCTGGTCTTCCCTGTAGGCTCATGGTTGTTATCCTATCACAGGCAGCGTTGTACCTCATGACTGATCTGGATATGTTATTTTTTGCCGATGAATGGAACACCATTCCTCTCCAATTTGTCATTCCCGGCATAACAAACCATGTGGTTGTCAGATTCAAAACGGCCAATACTAATTCATGTCAGCTCACTAATGCCTAAGATATTGATGTTTATGTGTTCCATTTCATTTTTGACAATTTCCAATTTTCCTAGATTCAAACTGTGTACATTCCATGTTCTGATTTTTAATGGATGTTTTCAGCTGTTTCTCTTCATTTTGAGTTGTGTCCATCAGCAAATGAAGATTCCAAAGGCTTTACTCCCATGGCTTTACTCCATTTTTATCATCATGGTCAACTCTACTTTGAGGATGCAGCTCTTCCTAAGTCGCATTTTGAGTGCCTTCCAACTTGAGTGTCTCATTCTTCAACACTATATCTAACAGTCTTTCTCTGCTAGTCATAAAATGAAATATTCAGAATTAGTTTGTCTTTCCTTCTTCCCAGTCTGTCTTTGTCTGGAAGCTCTTCTGTGAGACTTGGTCTCTTATATTTGGACATGTGATCAGCATAGACCAGTCGCTGGAGAAAGACATTATGATTAGTAAAGTGGAAGGTCATTGAAATAGAGGAGGATCCCCAACAAGATGAATTGACAGTGATTGTGAGGATGGTTCAGGATTGGGCAGTGTTTTGTTCTGTTGGGCATAACGTTGCTATGAGGCAGAACTGACTCAGTGACACCTAACAACAGCTTACTTTGTAGCAGAGAATATGAGGATTGGAGAGATTTATGATTTGACTTGCATGAAGCTCATCTTAGAGTCAGTAGAACTGACAGTTGAAGTCTTGTCTGTAGCACAGACACTAAGCTCCAATATAACAGTGAACTAGCTATTGTCCAGTAATCATTTTTCATCGCCATGGCCTTTGGATTCAGCCAAGTTTCATGTAAGTTCCTGATGGACTTGGCAGCCCGTACATCTGAATGACAACGAGTTTGGTTTGTCATATATTAAATTCTACACTGGAAGTTGACTGCCCAATACAAATGATATCTTCCAGAAATGTCATTCAGTTGAATTGTAAAATAATAATAATAATAATAATAAAGGTATTCCCAGGGTAGAAAATGTGAAGTTTTTTTGTTTTATTACAGACAAACATAGATCAGAAAACAACATATTGTGAAATTAGATTTGAGTCTCAGGTTGTTTAAGTCCAACAAGGATCAAACTTGAAATCTCACTCATTGTCACCCGAAACTCCATTTTCAATAGAATCTCGACAAGAGCTAACAGCACTTCAAAAATCAAGGTACTTCTGACTTGAACTAAATAGAATACCCTCAACAAGGAGCCCATGGGATATATTTGTGAAATATTTAAGAACCTTCCACACTGTGCTTGATGATTTTGGAAAACAGACTCTGTAGTCAGTGTTGTTTCATTTTGTTTAGATCAAGCTAGAGGTTTGCTCCCATAGGGTTTGAGCAGGCATCACTGTTTTCCTACATTCTGACCAGGGTCTTTTCCTATTTGCACATTTATCTAGCGTAGATGGCACCTGTCCCAAGGTGTACATCTATGAGATGAAGGGAAATGAGAACAGTGGGTGTGGCACAGACTCTAGGTTTGCTCACGTTGTTCACTGCCCTTTAATGTGGATGCTCCTCCCCTATCCTTGAACGTGGGTGGGATATGTGACTCACTACTGAGACCAGGTTGGGTCCCTGGTGTGGTGCTGTAGGATGCACACTAGACCACAAGAATGGTTTGAAACAAAAGGTTGGCAGTTCAAACTGACTAGCTGCTCTTCAGAAACCCTATACAGGGGTGCTGTTGTAGTTGTTGTTGTTATGTGCCGTGGAGTCGGTTCCAACTCATAGCGATGCTGTACAGGGTTTCTGAGGCAGTAAATCTTTATGGGAGCAGAAAGCCTCATCTTTCTCCGGTGGAACAGCTGGTAGTTTCAAACTGCTGACCTTGCGGTTCGCAGCTTGATTCGTAACCACTACGCTACCAGAACTCCTTATACAGGGTTGTTGTTGTTGTTGTTGTTAAGTGCCGTCGAGTCGGTTCCGACCCATAGCGACCCTGTACAGGGTTTCCAAGGGTGTAAATCTTTACGGGAGTAGAAAGCCTCATCTTTCTCCCGCGGAGTGGCTGGTAGTTTCGAACCGCTGACCTTAAGATTCGCAGCCCGATTCGTACCCACTACGCTACCAGAACTCCTTATAGAGGGGTGTTGAGTCAGTATCAATTTGAGGGCACTTAACACCAACAGAAACTGACAAATAGAACACAGTAGAGGTGATGAGATGCCACTCCCGTTGTTGTCCTTCGGATACATAGAACTCCATGGGGTGGGTTAGAACTATCCTATAGAGTTTTTCAGGCTGTCATCTTTACAGGATCAGATTGTTAGTTCTTTCTTCTGTAGACCCACTGCCTGAGTTTGAACCACCAGCCTTTCACTCAGCAGCTGAGTACTCAGTGATTGCACCTCCAGGGCCCCTTACCACAGGAACCCTAACACATTGTGCAGTATCCTCTCTGCTGGAAGGCTCACCCTCGAGTGAGTCAGAATGCTCCCATGATGGCTGCAGGATCTCAGTGACTGTGCCAAGAGCTGAGGGTGGTCCCCTGCTGATAACCAGCAAGAAGTGAGGGCCCCCAGTCCTAAAACTACAAGAGAATGAATTCTGGCAATGACCCGTGATACCTTATATGTAGAGTCTTCCTTATTTGAGTCTCCAGATGAGACCCAGACCTAGCTCAGGCTTGCAGACAACGAACAGAGCCCCAGTAAGCTGTGCCCAGACACCTGACCCATGGAATCCCTGCGATGGTACGTGTGCATAGTTTTAAACCACTAGACCTGCTATAGTTATGACACAGTGAAAGAGGGCTCAAAAAAATGGGATAAGAAGCAGGACCTAAGGTGAGGGTGGTAGGGGGGGCAGGGCAGACAATGTAGGTTCTCACTCATCTTCCTAAGTCATTTGGATTTTATTGTGAGTGAGATGACAGCCATCAGATCATTATGAGAAGAGGAGAGACATGGTGTCATTTAAACTAAGAGTCACTCTACTTCTGGGTGTTGAATGGCTAATAGATGACAAAGATGGGACCAAGGATACCAGGTCGGAGCACCTGGAAAAAGTCAAATTGAGAGTGGACAGTGTCTTTCCTGAGGCAGGTGAGACTGTGTTACTGGTAATAAGTAATATTTGGATTCTACATCTATTATGAAGGGAGATACTTTGTATGCCCCCAAAAGATAATGCTCAAATCCTACCACCCTCTATATGCAAATATAAACTTATTGAAAATAGTGCCTTGAAGCTATAACTAGTTAACATGAGGAAATACTGGAAATAAGGTGGAATCTAATCCACTAGGATTTATGCCTCACATAAGAAGACCTCATATGAAGAAGAGATGAGATGCAGATACAGATGAAAGACAGCCATGTGAAGAAATTGGAATGAACCATCTATAAGCCAAAAAATGTCTGGGCCTACCTGGGCCTGAAAGAGACAAGGAATGATCTTTTCTTAGAGTTTTCAGAGTGAGTGACAGGATCAAATACATGTTTTAGTCTCTAGAACTATGAAAAAAAAATTTTTCAGTTGTTTTAAGTAGCATGGTTTGTGGTCCTTTGTTACAGAGAACTCACAGAGAGGAGGTGATTACATTTACTAATGGGCTTGTCTTGGGGTGAGAGAGAAGGAAGGCTAAGAAGGATGGTAGGGTTTCAGCGTGAGCCATAAGAGGATGAACTTGCCTTCTGTGGCTGTGGTGAAGTGGCATGAGGGAACAGAAATTGAAGGCCCTGTATAGGACATAGTGAGTTGGAGATACCCATCAGTCATCCCCATGTAGTGATGAGCCTGGCAGAGCAATGACATTGGAGTCTGAATTTCAGAGGGCAGGTGTGTGCTAGAGATATGAATGGGGGTCCTCAGAGTAACGGTGGCATTTGAAAGACAGCAACTGCAATCAGAGGGGATCAATAAAGGAGTAAGTGTAAATGTGAAACGACATGATTTTGATGACGAAGATCTACCTGATCCAAGCCATTATCTTTTCAAAGACCCCAGATGAATGTAAATGGAAGATAGAAGAAGAATCAATGGCTTTAAACTGTGATGTTGGGGAAGAATATTGAATATACATACCATAAACTGCTGCAGAATGAACAAATCAATCTTAGAAGAAATATAACTGGAGTGTTCCTAGAAGCAACAATGGTGAGACTTCAACACAAAGCCTGCTGGCTTTGAACACATCAGGAATGACAAATCATTAGCAAAGAACATCAGAGCTGATGAAGTAGAGGGTCAGAAAAAAAGGAGAAAGCCCTAGATGAGATGGGTTGACACAGTGGGCACAATCGTATCAAAGGTCATGGCAATGGTGCAGTACTAGGCAATGCATCCTTCTGTTGCACATGAGCCCGAGAGTCTCGATGGTAACTAACAACAATAGTGCATGTAAGCCTGAGTGTTCGTCTAGAGCTTGGATGATTTGGGGAAAGGTGGGACAAAGGTCAAGGTGAAGACTGTCTGTCCATCCATCGTGCTTGTCCTGGTTTCATGGGTGGGCCTGAAAAGCATCCCCCCAGTCAAAAGTTTTGGATCATTTTGGCTCCTGTTCTGCTCACCGGATTTTGTTCCTTTCTCCACTACCATTGCCTTCCTGGGAGCAAGATTTTCATGCAAAGTTGAAAGCACATGGATTGATAATAAAGTGAGGGATACTGCTCTTAGGCATAAGGAAGGGGGGCAAAATACAGACAAGATCCTCTTCTCTTCTCCAAGTGCTTTGCATACTCTGAAATCTAAGGAGACATGTGTCTTTAAATCCTGATCTTCAAATCAATCACTGGTGCCAGCATGCTTCTGTACTCAAAGTCGGTTGCTGTCAGATGTTCCTGAAAATAGGCCTGTGCTGACCAATTATGATTCTTACATAAGATTTAGTGCTGTCTGGGGCCGGGACTGTCAGCAGCGCGATGTGGCAGGCTGGATGGGGAGCAGCTCAATGATGGATTTTCAGGCAAGGAGAGGTGACTCCTAGGAACACAGACATGCACACAACTCGGCATTGGGGCCTTGCCCTCTGGGGGATTTTGGGGTGTAGGTATTGGACTACAAATCTCACCTGTTCTTTTGGGTACATCAGAGCCTTCAGAAGGATTTGTGATAGGTTGACTACAAAGTCAGAAGGAAGGGTCTTGAGAGAACTGAAACACCACCTGAGCCCAGTTCTGGTAGACCTATTGACCACAAGGATGGTACTTACCTGCCACTTCCTCTCTGGGACTCTGCCTGGGTCTTGGGGTAATGTTCTTTTGCCAGTCACAGGAGCATCTACAGGGTCACAAAGGGTCAAGGTGACAGTGTGTCCTAAGTACCTCTGGACACGAAGAGATACTGGGACCTTCTTTCAACCTACATGCAGTTGGACCCCAGATCTGGGTACCTGAAAATCTTCCGCAGGGAATCCTGGTTTACCATCTCTCTCACCACCCCACCCACCTTCTTTGAGAGTGCCATCTTTACACTAGTGCCAGGTCCAGTCCTCCTGACAATGGCAGAAGAGACATAGCCACCTTTCAGGCCCACACTTGGACTCCAACAGCAAATGACCCAGCATGAGTACATTTTCAAGCACCTCCCAGTTGAAGTCAGAGGGATCTCCACAAATGCAATTCTTATCACATCTGTCCTGTCTGAAGGTTCCCACTTCCCCCTAAGACCATCCACCATGTCACTCCTGCTAAGTCTGAGGCATCAGTACACACAGCTCTCTCCTCATGGTCCAAATCCAGCTACTTGATCTCCCAGGCATGGGCCCAGCTCTCTCTGGCCTTGCTTAGTTACTGAGGCACCCTGAGCAAGTGAGTTTAGTTTTGCCTTTTGACTCCTGGGGATCATGCACATAACTCCAGGTGGCTTGGTCGATCAGAAACAATGACTGTGAATATTGTCTAACTCAGTCCTTGGCATATAGAAGCTCAGTGTGAGGCAGTTATTAATATAGATTGCCCCACATCCCTCTCTGCTTTATCTAGCTGTCTACTATTTGTCTTTTAGGCCTTGATCTAGGTATCTTCTGCAGGGAATCTCTGCTGATTTAATAAGACAAGGCGGGGTACTTCCATGGTCTCCCTAATCGTGGTGCTCAGGTAACATGGCCATGTCATTATGTGTTGACCCATCTGTCTTCCACCATGGGGGATTCCAGAGAAGGGACCTAACCTCTTAACACTTTGTGCAGCAAATTCTCTGATGTATTATGTGCATGTGAATATGTATCTGAGTCACTTCTAACTCAGAGCAACTCTATCACAACAGAAAGAAACATTGCCTGGTCCTGCCCCATCCTCACAATTGTTAGGTTTGAATCCACTGTTGCAACCACTGTGGGAGCCCATCCTGTGAGCGTCTTCTTCTTTGTCACTGACCCTCTACTTTATCAAGTATGATATCCTACCCCAGGGCCCAGTTCCTCTTCGTGACATGTTCAAAGTATGAAACATGAATGAAGTCTTGCCATATCTGCTTCAAAGGAGCATTCTGACTTACTTCTTCCAAGATAAATTTATTCATTCTTCTTACAGTATATTCAATATTCTTTGCTAGCATCAAAATTCATATGCATCGATTCTTTGGGGTTTCCTTATAATGCTCAGCTTTTGAATGCATATGAGATGATTGAAAATACCATGGCTTGGATCAGGCACACCTTAGTCTTCACAGTGACATCTTTACATTTTAACACTTAAAGAGACTTTTTGCATCAGAGTTGTCCAGTGAAATATGTCTTTTAATTTCTTGATTGCTGCTTCCATGGATTTTGATTATGGATCCAATTAAAATGAAATCCTTGATATCTTCAGTATTTCCCCATTTATCATGTTCTTACTTATTGATTCCTTTGTGAGGATTTTTGTTTTATTTTTGTTGAGGTATAATTCATACTGAAGGCTGTATATTTTTATCTTCATCAGTAAATATTTCAAGTTATCTTTGCTTTTAATGATAAGGTTGTTGTCAGTGAGACATCCTCCAATTCTGATGCTATGCTCTTCTTCATATAATCCAGTTTCTGCGATGATTTGCTCAGCATAAATTACAGTGAAAGGATATAACTCTGACCTTTCCATTCCACATCTCCTTGTTCTGCTTGAATGATTGCCGTTTGGTCTCTGCGCAGGTTCTTCATGTGCATTATTAAGAGTTCTGGAATATCCATTCTTTTCTTACTTTGTTATGATTCACACAGTTGAATGCCTTCGCATGGTCAATCAAACACAGGTAAACATGTTTCTGGTATTCTATATTTTCAGCCAAGATGCATCTTGCATCACTAATGATATTCCTTGTTCTACATCCTCTTCTGAGTGCAGCTTGCATCTGTGGCAGCTCTCTGTGGATGTACTGCTCCAGCCATTAAAATTTTTCTTAAGAAAAATTTAACTTGCATGTGATATTAGTAATAGTGTTCAATAATTTCTACATATTGTTGGATCACCTTTATTTGAAATGTGCATGAATGTGGGTCTCTTCCAGTTAGCTTACTAGCTTTGGCATAGGCTAGGGATGTTTTCACCACTACATCAGTTTGTTGAAAGACTTCAATTGGTATTCCACCAATTCCTAGAGCTTAGGTTTTCACTAATGCATTCAGTGAATCTCAGACTCTTTCTTTCAATACCATCAGATCTTGATCATAAGTTAACTCCTGAATTGGTTGAACATCGACCAATTCTGTTGGTATAATGGCTTTCTGTATTCCTCACATCTTTTGATGTTTCCTGTGTTCTTCGATATTTATCTATAGAATCCTTCAATATTCAAATCTGAGTCTTGAGTTTTTTCTTCAGTGTTATTTTGTTTTGCTTTTTTTTTGTAAGCTGGAGAAATGCCGAGCATGTTCTTCTCTTTAGGTTTTCTAGCTTCAAATTTTGTTGTGCATACTTGTGGGTTTGTTGTTGTTAAGTGCCGTCAAGTCAGTTCTGACTCACAGCATCCATGTATAGGATTTCTAAGGAGTGGTTGATGGATTTGAACTACTGTACTGATCCTACAGCATCACACCAGGAGAATATATATATATATAATTGTTGTTATTTGTTGTTAAGTGCCTTTGAGTTGGGTCTAACTCATAGTGACACCGTATAGAATTTCCAAGGAGTGACTGACTGGTGGCTTTGAACAAGTGACTTTGCAACTAGAACTGACCTTGCAGTCCAGCACATCCTGCAGTACCACACCAGGACACTCTCTCTATATCTATCTACTTATCTACCTATCTATGAGTATGATGGTATTAGTGGTGATGGTGTACTGTGGTGTCGGTTCTGAGGCTGTAAATCTTTATGGGAGCAGAAAGCCTCATCTTTGTCTTACAGAATGGCTGGTAGTTTTAAATTGCTGAACTTGAGGTTAGCAGGGTGACTTATAA
>NW_006408615.1:3007336-3008370 GCF_000296735.1 Chrysochloris asiatica | reverse complement strand
TAACCAAGAGCATAACCATTGTGCCGTCAGGGCTCCTTGAGATATCACTAACAGATATAAGATCAATAAGAATAGAGAAATGAACAACACTATCAAGAAACTGTATCTAATTGACATTTATAAAACACTGGACACAAGAACAGAATACAGAAAATTTCAATCCATGTGGGACATTAACCAAAAAGACCATATCCTTAGTAATAAACCACAGTTTAATGAATTTACAACAATTGAAATCACACCAAGTGTGGTCTCTGCTCATAGTGGAATTAAACTAGAAATCAATAAAAGAGAGATAACAGGAAAATCTCCAAACACTTGGAATTTAAACAACACACTTTTAAATAATCATTGGATCAAAGAGGAAGTCTCAAGGGAAATTAGAAAGCACTTTGAACTGAGCAAAAATAAACATATAGCATATCAAAATTAATGGGATGTAGCTAAAATAGTGCTTAAATGGACTTTTAAAACATTAAAAGCTTGGAATCCCAGTGGCTGCTGACAAGAGTGGTGGCTGTTGGCCTCGAGGGTATGGGACAAAAGGCTCCACCTGGGCAGTAGTTGGTGTCCACATCCTGGCAGAAAAGAGGTGAGTAGTATAGAATACGCAATGCAGAAATCAGAGTGTCATGAAAGAGTCCAGCTCTGACATAGTAATAGCCTGAAAGTACTGTTGTAAACATGAAGATATTCCATAATTAAAATTTCAAAACTCAAACAAAGCAAAAGCATTGAACACTTGTATTGGAAAAGAAGACAGTCTCAAATGATCAATCTAAGTGGTACCTTAAAATACTAAAAATCAACAATAAAAATAGCCAAATAAACCCAAAGAAAGAAAAAAAAAATATATATATATAGCAGAAATCAATAAAATTTAAACAACACACTTTTAAATCAACAAAACAACAATAAAGAAGACCAAGGACACTTGAGTGGAATAGAAAGGAATGTCAGGAAACATAATTACAAAAACCTTGTAAGCCCATATTCAGCCTATAACTAATTGAAATACCTAAAAAGGGTTCTAG
>NW_006408615.1:3004580-3005611 GCF_000296735.1 Chrysochloris asiatica | reverse complement strand
GAGCAGCTGAGAACTCTGGACTCATGGAAAGAGAAAGGCTGTGTGATGGTAGCCAGGAGGCAGGTTTGCAGAATGTGCTCTTTGGTTGTTTAAATTATAATATATTTCTGAGTGTTTTTGTGTACATCTCCTCAACCCCCCTGTAAAAACAGAAAAATAGAGAGAATGGAAGCAAATACTGTTGAATGATGCTACAAGGAGAAGATTGTAATGTTTGCAGTGAAATGATGGTGTGAAGCCAATGTTCTCCCATGTAAACTATCACTCCATTCAGAATAAATTAAAAAAAAAAAAGAATATCAAGGAAAGGATAAGGCAATTCTCTGTAAAATCAATAGAACTGTTAACTTTCTACCAAGCTTGATAGAGGCAAAAGGAGCAAAGTTAAAATTTACCACGATCGGAAATGATAGATGACTTTTCCTGCAGCCATAAATGGAGTACTACAAACAAGTCGGCACATACAATTCTAACAATTTATGTGGAATGGACGAAAACCTTAAAACCACAAACTACTGAAACACAGCTAAGATGAAAGTGATACGCAAAGAGTCCTATAATTATTAAAGAAATTAGATGTGTAGCTAAATCCTTTCTGTGAGAGAAATATCAAAGCATGAACGATTCAATGGCAAAGTGTGCTACATATGTATAAAACAGCTAATGTTGTTGTTGTTGTTAAGTGCCATCGAGTCGCAGTTTATAAATACTCTTGAAGAAAAGGATGCATTTACTAGCATGTTTCCTGAAACAAGCATTTCTCTATTCCTCAAATCAAACAAATATCAAAGATGCACACTAAAAGGAGACTACAGACCTGCATTTCTCTTGATCATATATGCAAATATCCCAAACAAAATATTCAAAAATTGAATCTGGGGATATATAAAATAATTAATGCAGCACTATTAACTGTGGGTTAATGCGCCAGAGTGCAAAGCCATTTGTACTGCAAGGTCGGCGGTTCAAGTTCACTAGCTGCTCCTCAGAAATGCTATACAGGGTCGCTATGGGTTGGCACCGACTCGATG
>NW_006408615.1:2991172-3003190 GCF_000296735.1 Chrysochloris asiatica | reverse complement strand
TCAGCAAGCAGAGGAGCAGCTAGTGGGTTTGAATTGCCAGACTTGTGGTAAACAGTCCAATGCTTGTCCTACAGCATCACACCAAGACTCCCAATAAAGTCTTAGCCTGTGTAATAATGCAAGAAAAATAAAATTTAAAATTCAGATTGAAAGGAAAATACTAGCTGTCTTATTAATATGTAGCATGATTGTATACGAAGACTATTACTAAGCTGTGAATAAAGCTTCTAGAAATGAAAAGGTTGAAGGATATAGGGCCAACACACACATGCATGGACACATGCAAATAAATCCTATTTCTAAACCTTTGTTATTGTGAAGTGCTGTTGGATTTGTTCCAACTCATGGAACAGATTCTATGCACATCAGATGGAAGCACTGCTGGTCCCACATCACCCTCACAATCCTTGCTGTTTGAACCCATTGTTGCTGCCATTGTATCAAACCATCTCGTTGGCCCTCCATGTTACCAAACTCCATGTCCTTTTCCAGGGACTGGTTCCTCCTGATTGCATGTCTGAACTCATCATCCTCACTCCTAAGGAGCATTCTGGCTCCTTAGATGTGTTTGTTCTTCTGGCAGTCCATGATATTTTCAATGTTTTTTACCAACACCATAATTCAAGTGCATTGATTTTTCTATATATTAGCAAAGAACATTTGACAACTAACATTTAAAAATATACCATTTAAATGTTGTTGTTGTTAAGTGCCGTCGAGTCGGTTCCGACCCATAGCGGCCCTGTACAGGGTTTCTGAGGGTGTAAATCTTTACAGGAGTAGAAAGCCTCATCTTTCTCCCATGGAGCAGCTGGTAGTTTCGAACTGCTGACCTTAAGGTTTGCAGCCCGATTTGTAACCACTACGCTACCAGAGCTCCTTTAAATATAGCCTTAAAATAAGATTGACAAGTAAAAATCTAATAAAACATATAGAATTTGAATGCTGAAAAGTGAAAAATACTGATGAAAGCTCTCAAAGAAAACTTAGATAAGTGAAGAGGCATACTCCGTTCATGGTATCAATAGAGTTAAAGTCACTTTGAACCAAACTGATATAAGGATTCAATGTGATTCCAATAAAGTCGCAGCAGAATTTTGGTAGATACAGACAAGCTAATTCCTACACTTATATGGACTATGAAACAAGTTAAAATGAGTTTTTTAAAAGTAGAGCTTGAAATTACACTACTCAATGTTAAATGAACACAATTAAACAACTTATCTGGTCAGAACAGTACATACATGCATATCAATATATAGTCCAGGAATAGATAAACATAATGTGGCCACATTATAAACAGTGCAGAAATAGGAAAATATGGCCATTTGATATTTTATAATGGTATCAAAATAATTCAATGAAGAAAAGGTAATATTTTCAATAACATGAACCTAGAACTAAATATCATAGTTTAATCAAAAACTCACAATGTATCATTGATCTAAATGTAAAATGAAAAACTATAAAACTTTTAAAAGAAAATATAGGAGAAAACCGTTGAGATAAGAGGTTGGACAATACTTTTTTAGACATTGCACCAAACCAAATATACAACTGTAAAAGAAGAGGAAGAAAAAAAAAAATAAATAGATGAATTGGATTTCATCAAAGAGAAAGCTTTTGCTCTGTTTAAAAAATAAAAAAATTTAAAAAATCATTGCTAAAGAAACAAAAAGGAAAATAATAGACTGGTAAAAAATATTTGCAACCAAATACTTGTATTCACAGAATGCTTTGAAAAACTTTCCAAACCCAATAGTAAGAAAGTATCCCTTCCATCAATTAAAAATTAAGAAAAAGACTTGTCAGACATTTCACCAAAGGGAACATGTTGCTGTTGATATTGCGTATCGTAAAGCCAACTCATATTGGCCCAAATGACAAAGAAGAACTGTCCCATCAGGCTTTCTTGTCTGCAATCTACGGAAGTAGTTCACCTGCCCTTCTTGCTCGTCTGCCTTAGTCTTGAAACACCACTGTAGCAGAGTTCACCCCGGGTGACCCTGCTGGCATTTGGTACTGTCTGCATAGCTTTTAGTATCATAGCGGTATACAAGCCACCACAGTAGGACACTCTGGTAGATGGTGGGCACATTTATTTGAATGACCACTTTTTTAAAAAGGAAAAATGCTGGCAAAATAGTGGAACAACTGATTGCTGGTGGGGATGCAAATAATTTAGCCAGTCTAAGACATGCATTGACAATTTCTTATGAAATTAAACGTATACCTACTTGTGGCACTATAAGGTAAGCACTGGACTGCAAACTACATCAGTTATTCAAAACTAACAGCTGCTGCTTGGAAACCCTATACAATGTTGCTATGAGTCGGAACCAACTTGACAGCACTTAATACCATATGACCCAGTCATCCTTCACTCCTAAAGAAAGGCAAATTTATGTGCACAGAGACAAAGCAATTTTATTAGCAATGATCCCAAACAGACAACAACCTAGGTGCCCTTCTATAGGTGGAAGAATAGATACACTGATGCATCCTCAATGGAATGCTACTCAGCAATTTCAGGAAATGTGTTGCCGATGTTCCTAACAACTTGGATGGATTTCAAAGTCACTATATTGAAAGAAATAAATGGATCTCCAAATGTTCCATATTCTATGATATGATTTATGTGAAACTCCAAAGCTGACCAAAATGACTGTGATGGGAAACTCATTTGTGGGTTCCAGGGGCTATGAAGAATGAGAAGCTATGAACACAGGGCAGTAAGAGCGAACCTTTAGGGTTATGTAACTGAACTGCTGTGTATCTGGATTGTCAGCGTGGTACCAGGAATACCTGCAAGTACTGACATTCATAAACACACCTACCAAAAATACTTATTTGTATTGTATGATGATTTTTACAAAATACGATAAAATAAAATAGCTCCTTCAGAAAAGTACTGGGAAGGAATATGCTTGGGTCAGCTGCCTGTCCCTGAACCACATTGCTTCCTCAAGAATATGGAGTTCTTATCCCTCATATAATTCCTCAGGAATTATTGAGTGGTTGGCCAGATTGAGGTCAAGTGAGCACCTTTGTGGGCTGACATCAGTGAGGGGTTGGCAAGAGGGGTTAAGGAGGGACCTGGCCTCACCTTCATACAACCTCAATAGCTGGGACCACTATGGTTTTAGAAACAGGGTTTTGCTATCAAGAGGTAAGTATAACGCTGGGCAGGCCTGAAACTATAGCTAGCATGTGCTCTATGGCTTTGCACACTGCATACGTTTTGGTGTCCTTCTTAAAGATTTGAGGATAAGAGAGTGACACCACCCCACGATTTCTAGGTGTGTGAACAATGAAGGCCAGTGTAGCACTTCATGGGAGCTTGCTGTTGATCTATCGCAATTTTGTTGTTGGTGTTATTTGCCTGTGTAGTAAATTATATCATCATGATAAGATCTAATTTCACAATAGTTATCTCTACTTTCTGGTGATTGAGATGTAAAAGTTTGAAACAAAGAGGAAGGATCAGTCGTTGGAAAATATGACCTTGGTGATAGAAATGATACTGGAGATCACATGATAGAATTTTGCAAGACCAACAACTTATTCACTGGAAATACTGTTGTTTTTTTCAGCAATATACATGATGACTATACAAGTGGACCTTACCAGATGGAATATGCAGAAATCCAATCAAGTGCATCTGTGGGAAGAGACGAAGGAGAAACTCAATATCACCAGTGATAATAAGGTCAGGGGCCAACTGTGGAACAGACTATCAATTGCTCAAATTCAAATTAAAGTTGAAGCTGAAGAAGATTATAACAAGTCCAACTAATCCAAAACACGGCTTTAAGAATATCCCATCTGAATTTAGACACTACCTCCAGAAAACAAAAACTGCTGAATGGAACACCTGTGAGTGAAGATTAGATAAGTTGTGACTGACATCAAGGACATCTTACACAAAGAGAGCACAACATCATTAGAAATGCAGTAAAGAAAGAAACGACCAAAATGGATATCATAAGAGACTTTGAAACTGACTCTTGAACACAGAGAAGCTAAAGTGAACAAAAGAAATAATGATGTTAAAAGCTGAATAGTTTTCAAAGGGCAGTTCGAGAAGACAGAGTAAGTATTGGCGTAAAAATGTACAAAGATGGCAGAGTAGGACTTAGCCAACTGTTTGCCACAAAGACACAGGAGATTGGATGAAACAAAGACAGGTGGTTATCTGGAACGCTCAGGAGAGAGGATATAGAGGTGGATTACGTGCTGATGGAACATGAGTCTGAACAGGAGTAGCCAGAGAGAAGAAAAACCCGGCAAACTGTGGGCTGGTGTGGAGCTGTGTAGCCATCTTTGATTTTCATAAGCACTGCGCATACAGCAGCCTGCAGGTACAGGATGTAGCTGGAGATTGGCCACAAGTGGGTGTAGTTCTCACCTGTTCCCATGCCGTCCTGGTAGCCAGGGTTACATCCTTACCTCAGTTAGTCCAGCGGCTTGTGGCAGCTTTGCATCCTGTGCTCTTCCTGTGGTCGTGCACCAGGTGTACAGGCCCTGCTTGTGGAGGCACATAACGCACCCTGAAGTATGTTACACAATCAGAATTCACACTTTCTGTCTCTATCACATCCACTGGGAGACAAACGGTGAGTGTCTGAGCAAACATCAATATACAATCATTGATCGAATCTAAATACGACACCACAATGTCACAGAGAAACCAGAAACTTTCAGCTTACACAAAAACAGAGTGCCTCAAATAAGTGACCAAAATACAGTCAGGACACAGCATATGATGAGGAATTTTTTAAAATGTTAATAAGGCAACTTCAACAACTTGAAAGAACAATCGAGAAAACTGCAGATGAAATCAAGGATAACATGGGAGTTCAGTGACTCTGAACCCTAAGGACTGCGAGGCCAGTGGCTTGAGCCCACCAGTTTCACCAAGGGAGAAAGACGAGGATTTACAGCCTTGTAAGTCCTATGTTGTTGCTGTTCATGTTAAATGCCATTGAGTCAGTTCTGACTCACATAGCAACTCTATACAGTGTTTCCAAGAAGTGGCTGGTGGGTTTGAACCACTGGTTTTCCAGTAAACAGTCCATTGTTGCTATGAGTCAGAGGCAACTTGACGACATTTAGTAACAGCATCTATCTGTCTATCTGTCTATCTATCTATCTATCTATCTATCTATCTATCTATCTATCTATCTCTATCATTTATCTAATCTATCTATCTATATCATCTATCTATCTATCTATCTATCTATCTATCTAGCTATCTCTATCTCTCTATCTATCTATCTATCTATCTATCTATCTATCTATCTATCTGCTTATTTATATCTATGTAGTGTTTGCTCATCACAGACTACTAGCAGGAAAGTCAGTCTGTTTGGCATCACATTGTACTGCTGACTCTGACTTGACCCTTAAGTCCCCAAGGGCAGGACTCGATGCTCACTCAGCCTGCATCTCAGAGCTGACATATTGTGTGCTCCTAGGAAACACTGTGATGAATGGGACCATGAGGGAATGCATCAAGCACACCTCACAGCCATTATAGTTCCCATAATTGCCTTTCATCAGTGTAAGGAGAGCATCTCAGGGATGAGGGATTCCTCCATAATGCAGGGCATGTCTGCTTATCAGTTCCCTATATATATATATATATATAGTCCGCTGTTTAACTGCCTTACGTATTGACACTGGGCATCTTAAGTGGATCCAAAAGAACTGAGAAGTGGCCTTGGAGGTCAAGAGGACATCAGCACTGGTGAGGGTAGCATTATCAGTGGAGGAAACTCTTCCAAATTATGTGTCCTCCTCATCCTCTGTGTACTTCCCATTTGGCCATTGCAGCTCTGGGTCATACCACTCTGCGCTTGTGTGGAAACACATCCAGACTTCATGGTGAGATCACCCTAGGTTTGGACTGGATAAAGTCCTTTAGTTCATATGAGCCTCAGCCTTTCCTCCTCTTAGGATTTTGTGAAGGTTAAATAAAGTTTAGTGAGAAAGAAGCTTAATATCGATATGGTTTTACGTTCTTTGGAAGATAAACACAACTTAAAATGTTTGGTGGTGGTGTTTTGGTTTGGTTTGGTTTTAACTCTGAGAAGTTAGGATAATTTTGCCTGCTCTAAGCAGCTCCTAAAATTTTGAGTGAAAATCGAATATAATCATGGAAGAAGAGATGAAACAAATGCATCATCTAACTCAGCAAGTGGGTATGTGATTGCTTAAACTGAGTCAACACTGGGATGTTGCAACTGTTCCCAAGTGTCTCCTCCATGCCACCCCATTCTCTATGAGTCAGACCCTTTCATCTTGTTGCTTACACCCTTGGGTGGTTCCCCATAGCCATGGTTCTCACCCCATGTCATAAAGAGGATGCACAGGAGGTTGTCTGTGTTCTAGTTTCAGCATTGTTCCTGTCTGGATGTACTTTTGTCCCTTCAAAGAAACGAGGCTATTCATTCCATGGAACTCCTGGTCTGGCACTGTAAGATAAGCACTGGGCTTTGAACCACAAAGTTCTCAGAAACCTTCAGAGTGGCTCTGAGTCAGAATCGACTCGATGGCACTTAGCGACAACAATGTGGCCACAGGTAAACAGAAGAAAAGATGGTGTGGTGCATTCAGTCAGTTCCCCACTGAGAGGAGTCCTGGTGGTGCAGAGGTTAAGCATTTGTCTGCCAGCAGAAAGGTTGGAACTTCAGACCCACCAATAGTTCCATGGCAGAAAGATGAGACAATCTGTCTTTGGAAAGGTAATACCCTCAGGAACCCTCTGAGACAGTTTTACCCTCTCCTGAAGGGTCGCTACGAGTTGGAATCAACTTAATGGCAACAGATTTATGGGTGTCACTGGATGAAAACTGTCACCTCTTTAGTATAAGAAGACAGGACAGCAAGCAGGCATTTAGCCCAGGGCAGTCTCCAGGACTAAGGTCCTAAGGTTTACAGGATCTGAATGTGCTCGGGTAGTAGGAAAAAGAGGAAGCACATCATCCCTTCACCACGAAGCTCCAAGAGCTCCCACAGACTCGGAGTGATGAGGAGCTTAGCGCAGAGAGGGTGTCTGATTAGACTGCCATCTGTGGGATTTGCTGACGTTGAGCAGGGCTCGGGGCTATCTCTGCATTACAGCCCCAACGGGACAGAGCAGACTGGTCTTATCTGATCTGTCGGGAAATCATTTTCTGATGTCTTCGAAAGACTGTCAGCTCCCACGCTGGAGAGGTCAGTGGGTCTTCTACCAAGAAGAAATCACCCTGAGGAGAGCTTGGCCCATTCAGCACCACTTCAAATCACTGTCAGCTGGAAACGGAGAGAGCGGGTGGATGGGAGATGGGTGGGGCTCTCCTAGGGGAACATTCTGTGACTCTGTAACACTGTGGTGCTGCATGGGGGTCCTGCTGATGAGGCACATTGGCTGGGCCTCCAGCCTGGGTCTTCCATATGGAAGGAAACAATTCTACCCCTGCCACCCTGGTAACAGGCTTGAAATATCCCAGGCTGCCCCAGCCCGGCTTCCTGCAGACCTTCCTCTGTGTGACCAGCATACTTTCCGATGCTGGAATGAGACACACTGACAAGGAAGGTACTTTGTGTTTCACCAGTGAGGTGGGTTTCTAGTTCTGGACTGAAGTTGATTATGCAGTTCTGTCCGATCCCCAGAGAAAGATAGACTACATCCCTGAATGTGAGGTGAGGACCAGGAGCACTGTAGGGGTAGCAGTGCCATGGGATGCATTCCTAGCTCACAGTCCAAAAGCAAAGGCAACTCCGCACTCTGGGAAGCCTGGAGCCTTCTGCCCATGGCTGCACAGGGAATTCTGGGCCCTTCTACTTCCCTGGCTTTCTACTGGACACTTGGCCCGTCTGTGGTTCTGCTTGATGTAGTGACAGGTGCTGCCAAGGACTATACCGCTGGGCCACAGACTATACTGTTGGGCCATCAGTTCAAATGATTTGATTTAATGAATGAGTGTTTGAATGAATGAAGAATACCAATCGATATTTCCTGAATACTTACATTGAGTCCTTTCGGGGAACAGTTAATGAACTTGCATGCTAACTGAAAGGTTGATGTCTGAGTCCACTAAGAGACATCAAGCAAGGTCTAGTGATCTACTGCTGAAAAATGAGCCACTGGAAATCCTACGGAGCATCGAAAAAAAATCAAACACAAAAATTCAAACCCTATAGACCACAGTTCTACTATGACACTTATAGAATGGTCATGAGTCCAGGATCAGCTTGATGGTAACTGACTTATGATCTGGTTTTTAATTTTGTGACAGGGAATGGGACAACGTAAGGACTTAGAGAGCTGTGCATCTAACAATATTGCATTTTAGTGACAATACGTTGTCATCAAGCCTCCCTAGGGCTAGTCTCTGCTTAGCCCTGGGCTCTCAAACAGGACTTGGATGTGGAGAGAGCAGGGATGCCATGCTTCTGCCCTCTTGGTGCTCACAGTCCCGGGGAGAGGACATTGGCCAGGTCACAGCGAAGGCCCTGCTCTTTGCTTTGCTGCTCATGCTGGGGTCACTGGACTTGTTCTTCCCAAGCTCCCCCCCCCCATCAGTCTCTCTGCTGATCAGTCTCCTGCAGGACCATTAAGGCCCCCAACATCCACAGGGGTAATGGTGACAACATTTGTCCAGCTTTGCTACCTGGAGGGAGAGAGCTGCTATTTCTGGCTTTGTTACTATGTCAACCTCAAGCTGTCTCACATCAGGGTTGGTGGTGGCCTGTTCATTAACTCTAGCAAGGATCTGCAGGTAGCCCTGGACCTAGTGAATAGCAATTCTGAGGAGTCAGACCTCCCATGGTTAGTGGTCAGCTTCTTCTTCTCAGACAGACACAGGTAGGGCCTGCCCTGACCTTCCAATGTCCTGCTTTGTGCTGGCCTTAAAAAAACAACAACAACAAAGCCCAGGTGTCCCCCTTACAGGCATCTCAGGTGAGGAGTGAGACAGAAGCAGACAACAAACCAGATGATCATAGTTGTACTTGGGTAGAGGTGGGGCAGTGCCTAGCACATTAGAAGTGGTCAGTGAACAAACATTGAGTGAATAAATGACTGAGCAAGTGAACAGATGATACAATGAGAGGAGGACTTCATCCAACATGGGAATGAAGTGGGGTTAGCATACAAACTTCTTTATAGGAGGAAACATCTGATGAACATATAGTATAGGAATATGATACCAGGTACCATCTCTGAGTCATGGTGATCCCATGTGTGTCAGGGAAGGACTGGGCTCCAGAGATTTTCAGTGGCAGAGTTTTTGGAAGTTCATGGCCAGGACTTTCTTCTAAGGTGTGGACTCAAACCTCTAACCTTTTAGTAAACAAATGGAAACATTAACTATCTGTACACATAGGGATTTCTATTCCACCTTCCAATCACCCAAGAAACGACTGATGGTGCCCCGTGTGTGCCATTATTCAACTATTTTCAATAACTGACTTTTAGGAAGTAGATTGTCAGACCTTTTTTAAGATCATCTCTGGGTGAACACAAACCTCCAACGTTTAGTTAGAAACTAAGCAGCTAGCAGCTGGGCAAGTTAACCATTTCCCCCACCCAAGGGCTCCTATTTGCATATAGGTTTTCTTCTTCATTTTATCAGAGACACTGGACTATGGGGTGAGGGACTCAGTAGCCATGGTTCCCAGAACCTGTAGTGACTATCCTCCTGACAGACATCAACATCAATCATTTGCCCCCTGTGATGGTCAGTTTCAGATATTGCCTTGGCTACAGCAAAACACCTAGTCACTCAGTCCAACACTAATCTTATGTGTTCTGGAGGTGTTTTGTAGGTAAGTTAACATCTACAATGTACTGGTTTTTCATAAAGGAAACGAGCACCCATGAGGTGACTGGACCTCATCTAATGAAGTGAAAGGCCTTCAGAGCAAAAGAGATTTCCAGAGCAGAAATTCTGCCTCAAGATCTCCATGTCCACCTCTGCTTGGGTCTCCAGTCTGCCATTAGCCCTCTGAATTGTGGACTTCCAAACCCCACGGTCACATGAATTGATTCCTAAGAAGAAATTTCTATATTCATCAATGTCTACACCTTGGAATCCTGGTGTTGCAATGCAGGTTGTGCTGCATTGGAAGGTCGGTATGAATTGCAAGGTTGGTGGTTCAAGCTCACCAGCTGCTCCTTGGAAACCCTATACAAGGCCACTACGAGTCAGAACAAATTCCACAAACTTGATGACAACAACAACATCTATGAAGATATTAACAGTCTGTGGAGAAGGGCATCAGGCTCGGTAAAGTAGTTGTTGTTGTAGTTAGGTGCTGACTCAGTACCAACTCATAGTCACCCTATGCACAACAGAACAAAACACTTCCTGGTCCTGTACCAACCTCACAATCGCTGCTACATTTGAGCCTAGTGTTCTTTCCATTGTGCCAATCCATCTCTTTGGGGTCTTCCTCTTTTTCTCTGACCCTCCATTTTACCAAACATGATATCCTTCTCCAGGACTGACCCCTCCTGACAATATGTCTGAAGTGTGAGAGGTAAAGCCTGGCCACCCTGGCTTCCAGGGAGCACTCTGGTTGCACTTCTTCCAACACAGATTGGTTTGCTCCTTTGGCAGTCCATGGTACTTTTAATATTCTCCTCCAGCACGATAATTCAAATACACCAATTCTTTTATGATCTTCCTTTTTCACTGTTCAACTTTCACATGCATATAAATTTATCAAAAACACCATGGCTTGGTTCAGGCTCACCTTAGTCCTCAAACAAATGTCTTTGCACTTTAATACTTTAAAGGGGTCTTGTGCAGCAGATTTGCCCAATGCCATACATCGTTTGATTTCTTGACTGCTGCTTCCATGAGTGTTGATGATGGGGCTAAGCAAAATGGAGTCTTGGATAACATCAGTCTTTACTCCATTTATCACGATGTTATTTATTAGTGCATTTGTGAGGATTTTTGTTTTCTTTACTCTGAGATGCAACCCATATCAAAGACTGTGGTCTTTGGCCTCCATCAGTAAGTATTTTATATCTCCATTTTCAACAAGCAAGACTGTATCATCTGCGTATTGCAGGTTGTTAAGGAATCTACCTCCAGTCCTGATGCCATGCTTTTCTTCATAGAATACAATTTTTTGATTGATTCGTTCAGCATACAGATTGAATAAGAATGGTGAGAGAATACAACCCTGGCACACACTTTTCTTGCTTTTAAAGCTTTCAGTGTTCCATTGTTCTGTTTGCATGATTGCATCCTTGTCTACATACAGGTTCCTCATGGAACAATTTAATGTTCCATAATAGTAATTCTCTGCAATGTTGTCTGTAGCTTGTCATGATCCACATAATAAAAAGCCTTTGAATAGTCAATAAAGCACAGGTAAACATCTTTCTGGCATTCTTTGCTTTCAGTTAAGATCAATCTGATGTCAACACTGATATCCCTTATTCCATGTCCTCTTCTGAATCTGGCTTGAACCTCTGGAATTCTCTGACAATGTATGATTGCAGTCATTTTTATATTATCTTAAGCAAAAATTTACTTGCATGCAATATTAATGATATTGTCCAATGATTTCTCCATTCCATTGCATCACCTCTGATTGGAATGGGCACAAATATGGATCTCTTCAGTCTCTGGTCTTCAGTCTTTAGTGTCTAAACCATCAAATTTTTCTTCCAATGATCTCTAAATTCAGGTAGGGTATGTTCAAGGTCATATTTTGGGTCTCTTGGACTTGGTTTAATTTTCTTCGGCTTCAGGCTGAAGTTGTGTAAGAGCAATTGATGGTCTGTTCTTTGGTCTGCTCCTGGTCTTGTTTTAGCTGCTGGTATGGAGCTTTCCCATCATGTCTTTCCACAGATGTAATCAATTTGATTTCTGTGTATTCTGTCTGGTGACGTCCATGTGTATAGTTGTCTTTTATGTTGTTTAAAAATGGTATTTGGGATAAAGAAGTCATAGGTCTTGCAAAATTCTATCATGCAATCTCTGGCATCATTTCTATGAGCAAAGCCTTATTTTC
>NW_006408615.1:2988377-2989421 GCF_000296735.1 Chrysochloris asiatica | reverse complement strand
TCTAGGGACTGTTCCCTTTTGATGAACATGTCTAAAGGCCATGAGACTAAGTCTTGCCAATCTCGCGACTAAAGAAAATTCTGTCTGTACTTCTTCTGAAATAGATGTGTTCATTCTTCTAACAGTCCATGATATATTCAATATTGTTTTCCAACGCCATTATTCAAATGAAGCAATTCTTCAGTTTTCCATATTCATTGTGCAGCTTTTATATGCATGTATTGTTGTTGTTGTTGTTACATGCCCTCCAGTCATTTCTGACCTATAGCAACACTATGTACAACAGAACAAAACACTCCCTGGACCTGCACCATCTTCCTAACCGCTGCTATTCTTGAGTCATTGCTGCCAACACTGTCAAATCCATCTCATTGGGGATCTCCTTCTTTTTTGTTGAACCTCCAATTTGCCAGCATGATGTCCTTCTCCAGGGCCTGGTCCTTCCTGATAATATTTCCAAGTATGAGACAGGAAGTCTGGTCATCATGACTTCTAAGGAGCTTATGATGTACTTCTTCCAACACAGATTTGTTTGTTCTTCTGGAAGTCTGTGTTAAGCTCTGTCGAGTCAGTTCCGACCCATAGCGACATTGTTTTTTAAGGAGTGACTGGTGAGCTTTAACCACTGCTCTTGTGGTTCAAACCAACTATGCAGTGCAGAGCATTAACCCATAGCATCACACTGACAGTCTATGGTACCTGTAAAGTTCTTCTCCAAGACCTGAGCTCAAATGATTTCAATTCTTCTCAGATTTTCCTCATTCATTGTCTAATGTTCACATGCATATGAGGCTATTGAAAATACCATGGATGGGATCAGGTGTACTTTAATCCTCAAACTGACATCTTTGTTCTTCAATATTTTAAGGAGGCCTTGTGCACCAGATTTGTCTAATGCAATACATTATTTGACTTCTTGACGGCTGCATCCATGAGTATTGATGATAGAGCTCATCAAAATAAAGTCTTTGATAACTTCAATCTTTCCTCAATTTATTATGATGCTATTTATTAGTGCATTCATGAGTATTTTTGTTTTCTTTA
>NW_006408615.1:2957483-2985937 GCF_000296735.1 Chrysochloris asiatica | reverse complement strand
GAAGAAGACATAAAATACTTACTGATGGAGATCAAAGACCACAGCTTTCGGTTACACCTCAACATAAAGAAAACAAAAATTCTTGACAAATGCACTAATAACATGATAAATGGAGAAAAGATTGAAGTTTTCAAAGATTTCATCTTGCTTAGATCTGTCATCAACACTCATGGAAGTAGCAATCAAGAAATCAAATGATGTGACCGCAGGGTCACCATGGCGGAGCTGTAGCAGCTCTATGTGCAATAGGCAGTTGACACCATGATGAAGAGTCTGGAGAGATTGAACATCTGGAAAAATTCACGGCATCCTGTTCCGGTGCAGCGCCAACTGTTGTGAGGACAGCCAGGCATCCAAGCAACAGGTACATCAGTGTATTGAATGCTGCCATGGACTGCAGGCTCAAGCACAGGCCCTGGTGACCAGTGAGCTGGAAAGACTCCAGGATCACCTGGCCCAGTGTACCATGCATTGCAACGACAAAGCCAAAGACTCAATGGATGCAGGGAGTAAGAAACTGCAGATGAAGCAACAGCTGGAGAGCTGTGTGACCAAATGTGTGGATGACCACATGAATCTCATCCCATCCATGACCAAGAAGATGAAAGAGTCTCTGTCATCCATTGCAAAATAAAAGTCTTCGCCAGTGGCCATTGGGGATGAGGGCAGGAATCTACATGAAATGAAGAAAGGAAATTTGGGTGTTTAAAAATCAAGTTTATGAATGAAAAAAGAAATCATGAAGGCAGGAAGTTTCAGGAACGTGTCTCTTGGCTCTGGATACTGGTTCTTTTATAAGTTTGAAACCACAGCAGAAAAAGTGGGAAAAACTGGTGCTAAAATTTGCATCTGAGAGTTAGTTCAAGCCTAAATTGTATGTGGCAAGTGCATATACTAGTAGTAGGTATCTCCCTTGCTTTACCAAACCAGAGCCTTCCAAGGCACCAGATTCTCCTTAGTATTCTGGTACCAACAGACTGGCAGTTTCCTCCAAGCTGCCTGTAAGCTGGTAGAGTTTGAAAAGAGGTATGTCTGCTTGCTGCCAACCTTCTGTTTACAAGAAATATCACCATCTGATTTTCCATAATCTGTAAAACAAAATCTAAAAGATCACTAATTCAGAAGTGGGAAAAAACAGATATCTGAGTCTTTGTTTTGCTTGGTTTTGTTTTCAATACAAGGCCCTGAAATTGATGTCATTAGGAGACAGGGTAGTATAGATAAGAACTTTGAAAGGCTCTTTGGCCATCCACTGGCTGTCAAGCTGAACTTTTCTGGAAATTCTTACATGTTGCATCTTTCAGTGTGGAGATATGAGAGGCAGTGTCATGCTGCGTATGGGAAGCTGAGCTTCCTTCTCACTGGTTATCATGGTGACCCTGGGGCTGTGCGCAGTAGACAGTCTTGCAGTGACACTCTTCCCCTTGAAGGTTTTGATTGTGTTATATACCAGTATCTGGAAATGAACAGTGAAAGAAACTGTTGGCTGCTTAGTTAAGAAAGTTGAACTGGATTTGGAAAGACTTAGTTTTTCATAGACCAGAACGAAATGAAAACCTAAACCCAGTGTTGCTCTTCTTGTTGCTGGTTATCATCAAGTGGACTCCAACTCCTGGCATGTGTCACCAAACACAATGTTCTCCAGGCCTGTGCCATCCTCATGATCACTGGTGTGGCTGACTGCATTGTGGCAATCTGTCTCCAGGATGGACATAATGTCCTTTTCTAGTGATTGCTCTTTCATGATAGCACGTCCAACTGCTTAGCTAACCAATAAGAGCCCTGTTGTTGTTGTTGTTGTTAAGTGCCATCGAGTCGGGTCCGACCCATAGCGACCCTGTACAGGGTTTCCAAGGGTGTAAATCTTTACGGGAGTAGAAAGCCTCATCTTTCTCCCGCGGAGCGGCTGGTAGTTTCGAACCTCTGACCTTAAGGTTCGCAGCCCGATTAGCAACATGAAAATCAAGGGAGAAAAAGTAAGTGACTCGGAGGCTAGAGAGAGTTGTGACTCCTTTGAAGCCAAGGAAGGGCTGCTCCTCGTTACCAAACACCACTTCTGTGTTCTGCAGTGTTCCAAGTACAATGACACCTTATTTTCATAAGGGCCTTGTCACTTCTCTACCAACTTACTACTTGAAATGATAAAGTAACCTGACTGTTTGCTATTTCAAGGCTGTGATATAGTTTCCTAGTAGTTAAATTTAAAGTTTGCATTCCCCCCTCCACCCCTACACACAAAGAAATCAAATGGCGTATACATTGGGCAAATCTGCTGCACAAGACCTTTGTAAAGTGTTGAAGAACAAATATGTCAGTTTGAGAACTGAGGTGCTTCTGACTCAAGCCATGGTATATTTAATAATCTCATATGCATGTGAAAGTTAAAAGAAGACCATTATTGTAGACTTGCCTATTTCAATTTTGTTTGAATTTGACTTATGTATTTACAATTCCTTTCATTTGGATCATTGATATTTATTATGGTTGTGTCTCCTTGTTTAATTGTCTCTATAGTCATGAGATAAAGTCCTTTGTCTCTTAATTGCCACTCCTGCTAATTAGTGATTGTCATTAGCTTGATACATTTTTTCCGTCCTTTTATTTTCAATCTATTTTCATCTTTGTGTGTAAGGTGTGTTTCTTGTAAACAGCATATTGAGGGATCCCATTTTCTTAGCCATTCAACTACTCTGTCTCTTTTCATACATTTACATTTAGTGTTATTTTCGATAGACATGAAATTATTTCAGTCATTTTGCTATGTATTTTTTTTTTTGTGATGCAGCTGGATTCTTTGTTCCATGTATTTTTTCTGTGCTGAATTAATTTTGTGTGTGTATGTTTTCTTGTCAATTTCTTCATTGCTGTTTTTTTAACTGGTTGCAAAATCATCACGTTTCTTCCTTTTCTGGTTTATATCTAAAGGTGTATTCATTTTCTTTGCTGTTGCAATGTAGTTTATTAATTTGTTCCCCAGTTTAAAAGTTGTTTTTATCTTTGGGATTTGTTCAGCTTCTTGAAAGCGTATCTTCTGGTCTTTCATCAAGCTAGGGAAATTTTCTTTCAACAGCTTTTCGACTATCTTTCCTGTCCTTTTCTTTTTTATCTCTTCTTGTTCTGGAATTTTGATCATCCATAAGTTATTCCTTTTCATGTTGTTCCACATGAATCTTAGGCTTTCTCTAGATTTTTAATTCTTTTTACTGATTATTCTTCTATTTCACTAGTATGGAGGTATTTATCTTTAAGACCATTAATTTGGGTTTCCATAGATTCAAATTTACTCCTTTGTCCCATCAATGAATTTTTCATTTCTGAAATTTTAGTATTAATCCTATAAATTTCTATTTCCAGGCCTTGTATTTTCTCAAGGCCTTTATTTTGTTTGATTATTCCTGTATTACTTTCCTTGTTTTCCTTGACTTTGCTGTCAATCATATAGAGGCATCTGAATGTCATCTTCTTCAATTCTTTTCAAGTAGTTCCAATACCTTTTTTCCTTCAAAAACATTTTCTAGCTCTGCCTCTCAGTTGTTTGTTTGAGCTACTCTCTCTTGTTTATTTGTGTGAACAGAAATTGTCTGCTGCTATTACGACATTGTGATGTTGCATTTGCATTAATTTGATGACTGTATGTTGGTGTATTCTTAGGCATTTACCAACTGCCTCCTTGCGGGAGTCATCAGGAGATGAACTTGTGCACTCTTCTCTCTTCACTGAGTGTGAAGTTCAGTTTAGGATGGATGTAGCTGATGTTGGTCATTGTCATTGACCCAGTGAAAAGCAGCTGGTATTCGCTTTTACCCAGTGACTGGGGCGATTGTGGGTACAATTGTGGCTGGGCTGTATAGATGCAGTTGCTCTTTCCTATCAGGTGAAACAAGAAGAGAAACAAATACACACAAGACAGAAAACAAGCAAAGAGCAACATAAAAAGAAAGAAGTAAAGTAACCAAACATAAAGAAAAAGAAGTAAACGTAACTGGGGAGAGCACTGAGTGAAAGGAAATGAGACCAGAGGCTAGAAAAAAAGAGAGGGATAAAATAAAAAAAGGAGATGAAAGAAAGAAGTAGCAAAAAGAAGAAAAACTGAAAGGGGAGCTAGAAAGGACACAAAGCAAGTGAGAGAGAGGAAGAAAACAATAAAGAATGAAAAACAGTGAAAGGAAAGACCCAGGGGTCAGGTGCCAGGCCCAGATAAGAGAAAATTCTGGGATTTCCTGCCAACCAACAACCTCATCTTGCATGGTTACAGATGAGATGGCAACACTCAACCCTACAGCTACCCTACTAGGGTTAGCTGATGTTGGTTCCGGCCCCAATCTGAAAATAGTTCATGCATACGCCAAAGCGTCTGAGAGATGAGGGTATTTCCATCCCAGAGGGCAGCCTAGAGTAAGAGGTTCTGTTAGTCCATTGCCGACTGCAGGTATCACGGCTGGTGCTACCAGCACTCTACACTTTTTATGCAACTTTGACCATCCAGAGAGCATGAGCGTCATTCATTTTTGTCTGTTCTTTTGTTCCTATCTTTTTAATGTTCTTTGGCATATTGATTGATTAACTGTGGCTTGGGTGAATGTTTGCAAAGCAAATTCATTTTCTATTCAGCAAGTTATACACATTTTGCTTTGTGACATTGATTGCAATCCCCCAAATGTAATAGCATATTCCCACATCCTTCCTGTGTTCTTTGCTCCATTTGTCTTTCTTTTCTATCCTTTCTTGCCTTCTGAGTTTTGTTTTTGCTCTTTCCCTTTTTTCCTATATGATGTCCTTGACGCATCTCATAGCTAATCTTGGTTTTGGGTATCACATACAGATAGATAGTTCTTTAAAAGAGTACAATATTGATCAAACCCACTGAATTTTACATGTGGAAACTCTTGAAATGATGTATGCTGCATTATGAATGTTTTCAACAACAAAACTAAACTATATATAAAAAAAGATTTGGCACATCCTCTGCCCTCTGGAAGTATAGTAGACATAGCAAACACACACAGTAACACAGGGATATTAGGCTTTGCAAAATTGCTCCAGAACTGAGGGGTAGGACTGTGGTGTCCAGACCGCTACTGACTATATCCCTGGGCTCAGTCCATGTAAGGAGATAAGTCTAAATGTACGAGTCCACAGTGGGGGATCTGGGAGCTGGGGTGAGGTGGATGATGCAGACCAGGTGTGGTGTCTAGCTGAAGAATCAAGGATCCTCCTGGGTACCATATGGTTGGTTCAGATTCAGGGACTCTGGCACAGCTTACCTCGGCCCTGAACTCTGGGGCTTGGGGGTAGTAGTCAGGGTGGGTTGGGGAAGCAACCACGACAACACTCAGGATCTAACCCCATTGGTGTGGTTGCCATTGTAAGCAGGCTCTACTCACTTTGACCACCTAAGAAACTACTGTTTTTGTTCATCAACTTTCAGAGATCCAGATGGGACAAAAGAACACTGTCCAATGTCCCTGCTCTGAAGGGTCTTACAACCTGACTGAAGTAGGCAGATTTGATCACCTGAAAAGTAACAACAGTGTAGAGTGTGAGTCCTGCCCAAGGGTTTAAAGCTTTTTTGGAAAGAGAAGCCTGCCAGCAGGCCATTAAAAAATATAATGGACACGGTGTCTTGGCAGACCTGTGGTTTGGAGGTACACAGGAAAATGGGTCTCACTCAGGCAAGATCATCTTGACCATTGAATAGGTATCATCACCCACATGTACTGTGTGCCTGTGCATGCATGCACACAAACATGCATGTACATGTTGCACTCTGTTGTTTTCTGAAAACATAGCAATAAAATCTTACATCACTGAGTGTAAGAGAAAGATCCAGAAAAACATGATTATAATAAAATGTGAAAGCTACTATTACAGAGGTAAGAAATCTATAACAGGAGTGAGCAAGATGGGGTTCATCAGTGACTCAGTGGTAGAGTTCTTGCCTTCCACTCAGGAGACCTGGGTTTGAGTGTGGCCCATGCACTTCATGTTCTGCCACCTCCCATCTGTCAGTGGAGGTTTGTGTGTCGCTATGATGCTGAGTACATTTCAGCAGAGCTTCTAGACTAAGACAGACTAAGAAGGAAAGTCTAGGGATCTACGTACAAAACTAAGCCAATGAAAAATGAATCACAACAGCCCAATTTTCATCTGATCATGGCAAAAGTACACGTGATACCAGACAATGTTTCATTCCATTGTGCTGAAGACTCCAATGGCAGCTAATGACAACTACAAACAAGGTGGGAACACTTATTCTGACACAATGATGGTGAATTTTCACAGGAGAGCTACTGACATCCATCCCTGTACTCTCTGAAGAGCAGAGTGTGTTCTTCTACTGAGAGTAACGTGAAGGTGAGGGAAGCATGCTTCCTACCTTGGCAGAGATATGAGCTGGGAAAACACAGAAAGGCACTAGACAGAGAATCAGCTCCTCTTAGGAAGGGCTTTGCTGGTGCCTGAGCAGCTATACCAGGTACAGAGAATCAGCAGATGTGCAGGGTCAGCAGGTCGATGAGGAGTAGCTGGTCTAGAAATTAAGAGGGCATTTTGGTAGAGGGACCAGCCTCTAAAAATTGGCCTGATGCAGCTAAGACACGCTCTGTCTCACTTGAACAGACAGGGGTGGAGGTGAATAAGGACAAGAAAAAGCCAGTGGGGAGACTAGCACCATCATATCATGTTTCCTTTGCCAAATTAGGGCATTTAGACTAGGTTCCAGAGTCAAGAATAGATCCATAGAGCTTTTCAACGAGATGGTGATAAACTTTAAAGACATTTTCATTGGACAAGTCATCACCTTTTCCATCCAAAATCTTCTAAAAATGAGGGAAGTGGGGAGATTCAAGGAGAATATGGCACGAGAACACTGAAGGAAATATCACCAAAGGACTAGAGATGTTAATGGATTTCTGGCGATGGCAGGTAAGATCAGATTCATGAAAAAGCCAAAGCAAATCACCCACAAAATCAGGCAAGAAAAGCTTACTACAAAATTCAGGGTGGTTCTCCATAACAAAATTCTGCACCAGAGCATCGAGTGGCCCAGGGAGTGTGAAACAATCTCCAGGGAAATTGTACAGAACTTCTTTCTAGAAAAAGTACAGGACTGCAAGTTCAGTTTGAATTACAAGGTCAGTGGAAACCCTACATAGGGTCACTATGAGTCAGAACCAACTTCTTTTAACAACCAGCTCAAGGCAGATACCAGGGTGTGGTTGAGAGCCATTAAATTGAGACTGTTCCAACCCACAGCAACCTAGTATAGGTATTCTGAGGATAGGGTGGTGAGTCTGAACTGCCAACCTTATAGTTAGTAATCCAGTGATTTTCCTACAGGGCCAAACCAGGATTCCAGACAAGGGTATACCCTAAGAAATATGAGTAAGTCAAAAAGTATTGCTACAAAGTCCTAGAAATCTTTATTAAGCCTCAACATCAAATGGGAAGCTATGATTTTTCTACATAACTTGCACCTAGGTCTGTATACTTCTGAAAGTGGTATTTCCATCTCTAACTCTTCCCTGAAAAATTCCATGTTCTTCAATTTTGGCATCCTTGAGGGGTTCAAATTGTATTAATCTTCAGCGGTATTTGATTTTTGTGTACAAAAACAAATTCTGAAGGGCTAGGTTAGGGCTGTGGACTGGATGGTGTAAGTTTTTCCAACAAAATTTTGATAGGACAGTCCTTGTCACTGTCAGAGAATTAGCAGGTACATCGTTGTGATGGGAGAAAATGATTTCTTAGTGCAGCTCCCTTGGCTTTCTCCTCACCTGTTCAGTTTCCTATTTTCCTGATGCTTCTTCATAATAAGTCCCTATGTCTGTTCTCTGTCTCAGGAAAATCTATCAAGATGACCCTTTTGGAATGCCCAGAGCACAGCCTTCTGAGCTGACCTCTCTGCCTTGAATTGAACTAGCCCGGTGGATACTCTCAGAAGTCATTGTTTTGACTGGGCCTTTTAATTGGAGGGCACCATAATCCCTAAAGAGATGAAGATAAGTGTATACCTGGAGGATCTTGTCTGCAGTCATTCATGAGCACAGGGACATATTTAAATATGTTTTACTTGAAATAAATCTCTGCATGCATGAACTGGAACCCTGCCAGCAATCCTTTTTATAACATTTACAGGGAAAATCATCAGTTTTACATTCAACATTTCATACACCTTGTTTCATTACAATGATTATAATCCCCTCCATGTACTATCAGTTGACAGTATTTCACACTATCCACTTAAGCTTTTTAAAAAAAGCAAAAACAAAACAAAACAAAAAACTCACTCAGGCATATATAATAAATTCACACCTCCAAAGGGCACATTCTGCAAGTCTGCCTCCTGGCCACCAGATCTTACTCCCTCTCTTCCCATGAATCTAGAGTCCTCAGCTGCTCCCTCTCTCCATGTCCCCATCTCTGCCTCCATCTCTGGTGTCACAGCTTCTCTGGATAAGGTCCCACATTCTGCTTGTGCTCTTCTCCCTTGATGGTCTTCTGTTTCTGGAATGTAAGAATAACCACTCCTCTGTTTTTGTTACAAAACTTCAACCTTTACAATTGTAACAGTTACAGTTGTCATGATAACAATTATTCACTATTGAATCATATGAATCTTATCCCTATCTTTTTTCAACAGACCCATCTAGAGAAGATGAAATCTATCCAGTGGGGACTCTTTCTTTCCCCCCATACTCTTAAACTAAATTCCCTCTTGAAACTTTGTAAGCCTGTCACCTCGTGACTTTATTGCCCCCTCATTTTAGGTAGCCAGTGTCTAAGTTGTCCGTCCCTATCTACTCTGTGTACAGAGGGAATAGGATTGGTACTTGATGTGAAGACTCCTTCCCTCTCTGTTGGTATTTAGAGTTACTACCTCCATGAGTAGAGGTCAGGTTCATCAAATTGTAGCAATTTATCCTTGTTTCCTTTATCAAAAAAAATTTTTTTTTTTTTTTTTGTAATCTTCCTCTAGTTGAGTTTTGATTATCAAGCCATTGAGGCTAGGTCAAATGGGTACTGTCTGCAAGTTTGGATGTTCTTGTGCATCTTCTCTCATTCATATCAGTTGGATGCTTCACTCTCAGCTCTAACCCTCTGTGTCTATATCATTGTCCATGGGTTCAAGTGTTCCCAGGTCTCCCCACACTTTGGACCATTCCTCTTCTCTCTCTCATCTCCAGGTCAACAGGAGTCAATAGACTGTGGTGGAACTCAGCCTGTTTCTTCATTGCTGCCTTTCCCCCCTCTTCCACTTACCAGTAGACCAATTTGGTCACCAGCAAGCTTACATGCCTGTTTGTGTGTCCCCTTTGAGTTTCAGTCTTAGAAGAGAGTTTGTCCTGAAGGAACGTGATTGCTTGCTTTGATGGCTTCCTGGTGAACAGCTTGCTTATTGTTGTAATAGCCAGTGATGCTGATATTTTTCTTTTGGGTTTTCCTACAGATATTTCTTTGACGATATATTTTCTGTTGCTCTAGCTGTTCCAGGATGGTCTGCTTGTCCTTGCTAGTGGGACTGTCCCATCTCATAAGGTTCTGGATTCCACTAAGGTCTCATACTCTGCAAAAGATTTGCAAGAGGCCTATTTTATTGGGCAAATTCTAGAACCCCTTTTAGGTATTCCAATCCGTTATAGGCTGAAGATGGGCTTACAAGTTTTCTCTAATCATGCTTCCCAACATCCCTTTCTATACCACTCAAGCGTCTATTTTACACTAGTAGGCAAGGGAAATCAGTGTTCATAAGACAGTCAAGCATTTTAGTATTATTTCTCCTCTCCAAGCTAGCCAGTTATCCTTTTAATCTTACCCTCATAAGCAAAGGAAAATGCCCAAATAACCACAAAACAACTAGGTGTCTTTGAGTCAGTTCTGACTCGTGGTGACCCATATGTGTCCGAGTAGAACTGGGCTCCATGGGTTATTCAATGGCTATTTGTTCAGATATGTATTGCCAAGTCTTTCTTCTGAGGTATCTATGGGTGGACTTGAAGTTCCAACCTCTCAGTGAGCAACCCCATGTGTTAATCATCAGAACCACTCAGGGACCCCAAGAAGAAGAAGTAAAAGAAATAGGAGTAAGAATGATTGAAATGGGATGTAACTACAAACTCAAAGCATGACTGAAAAGCAGAATAGTTCATGTTGAATGACAAATTAGCCACATGGATGACTGGGTTGTGAAATTTAACAAAAAAAGAATGAAAAGCAAGATAGAAGGAGATTAGGGGTTAGCAGAGAGGGAATGCTCACAGATGAAAAAAATCAAGGCTTCTGTAAAGAGAGGAAGGTCCTTCATTCTCAGACTAAAAAGAGTCTTTTGTGGAATGCTGTTGTTTTAGTTAAATGCCACCAGGTTGATTCCAAGTCTGAGATTTTTAAAAGAAAGAAAGAAAGAAATGAAGGCACCTGGATATGTCTTGGGTTCATCAGCATCCCCCACATAAAGGAACTATCAAAAACCTTTCACAGAATCAAAGCAACAAACAGCAAACCTCCAAAGGTACAATAACCATATTGGCAACACGTGTCTAATAGCAGCTTCATTCTAGAAAAGAGAAATGTTCTTAAAGAGCTGAAAAGATATTGAATCTAGAATTCTATGCCCAGGAACACTATCATTCAAACGGAAGAGCAAAATAAAACAATTCTTGTGCAAGGGGAAAAAAACAAAACTCAGAAAACTAATTTACCTTCTATGGGCTCTTTTTGAAAAATACCTTGAATATAGGCCTAAGCAAAATAAAAGTGAACCAAAAAAAAAAAAATCATAAATTCAGGAAGAAGATCAAGAATAACAACAGAAAATGAAACAGGTACACATCCTAGTTAATTCTAAATGAGCTCTTATGCATAATATCGAACATTGGTGCTTATTAACGCTAAGTAAGATCACCTCCCAATAAAACGAAGTAGCACATGTTTAAAAAGAGGCTCTTCACCTGGCAGTAATGAGACTAGGCACGAAGGGAATGGTAGAGGAAGGAAAAGCTGGTTAGAGATCGTATGTTCATCAACAGAAGTGTAGAACTATTTTTTATGACTTTTTGAAAATACCAGTTTGAAAATGTGTACTTAAAATTAATGGTTTCTAATAAGTACTTGTTGGTCAATTGGATATCTGTAATAAAAACAAAATGAATCTTAAGAACTACTTTGCTCCATACTAAAAACTCAATTACAGTTAGATTGTAGATCTAAATGTCAAAGTTAAAAATATAAAGCTTTTAGAAGAAGCTTAAAAAAATCTTATAAACTTGCAATAGGCTGTGATTTAAGGGTAATCATTACACTAATATTAAGAGTATTTTCAAGAGATGTATTCAAAACAAATTGACATAAGCAACTTTAAAATATAGTCATGAAAAAGATCTCTAGGTAGATATTGTTTTTAAATATAAAGCAGGAATGCCGATATTAGTGTCAAACTAAAAAGAAATCAAGGCAAAGAGAACATTGTTGTTGTTGTTAAATGCCATTGAGTTGGTTCCACTTAGTGATAATGTATCATTTTTATATTAAAAGATAAAGATGGAAAAGGTCAAAAACATTTAACAGAATCAATTGGCAGAAAAAAAACCTAACAAACTATTAGCTAAAACGTACACACACTATAAAACAAAGTATGTAAAAGAAAAACAAAACTATGAACTGAAGGGAAAAAAGCTATTTAAATCTTAAGGAAGCAAAAGAGAACATTGGCAGAATCGAAAGAGGTTTACCTGAAAAGATCAATGACACAGACAAGGCACTGGGGAAAGGAATGAATACAAATGAGAAATGACAAAAAAAAAAATAAGAATAAAACATTACATAGATCTAGCACAGTGTAAAAAAATATGAAGAACTCCTGGTGTGGCACACTAGGATAAGCACTGGACTGCAGACCACAAGGTCAGCAGTTCAAGCCCACCAAAATTTCCTTGGACACCCAATATAGGGTCACTGTTAGTCGAAATCAACATCACTTAACAACAGCAGCAAGAAAAATATAAAAGAATACTCTACTAGAACGGCTGTGGGTTAATGCACCAGACTGCAAAGCCATTGGAACTGTAAGGTCGATGGTTCAAGCTCACCAGCTGCTCCTTGGAAACCCTACATAGGATCGCTATGGGTCGACAGCACTTAACGACAACAACTAGAACCACTGTTTTTCTCTTAAACTTAATATTGACAGTGAACCGGTTTGATAGCAACAACAACAACAAAAGTCATTTTGTTGGAAGAAGGAAAAGGTCAAAATGGATGTCAGAAGAGACACTGAAACGTGCTCTCCAACATAGAGAGGCTAAAGCAAATGGAAGAACTGAGGAGGTCCAAGAGCTGAACAGAAAATTTCAAAGATAAGCTCAAGAAGATAAAAGCCAAATAGTACAACAAAATGTGCAAAGATCTGGAATCAGAAAACCTAAAAAGGAAGAAATTGCTCAGCATTTCTTAAGTCGGAGGAACTGAAGAAAAATTTCAAGCCTTGACTTTCATTATTGAAGTTTTCTCTGGGCAAATTATTGAAATATGCACAAAGCATCAAGAGAAGATGGAAGGAATACACAGAGTCACTGTATCAAAAGGAAATGTTTCATGTTCAACCGTTTCAAGAGGTAGCATATGATCCAGAGCCAATGATACTGAAGGAGGAAGTCCAAGGTACATTGAAGGAAATGGCAAAGAACAAAGCACCAGGAATTGATGGAATAAAAATTGAAATCTTTGAAGAAAGTGAGGCAGCACAGCAGGCACTCACTCATCTCTGCCAAGAAATTTGGAAGACAACTATCTGGCCAAATGATTGGAAGAGCTCTGTATTTGTGCCCATTATAAAGAGAAGTGACCCAATGGAATGTGGAAATCATGAGACAATCTCTTTGATATCCCATGCAAGTAAAGTTTTACTAAAGGTAATACAGAAATGGCTGCAAGCATACATTGACAGAGAACTTCCAGAGGTTCAATCCAGATTCAGAAGAGGCTGTAGAATGAGGGATATATTGCTGCTGTCTGATGGATCTTGGCTGAAAACAGAGAATATCAGAAACATGTTTACCTGTGCTTTATTGACTATGCAAAAGCTTACGATTGTGTGGATCATAACAACCTATGGACAACATTGCAAAGTATGTGTATCCCAGAACAGTTCATTGTGCTCATGAGGAATCTGTACCTGGACCAAGAAGCAGTTGTTCGAACAGAACATGGGAACACTGAATGGTTTAAAGTTAAGAAAGGTGTGCAACAAGGTTGTATTCTTTCACCATTCTTATTCAACCTGTACGCTGAGCAAATAATCCGAGAAGCTGGGTTCTATGAAGAAAAACGTGGCATTAGGATTGGAGGAAGACTCATTAACAACCTATGATGTGCAGATGATACAACCTTGCTTGCTGAAAGTGAAGAGGACTTAAAACATTTATGATGAAGATCAAAGAGCACAGCCTTCAGTATGGATTACATCTCAAGGTAAAGAAAACAAAAATCCTCACCACTGGACCAATAAACAACATTCTTATCAACAGATAAAAGATTGAAGTTGTCAAGGACTTCATTCTTCTTGCATCAACTATCAGTACTCATGGAAGCAGCAGTCAAGAAATCAAATGATGTATTGCAGTAGGCAAATCTGTTGCACAAGACCTTTTAAAAGTGTTGAAGAACAAAGATGTCAGCTTGAGGACTAAGGTGCACCTGACCCAAGTCATGGTCTTTTCAATAACCTTATATGTATGTGAAAGCTGGACAGTGAATAAGGAAGACCGTAGAAGAATTGATGCTTTTGAGTTATGATGTTGGAGGAGAATATTGAAAGTACCATGGGTTGCCAAAAGAACCAATAGATCCGTTTTGGAAGAAGTGCAGCCAGAGTACTCCTTGGAGGCCAGGATGGCCAAACTTCATCTCTCATACTTTAGACATATTGTCAGGAGGGACCAGTCACTGGAGAAGGATATCATGTTTGGTAAGGTGGAGGGTCAGAGAAAAAGTGAAAGACCACCAATGAGATGGATTGGCCAAGTAGCAGCACTGATAGACTCAAGTGTTTCAACAATATTGAGGTTGGCCCAGGATCGGGCAGTATTTCATTCTGCTGTGCATAAGGTCGCTATGTGTTGGTACCGATGTGATGTCACCTAATAACAACAGCAAAAAGTGAAATGCAGATTTTACAGAAAATTATAAAATATCAAATTGACTAGTGGAAAATCTGAAATCTACAATAAACCTACAGCCATTTTATAAATTGTCTCATAACTCAGAAATGTTCTCATGCTCTCTTCCTTCCCACCCCATTGTAAAGGCTCCAGGAAGGGAGACTTTGAGAGCAACTTTCACTACACCTCAAAGGAACAACTAATCCATTTCCAATACAGAGAAGTCCAATTAGGGGAAGAACACGGTCAGCATTTCTCAAGTTGAAAGAAATAAAGACACAAATTAAAACCTCAAGTGGAAATATTGACGGATTCTGTGACTTTGTAGGATAAGCACTGGACTACTAACAACAAAGGAGCTCTGGAAGAGTAGTGGTTACGAATCGGGCTGCTAATCTCACGGTCAGCAGTTTGAAACTCCCAGCTGTTCCACAGGAGAAAGATGAGGCATTCTGCTCCCGTAAAGATGTACAGCCTCGGAAACCCTATGCAGGGTTGCTGTGAGATGGAACCGACTCCGCAGCACATCACAAGTAACAAAATGATCGGCAATTCAAACTCACCAGTTGTTCCTCAGAAACCCTATACGGGATCACTATGAGTCAGAACCCACTCAACAGCAGGTAACAATTACAGCATTGGCAAAATATTGAACAATGTCGGAAGCATCTAAAGGATACATGAGGAATACACAGAGTTTCTGTACCAAAAATAACTGATCAAGATTCAACTACTTCAGGAGGTAGCAAATGATCAAGAATCAATGATATTGAAGAAATATGTCTAAGCTGCACCAAAGGCATTGGTGAAAACCAAGGCTCCAGGAATTTAGAGAAGAATCTCAATGTTTCACCACATGGATGCAATCAGGAAGTGATCACTCTTCTATGTCAAGAACATTGGAAGACTGATTGGAAGAGATCCATATGTGTGCCCATTCTGAGGAAGAGTGACCCTACAGAATACAAAATGATCAGACAACATCATTAATGTCTCATGTAAGTAAAGTTTTGCTGATGATAATTTAAAAATGGTTGCAGCAGTGCATCAGCAGGAATTTGAAATTTGAATTCTGCTTCCAGAAATTCAAGCCAGATTCAGAAGAGGATATGGAACTAGAGATATCATTGTTCACGTGAGATGCATCTTGGCTGAAAACAAGAAAATACCAGAAAGATGTTTGCTTGTGTTTTATTGTATATGCAAAGGCATTGAACTGTGTGGATCATAACAAACTGTGGATAACCCTGGGAAGAATGGGTATTCCAGAACAATTCATTGTACTCATGCAGAACCTGTATATGGACCAGGATACTGAATGGTTTAAGATCGGGAAAGGTGTTTTTCAGGGTTATATTCTTTTAAAGAATATATTCTTTTATATTCGTATTCAATCCATATGCTGCTCATATGATCTGGGAAGTTGTACTATATGAAGAAGAATGAGGCATCAGGATTGAAGGAAAGCTTATTAGCAATTTACAATATGCAGTTGACACAAGTTTGCTTGTTGAAAATGTGGAGGACTTGAATCACTTACTGATGAAGATCAAAGCCTACAGCCTGCAGAATGGATTACAACTCAATGTAAAGAAAAAAAAAAAAAAAACCACATCTGTACCCAAAAACAATCTCATGATTAATGGAGAAAATGTTGACATTTAACTTAGAGTCACAATCAGTGTTCATGGAAGAAACAGTTAAGAAATCAAATGGCATATTGCATTGGGCAACTCTACTACAAACAATTTCTTCAAAGCACTAAGGAGCAAAGACGTCACTTTGAGGACTAAGATGCTGCTGACCCCAACCCGGGTACTTCCAGTTGCCTGTTTTGTACGTGAAATCTGGATGAAGACTAAGAGGACTGGAGGGGAATTACCACTTTTGAGTTTTGGTGTTGATGCAGAACAATGAAAGCACACCATGGACTGACAGAAGGACAAACATATCCGCGGCATTGGAAGAAGTACAGCCAAAATGCTTTTCAGAAGGGAGGGTAGTGTGACTTTGTCTCAAGTACTTTGTAGTGTTTTTTTTTTAAGTTTTTGTTATGAATTGAGTGACAGTTTGCATGGGAGAACATCAGCTTTACATTCATCCTATCAAATTTCGTTTCATTATAATGATTACAATTCCCTCCATGCATCATCATTCAACAGCATTTGCTTCCATTCCCTCTTTTTTTTTGGATGTACACTGAAGCACTTAGGAATATATACCCATTCAAACAATCAAAGTGTACACCCCACAAGCCTACCCCCCAGCTGTCAGTACACAGTCCCTCTCCCTCCCTGAATCCCGAGTCCCCAGCTGCTCCATCCCTCCACATCATCTTCTCTGCCTACATCTCTGGTATTGCTGCTTCTATGTATAGGGTCCCATACTCCACTCTGCTCCCTTGATGGTCCCAGGTCCTCTGCTCCTGGACTGTAAAAATCAACCACTCCCCTCCTTTTGTTCCAAAAAGTCTACCTTTACATTTGCAACATTCACAATCAGTCCTGATAGGAAATATTCACTTTTGAACTATAAGAGTCTTATTCCCATCTCCTTTCACCAGCCCCATTTAGACAGGTTGGAAACTACTCACTGGAGATTCTACCTTCCCCTTGCACCCTCTGGAACTAGGCTTCCTCTTGCAAGCTTGTAAGCCAGTCGCTTCGTGCCTTTGTAGTCCCCTCATTCAAGTACTTTGAACCTGTTATCAGCGGGGACTAGTTCCTGGTGAACAACATTATGATTGGCAAAAAAGAAAACCCTCAATGAAACGGATTGGCATTGTGGTAGCCACAATGGGTTCAGGCACAGCAGCCATTGTGAGGATGATGCAGAGCCCAGTAGTGTTTCATTCTGTTGTATGTAAAGTTGGAACCAACTCAATGGCACCTAACAACAATCGTTTAAAAAGTAAAAAGAGGGAGGGAAACGTTCCAATTTTCTCCATAAGTGAAATGTCCTTGAGACTAAAATTGGAAAAAGATAAAAATAAATAAATAAAAGAAAGCAACAGGCTAATGTTTGTTATGACATGAAACAGCAGGGACAGACAAGATGCAGACCAGCCCCAGGAGACGCTGGAGTCAGTCCACCAGACCTTGCCAGACTCACTGTAAGAGCTGGGGAGGCAAAAGGAGCTGCTTAGTGTGAGGTACACCCCCTGTGATTCCTACGTGGCTGTCTGGTGTTATGTCAACACAGAATCTTCTAGAAGAAGTCAGCTGTGAGTAAGCAGGGAGTTTTCTGGGTGGTGCAAAGACTTAACGAAGTTGGCTGCTAACAAGATGCTGGCAGATCAAGCCCACCTAGCGGTACTTTAGAAGTAAGCCTGGTGATGTGCTTCTGAAATGTCACAGCCCTTAGAAACTCTCTGGAGTACAATTCTACTCTATTCAAAAAAGGTGACATCAATTCACATGCAGTAGTTGATTTTTGAGGGGACAGGAAGGGAGGGGTCTGACTCTGATAGGAATCCTTGCGAGGGTGAAAATGGTAACATTCTTGGCTGTTCCCTGAAAGCTTAGCGGTTTGAGTCTGTTCAGAAGTACCTTGGAAGAAAGGTTCGGTGATCTACTTCCAAAAATCAGCTACTGAAAAGCTGGGTGGACATAGCTCCTCTCTGGAACAGGTGGAGCCTCCACAAGTTACAATTGACTTCATAGTGACAGATTCTTTGTTCTGGTTTTGGGAAGTCAGACATGTCTCTGCTTCCAAGGAGTGCACATGGAAGGGCTGTGGATCTGATGTCAGAGCTGGGGTGCATGTGGAACCGAGGTGCAACTGAAGCTGGAGTCCAGCAGCTCCCCGTGCTATCACCAGAGACTTGTCCAGCAGGTGTGTCTGTCTCTTGCCCTGTCTTCTCTGCTTCTGCCTTGGATGGGTGAGTCCTGGACTGGCAAAGGGGCCAGGGGGGACCTGACCTGAACCTGAGGAGCCGACCTGAAAGAGGAGCCCAGTTGACAATGGGGCAGACAAGGTCTGAGCAAGTGAGAGTAACAGAATCCTCCCATGACAGGGGGGCCAGTCAGTGTTTTGCCTGTGGGCTAGAAAGCAGGGCAGATGGACTCTCAAACAGGGCCATGGCTAGGTGCATGGGGAGAGCTGAGTTGCACATGAGAGGGCCCTGTAACAAGCCCACCAGTGAACCCTGCAGTATGCAGACTGCTTGGCCCAGCTGAGCACCTTATACAAGGAGACTATGTGGTTCCCGCATCCTATGGCAAGACGACCCCATCTGGCATGGAACATGGTTCAGGGGATCGCTCAGCAGCGTAGGAAGGCTCCTCTCTGCCCCTGGTGGTGGCTTTCAGGACCAGGTAGAGAAAGCTTTCTATGATTTTCCCAGCCCTGCAATGCACAGCTCAGCTCTTGGCTTGAAGCTGGCGCAGAGAGTGTGGGATCACATGGAGCTCAGCTCCCAGGATGCAGGATATTAAATCCATCAAACTAAATTAAAAGCTCCAGCCATCTCTTGAACTCAAGGTTTAAGAGGCGTCCCTTTCTTCTCATTCCAACTGCTTCTCGGGAGACAGCCCAGCCTGAGGGGATCCACGGGGCTCAGGGTTTTGAATTATTTAAAGGCAGAGCCTGCTGGGATGCTGGAGCAGGCTGCTGTGGCTTCTCAGAAGGCAGCCCGGGGCCCTCCGCTGCCTGGGAGGCACATGGAGGGTATGGCAGTCATGTAGGAAGCTTCCAGGTGCTAGAGGCCTGGGCTCCCCACACTTAGGTAACACCCCTTCTGCTTCATCTCTGAGGAAGAAAAAATTGTGATCAGTGTGGGGAGAAGTTGTAGGTTCGAATCTCAGCCCCACTGCAGAAGTGGTGGAGTTAGACCAGCTAGCTAAACATCCTGAGGACCTCTCTCAATTGAAAATAACATCTTGTTGGTTCACGGTGACAAAATCCAGAAAAGGTTGCTAAGACAGATGGTGCAACTTGAAAAACGTGACCAATATCATGGAATTGTGCACGTAGAAATGGTTAAAGTAGCATGTGTTTTCATGTGTATCTTTTCACCAAGTCAATCAATGAACTACACTCTCTTCCTAGTGACCTATCCCGGGGTCTCTCTTGCGTCTGAAGTGACCTATCCCGGGGTCTCTCTTGCGTCTGTAGTGATCTATCCCGGTGTCTCTCTTGCGTCTGTAGTTGCCAATACAGGCCAACACATAAGCCTCTGCCAAAACATTTAGGGTGAGTGCTGGATGGGTCTAAGTCATCAACAAGATGAACCAGACTTCTTGGGGCCCCCTGCCTCTCCCATTTCCCATGTCCAGTTGGTCCTACCTCAGACCCACCCAACCCTGCTTGTGTTAGAATTGTGCTGACCAAGTCCAGGTGTATGGTCTGCCCTGGACAAGGGACCTCCCTACCATACATGGACAGTAATATTATTCCCTCCAGGTTCCTTCCTGCTGGGCTACTCTGAAGTCCATGACTTGAACACCAGCACCTAAGCTTCTATCCATTTGGGCTCACCCAGAATTTCTGTCTTGGGTTCTGACTCTTGGTTCTGACCCATGATCCTGCTCAAGAGCTGCTCCACAGAGGCTGTGCTCTGTCTCCACAGGGGCCATTTTCCCTTCTGGGTTGACCCCAGCTTCCAGTAAAACAACCTCCTGCTGTGCCTCCAGCTCTGACCTCTGACCGTGCAAACCAGGACTTTCTTCTGCTGCTACTCCACCCCAACCACCAAGTGGACTCTGACTCCATGTGACCCCATGTATGTCAGAGTCAAACTGTGCTCCCCAGGGTTTTCCACACCACGTCTTTCTGCCAAGGTACATTTGGGTGTCCTGGAACCTGAAACCCTTCTGTTGACAGCTGAGCACGTTTTCACCATTTACAACCCTCAGGACCGTCTCTGCCAGACTAGGCTTCCCTTCCTGCTGCTGTCTCTTGTTTAACTATGTCAGACTCAGCCTACTGGTTGACCTGGAGCTGGGTCCAGAGGTCCCAGCTGTTCCATGGGCCACGCATGACCCAAGGATCCTTTCCGGTTGTGGTTGTTAAGTGTTATCAAGTTGGATCGACTCATAGCGACCCTGTATAGGGTTCCCAAAGAGCAGTTAGTGACTTTGAACTGCTGACCTTGCAGTCCTGTGCTTATCCTACAGTACCACACTGGGACTCCCTTTCAGGTGACTTTAACCCAGTCCATTCTCCCCCCCTGCTGGGTCCCCCCCCCCCCCCCCATCAGGCCGGACTATGCTTGGCTCCACCTTATCTGGCTCCCCCTCTTGGAGTATGGACTAAGGAAGGTCTCTGCCTCTGATAGTCCATGCCTAAGCACACACCTTGGAAACCCAATCCAGCCCCACAGCTCCAGACTGATGACTGCCCTTTGCCAACTTCTCGGAAAACTTTTGCTCTGTTTCTCCTTCATGAAATCCCAGGGGACCAGCTTGTGCTGCCAGCTCAGTGTGGCAGCTTAACAGGGGCTCTGCCCTCATTCTTCCCTTAGGAAGACAAACAGAGCTGTGAGCTTGGGAGAGCCTTTTACGCAAAATTGTGGGTCCTTTCTTTTATCTCTGGTGGCTAAAACTATAGAATCAAAAGCGTCTCAAGAAGAGAAAAGAGCATAAATCAGTATGTACGAAGGATGGATTGCCTGTTTCCAAATGGAAGGGATAAAGGACTAGATGTTAAGAGATGAGAGGTTTATCCCTGTCTTATCTCAAGAGTGACCTTGGGTAAGGTAATTAGCCTGAGTAAGCTTCAGTTTTCTGAGGGCTGGCACTGGGGCTGTGACTCACTGGATGTTGCTGAATGCATTCCCTAAAGAGGTATTTGTGATTGTTTGTCATTGGTTTGCATGGCTTCTGGCCTCATCTTCCCATGCTTCCTCTAGATAAGGCAGAAGAACAGAGACCCACTGCCTTGCCCTGTAGGGATTCCCTCTGGAGATGGACACTGAAGGCACACAGAGAATGCTCTGGTCTGTCCACAAGTCCCTTGGATATCCCCCATGTTCACACACAAGTACACGGCTATGTCTGTTTTACTCTCCACTATGAGCAGACAGTTAAGGAAGGGACATCCTGTTTGGCAAAGTCCAGGAAGTCCCCGACGAATATTACATTATAAGCTGGTCCTGATGTAAGTCGAATACATACATCATTTCTTTCCATTATTATTGCTTTTTTAAAATCAATCTCTTTATAAATAAGGATGCCTACCAGCAGCGTAGTGGTTACGAATCGGGCTGCGAACCTTAAGGTCAGTGGTTCGAAACTACCAACTGCTCCGCGGGAGAAAGATGAGGCTTTCTACTCCCGTAAAGATTTACACCCTCGGAAACCCTGTACGGGGTCACTATGGGTCGGAACCGACTCGAAGGCACTTAACAACAACAACAACCAGCACAGTGGGTCATGTATTGGGTTGCTAACCAAAAGGTAGGTGGTTCAAATCTATAAGCCACTCCTTGGAAGAAAGATGAGGTTGTCACTTTCTGTAAGATTGTTGTTAAGTGCTGTCGAGTCAGTTCCAACTAATAGTGACCCTATATAGGGGTTTCCAAGGAGTGGCCTGTGAGTTTGAACCGCCAACCTTGCAGTTCAAACTGACCTTGCAGTCCTGTGCATTATCCTGCCATGCCTTACAGCCTTGAAAACCCTACCTGGCCGTTCTACTCTGTCCTAGAGGTGGATAAGAGTCAGAACTTACTTGATGTCTGTGGATGTTTATAGATCTGATCATTTTTGTCTTTGATCTTTGTTTGGGTTGGCATGAGAATGATAATATCAGTAAAATAACATGCTGCATCCACGGTACCTAGTACATACTACAACCAATAAGGAGTATATCAAGAAGCACAGTGTTAAGCGTGGGCCGTCATAACCGGACACATCGCAGGGTCCACCTGCAGAGAGTCAGTGAAAGCGAGGGTACTGCCACATGGGATGGAGTGAGCCACAGCTATAGCCATGAATACCACTGTTTCAAGGGTCAGCGAGACAGTGCAGCATCAAGCGATGTTGTGTTGTACGCAGGTTGCTGTGAGTCAAAGCTGACTTAACTATTGTTGTTGTTGTTATGTGCCGTGGAGTCGGTTCCGACTCATAGCGACCCTGCACAGGGTTTCCGAGGCTGTTAATCTTTACGGGAGCAGAATGCCTCATCTTTCTCCCGCGGAACCGCTGGTAGTTTCGAACTGCTGACCTTGCGGTTCACAGCCCGATTCGTAACCACTACGAAGCAACAGAATTGGCCACTCCCAGTACAGTACCTGGCACAGAGCATTCTGGGTTACTGAGCTTACCTCCTAACCCTAGAGAGGGATTGTGTCCAGAAAAAAGCAGCCAGGCTTCAGGCCAGGGGCATCTGTGCTCTGAGCCTGGCACTACCATTCCCAAGCATGCCTGTCCTAAGACTCCCAGATTCCCCGTTTATCATAATACATAAAATTGGGATCATAATCATGTGGGTAGAGTGATGGCGGGTTTAAAGATCTTGTTTGCAAAATGTACCATTGATATTTGGCCTCATATGCATGTGAAAGCTGGACAATTGGACAATGAAGAAAAAGCGATGCCTTTGGGTTACGATGTTGAGGAAAGATACTCAATATGCCATGGACTGACAAAACAAGAGACAAATCTGTCTGGGAAGAAATACAGCCAGAGTGCTCCTTAGAAGAAACTCACATACTTTGGACATCTTATCAGGAGAGCCCAGCCCCTGGGGAAGGACATCACGCTTGGCAAACTAGAATGTCACCTAAAATGAGGAAGACCCCCAAAAGCTGGATTGGCACAGTGGCGCAACAATGGGCTGAAACATAGGAACAATTGTGAGGATGGGTCAGGAGCTGGCAGTGTTACATCAGTTCTACACGGAGTCGTTATGAGTTGGAACAACTTGATGGTAACTGACAAAGAATGACAATATTCAGCATTTTCCAAATGACCGACGTTAGTATTGTTTGCTTGATGCTTTCCAGTTAACTTTTTATTCTAAGAAAATTTGACTGCTAACTACTTTCCTAAACAAACAAAATAAAATAAGACAGAACAATAGAAAACAAACTCTAAATGTGCAGTGCAACAAAAACCAGCAATGTTCTACAGACTTGGCGTGTACAAGCAGATGAGAGACAATAGTTATATTTTCTTGCTTTTTAAAGCAATTGTGCAGTTTAATTAAGAAAAAAGGAAGTTTTCTCTAAGCATATTAATTATCTCACTTGTCATATGAGGTATTTATTCCGGATGACAGGCTGTAATTAGTGCAGAGAACAGACTGAGGTTCCTGAAGACAGGACGTGTATCTCTGAGTTGGACGGACCGCCGGCTCAGGCACTTCACCAGGTGTGGGGGGCAGTGGGGACAGAGGTCCTTTTTGGATCAGTGGTAGGGAAGAAAAAGCAATTTATCACTGCCTCTCTGGGGGCAGAAAGATTCTGTGCCCGTTTTCTCGTCTGCCCTGGGGAGAGGGTTTTCACTCCCATGCTGCTCAGTTCACACCACAGGTAAGAGCAGTGCAAAAGTTCTTACCCAGATCTGTCACAGTGAGACAGGTGACCTTGGGTATGTTTTTGAGGAGCTCTGAGTCTCTTTCAGCACCTGCTGAACATCGCCAAGGTGGTGGCATATTGCGTGTGCCCGGGCAGTGTCTGCTGTATGAGAGAGGCCTCAGAGCTGGGATGCTTCCTTTCTTGTCGATCTACTACATTGTTGTTTTTCTTAATGCCATTCTGATTCCATGTGTATAGATAGACTGACTCCATAGGGCTCCCATGGCTCTGACCTTACAGAAACAGATCACCGGGTCTGTCTCATGAGACCTCTCTGAATGAGTTTGGACTGCCAAACGCTTACTCATTTGAAGCACCAAGGGACACCATATTGAAATTGTTGTTGTTGTTGTTAGGTGCTGTTGAGAAGGCAACACTGCCTGGTCCTAGAGCATCCTCACAGGCACTGACATCTTTGAGCTCATTGTTGTCACTGTAACACTCAGTCCTCCTCTTTTTCTCTGACCTCTAGCTTTACTAAGAAGTCCTTCTCCAGGGCTTAGTCCTACCTGATAACATGTCCAAAACAGGTGACAGGCAGTGTGGCCATCCACGCTTCTAAGGAGCATTCTAGTTGTGTTTCATCTAACACAGATCTGTTGGTTCTTTTGGCAGTCCATGGTACCTTCAATATTCTCTGCCAACACCGTAACTGAACGGCATCGCCCCTTTCCCATTCTTCCTTAATTATTGTCTAATCTTCACATGCATATGTTGGCGTTAGGTTCCACTGAGTTTGTTCCAATTCATAGCGACCCCACGCACAATGGAACCAAACATTGCCAGCTCCTGTGCCATCCTCACAATTGTTACTATGCTTGAACCCATTGGTGATGCCACTGTGCCAATCCATCTTGTTGGTGTTCTTTTCTGCTGACCCACCACTTTAGCAAGTATGAAAACCTTCTTCAGGGATTTGTCCTTCCTGATAGCATGCTTGGGAGGCAAAGTCTCACCATCTGGTTTCTAATGTGCATTCTGGCTGTACTTCATCCAACGCAGACCTATTTATAATTCTGCAACACAGACCTATTTATTTTTCAATATTCTTTTCAAACACCACAACTCATATGCATCAATTCTTTTACAGTCTTCCTTATTCATTGTCCAACTACACGCATATGAGGCAATGCATGAAAATGCCATGACTTGGGTCAGGCACACCTTAGTCCTCAAAGTGACATCTTATCTCTTTAGCATTTTAAAGAGGGAGGTCTTGTGCAGCAGATTTGTTCAATGCTATGGAGTCCTGGTGTGGCTCTGCGAATTAATGCTCTGAACTGTAAGGTTGGTTTGAACCGTAAGGTTGGTGATTCAAGTTCACCAGTCACTCTTGGAAATCCTATATAGGATTATGATGAGTCAGAACCAACCAGAGTCACTATAGGTCACTGAATCAGAACCAATTCTGCAGCACTTAATACCACCAACAACAAATGAAATTAGGGAGGAGTAAACAGAATGTTTCAGCATTATATGCATGGGTTCAAACCACCAATTTTTGTCTAATAGTTGAGCACTTACCTGCTTGAGCCATCCAGGAACTCCATGGAGTCCCATGTATCAGGATTGACTTGATGGCAGCTAACAATAGGAAGGGTTCCAAAGCCCATATATATGAAACACCTTCTTGTACTAGGCACCGGAGCATGGCTGTGAGTGAGACCTGCTCCTGCCCTGTGGGATCTATTTGTGGGAAAAGACAGGGATGTCAAAGAGCACAGAGAATGCTCTGGTTCCCCAGACCCTCTTCCTTTTCCTCATACTGTCTGAACATCTGATTTCTTAACAAGAGACGTGAACAAAGACAGGCTTGCAACCTCCAGGCTTATCCTCCAATGCATTCCTGGCTTTCTCTGTGCTCTCTTTCTTGCTCTCTTTGCCAGTCATATGCAGTGGGTGGAGGCTCTAGAGTCCTAGGAGGACAGACAGCCACCAGACAATAGGGAGTTGAGTTCTTGAGTGACTGGGTGGAACAGAGCTTCCCCAAACCCGGCCAGTGTGGCTCAGTGACTATAGGCAGAAAGGGCATGTTGTACAAAGCCACCAAATTTTGGGAAATGTTAGTTAACAGCAATCAGCACAAAGGGCACACATGATGTCATGTGGGAAGAACTCAATTGAGCCTTCATCTTGGCTGCTGTGACACAGCTTCCTCACTACCAGGTGGTGTGATCCTTGAGAAAAAGTCACCTCAGTGTCATGAATGATGCATGGGTGCCATGATATTCAGTAGGCTACGGAAAAGGGGAAGGAGACCAGGCAGAGATACAATCAATCAGGCACTGAGTCCATTTCTATTCTAGGTGATCCCACATGTCACTGTGTTCCATAGACTTTTCGTTGACTGAGTTTTCAGAAGTCAATGACCAGGCACTTCTTCCTAGTTTGCCTTAGTCTGAGCGCTCTGGTGACAGCTGTTCAACAACCTAGCAACACATGTCTCCATCAGCAGGCAGGTGGGGGCTGAACATGATGTGCATGGGCTGGGAATTGAACCTGGGTCTCCTGAATGGAAGACAAGAATTCTACCCTTGAGCCACCACTGGCTTCAGGTAGATGCTAATACAGTGCAAAGGTTGCTTCTTTTCTCTTCACAGAACCCTCTTCAAGCACCTAAGAGGGAATGCACACAATTACCTGAGTGAAACGTGCCTATCACAGCACTTTCATTATTTGAAGACTCTTGCTTAATCTTATTATTACAACTGACATATCACCGCACTTATAGGCACTTGCATGAGACAAATGTTAAATACATTATCGAGTTTAAGATGTTATTATGGTAATGGGGTGCCTCCATTTCATTTTGGTTCACCTGCAAAGGTTTCAATGCATGAGAATATTTCTATTTCAAGGTTAATTAAAAGACAATCACGCTGATTCGCCTTGGAGAGATCTCTTCCACACACCCAGGCCACCCCGAGTGTCAATTTTTATTATCTGCGAGCCTTTTTGTTGCACGCTCTCACCCCCGGTACTCCTGCGTCAAACACGCTCAACAAAGCTTGTTCAATGCTCATGAGGACTTTTGACAAGACACGGATTCCAACAAATTTTATACAGTTCATGAAGGAGGAAAATTACTGCTTCAGGAAGAAAAAAAAGAAAAAAAAAAAACGTTTTAAATATGAAAGCACTGAAGACTATATTCAGAACATACAAGAACGCATAAAATAATTCCATCCTGGAGGAAATCTTAACAGCGGTGACGTTACCAGCAGCACGAAGACAAGGGTGGGGCAGCGTCATCTCGGCTCCATTCTTCTGCTTCCCAAAGATCTGAGAGGCACAGGCTTTCTTCTCTGGCTCAGAGCTTTCTTCTGAATCACAGAATATGCGTGCTACCATTTGGACTAATAGGTTCCAAACCAATTAAACACAAGCCGAGACAAAGTACTGTTGCAATGTAATGTCTTCTGGTAGGAATTCGATGTGGAGCAGTCACTGGGGGAAAAGTCAATGGTTTGTTGCCATCAACTGCTCAGGCTGTCCAGCCACAGTGTGTCAATGAACTAATTCACCCAGTCAAACATTTAATGACCATCTACTTAAGTAACTTGTACAGAGATTAGTTAGACCCAAGTCCAGCTCTCCGCCTCTGGTGTCAACCCAAGGTGGTTTATACAGCGATGTGTAATTAGGAAGAGATCTAACATTTTGAGACAATATCAACTTCCAATTTAAAATGATGTTGTTAGCTTTACTGAGCTGCCATTGAGTTGACCCCACATCATGGAGACCCCATATTGCCCAGTTCTGCACCACGAACATGACTCATGGCAGATGGGATTATTGTGAGCCATCCAGTGTTCTCTGGCTGAGTTCAGAAGATCTCCAGAACTTTCTCCCCAGTCTGACTTAGTCTGGAAGTTCCGCTGAAACATGTCCACCATCCAAGTATCACTTACACTTTCTGTGACACATGGATAATGGCTGCATATGAGATGTATTGGCCGAGAATCAAACAAGTCTCCCCTGGGGAAGAGGAGACTGCCATCTCTGAGTCACAGTTGTCATTTTAGTCAGTTCTGACTCCTGATGGTCCCCTGTGTGTCACAGTAGAACTGTGTTCCACAGGAGTTTCAATTGCTGATATTTTGGGAGTAAATCACCAAGTCTTCTTCCCAGGTACCCTGAGTGGACTTGAACTTCCAACAATAGTCCATTGAATGCTTTATAACGATTTGCCTCATCCTGGACTCTTGAGCCACAGACAGGGACACTGGTGACCTCTCTGTGTGAATGCAAACCCCGGCACGCTGACAGAGAACAGAAATGACCCTGGCACCCCTTATTCACAACAGCACTTGTGTGAGGCAGGGGAGGGGCTGGACACAGAGCCCAGGGTCAGTTGTCCAGCTTGAAATGCACTGCAATCTTTACTCCATGCCTTCCAACCAGTAATGCACACCTGGGAAGGCCCGGGCCTCTGCTTTATTTAGGAGAGGAGCTTCACACCAAGCTGGGAGAGACTTAGGCAAGGTACAGCTAACATCTACTTTTCCAGACATTCAGGTAACTTTACATTGTGCTTCGCTGGTTCAAATCCCAGGCCAGCAACTTGGTTTGTCAGGCCCAATTCACATATCTATAGCCCCTGAGCTAAGTTGGGGGAAGGTGAGAGTAATGACAAAAGCTTGGGCAGAGTCCTGCTGCTTAGGCATCCTGAGCTAGGTTTTCAGGAGGACTCCAGATGCCCAGGTGAATGGGCTGCACCTGGAAAAGGATTAGGGAGGATGGGTTCTTTGTCTATAGAACAAAGAACCAAGAAGTAGCTAATA
>NW_006408615.1:2942979-2945292 GCF_000296735.1 Chrysochloris asiatica | reverse complement strand
ACCACTGTTTGTCTTCATTTTTAGTTGTGCCCCATCAGCAAATAAAGGTTCTGCGGGCTGTTCTCCCACAGGCTTTTACTCCGTTCGCGTCATCATTGTCGATCCTACTTTGAGGAGGCAGCGCTTCCCCAATCACATTTTGAGTGCCTTCTAATCTGAAGGGCTCATTTTAAGGCACTATATCGAATCGTGTTTCTCTGCCATTCATAAGATTTTCAGTGACTAAGTATTCAGAAGTAGTTCATCACTCCTTCTTCCTGGTCTGTCTTTGTCTGGAAGCTCATCTGAAACCTGTCCACCATGGGGGACCCTCCTGGTACTTAAAATACCGGTGGCCTAGCTTTCAGAATCACAGCAACTCACAAGCCACCAAAGTACAACAAACTGACAGATGAGTGGTGGTGAATATGTCATAGATGGTAATAATAACAAATCTGCATCGGAAGAACACGGCTAGAATGTTCCTTAAAGGTGAGTATGTCAAGATTTTGTCTCTCATATTTTGGACATGTAGTCAGGAGGGACCAGTCCCTGGTGAAGAACATCATGCATGGTAAAGTAGAGAGTCAGTGAAAAAGAGGAAGATTTTCAAAGCGAGAAACGGACATAGAGGCATGAATAATAGCTTCAACATAACAATTATGGCGATGGTGCTGGGATGGGCGTTGTTGCAGCCTGGCGTGCATAGGGTCAGTATAAGTCAGAACCAACTCAATTGTACCTAACCACAATAACAAAAAGTCATAGGTTGAGCTAGATTGGAAATGTATTGTGCTATGTCCAGGCACTATAAAGCCCAGGGATATAAACGCCAAGCTGTGAGTATGGCAGTAGGATCCAAACGACCTCATGAAACGGTGAATTCAGCAGTGACATCATTGGCCCTCCAGGGCTTGAGTAGCCACCACTTTGCCACTCATGGATGAATGTCTCACCAGCAGCCTCAGACATTCCAAGACTCCATTACCTCCACATATGCAAGCTGAAGTTTAGGCATTTTAATACCTTGCACAGATCACAAGCCATTTCAAGAAAGAACATTTGCCCAGATTGGGAGGCAAAGAAGCTTAAATGGAAGGCAACCAGACAACATGGCAAGGCGAGGTGGTCACAGCAGAGACGGTAGAATGGGCAAAACAGAGTGTCTGGTGCACAGGGGAGTTCAAGCAGGATGGTTTGAAGTACAGAGTGTGCAAGAAGACATAAAGAATGGACTTGGTGTGAAATGAGATTTCTTCCTCTATCAGAAGGGGTCCACCAAAGGGTTTGAAGCCTTCTCACAAGCAGGCTCTTTTTTTAGAAAAAGAGCATGGTGATGTCTAGGGGAGAAAGTCTTATAGGGGAGCAACAGGGGGGTGATGGGGGTCAGGAAGAGGCTCCTGTCAGATTGGGAAGTTGCGGATCCAGCTATGCCACTATAGCAACTAGGAACCATCCAGTCTCTAACAGCAAGCTGCCTGGGAGACTCATCGGACTCCAAAAGGAAAAGGAAGGTTTCCTGGCCAAGGTAGAACATGGTAAAGGTTTCTGAACACTAACATTTGAACAGGATTTGGATCCTTTGTCATATGGAATAAAAAAAATAAAAAAAAAATGCATGGCAATTTTCAGATACACAAAGCACCCTACAAATAGCAATGACTTACCCCCCACCTGGTGACCGTCCAACATGCCCCTCTGCAGGAATGAGAATGGATGAGGGAGGCCAGGCTCCTGACGTTGCCTAGGATGGTTTCCTCTGTGAAGAACAGAATGAGAGTGGGGAACAACACACACGGTCAGTGAAGTTTATTTCTCTCCAGGACACAGTGCTGGGAGTACAGCAAAGAGAATAGACCAGTCTCATTGGTCAATGTCAACACATGATGTTGGCCCCAGTTTCTGGTAGGTGGAATCACTGGCCACATACTTGGGTGCATTTTTCCCTTTAAGTCATAATCAATTGCAGTAGAAGCCTTAGCGGGCCAGCCACAGTGTCCTCTCTTCTACTCTTTCCTTACAGGGAAGAGGGATGTACAGCTGGTTTTTAACCCAGGGCACCAGCTCCAACGTGATTTTGCACAGCATGGATCATTATAATAAAGAGATATTTTAATGAGGCTCTACAGTCAACCCATGGGCTTTCTGACCTTCAGTAGCTCACTGGGAGGGTCACCCCTACCAAAGTAGCATCTGACACAGAAGGACCCCTGGCCATGATGCCACCATAATACTAATCTAAATTATATTTTAAATTAATTTTCTAATTAGTCAGTTAGAAAATTAATGGATTAGAGAACTAATTTTTTCTTTCTTTCTTTCTTTTTTTTTTTT
>NW_006408615.1:2938191-2942879 GCF_000296735.1 Chrysochloris asiatica | reverse complement strand
AGTGAGGTTGGCCCAGGATCGGACATTGTTTCGGTCTGCTGTGCATGGGGTCGCTATGAGTCGGTTCCGACTCGATGGCACCTGGCAACAACAACATAGGGAAAGGTTGTTGATGTTCATTAATTAATTCATTCTGTTTTTCATTCCTCCATTCTCCCATTCACCCACCCCGTGATGTCCCATGAAATCACTGGTCTGGCCCTGCCAAGGCAACCACAGGTCCAGCCACAACATTAGGAGTGAGTTAATTAAACGGTTGAGCAAATATAGTGGGCTAAGTTTTAAGTTGATAATTTTATGTGGCCTGTGAATGATGTCATACATTTTGGTAGAATAAAATGTTCCCCACCCCTGCTCTAGAGCTAGGCCAGGTTGTTCGGGGACCTGAAAAATAAGGACAAAATTATGCCACACAGTATAATGAAAATGTGGCAATGTGGGTGCTCAGAGCAGATGAATTACACTTGTGAATTTCCTCATCCTCAAGAGGATGGTCTGGTGGGTTAGGAATCTGAGTGGACCAAGTGGAGGGCCAACCACAGTCAGCCCTGTATGACCTGGTAGTGAGTATGTGAACTGTTGAGTGGATGTGATCTGTCATTTGAAATTATCAGCTGGTTGTTGTTGTTGAGTGCCACGGAGTCGGTTCTGACTCATAGCGACACTGTATAATGTTTCTGAGAATTAATGGGTGAGCTTGAACCACTGACCTTGAGGTTCAAGCCATCTTTGCAGTCCAGCATGTAAACCCTCATCAGGACTGGCTGCTGGGTCAATATCTATCAGAGTAGACCAGGAGAGCAAGTGGCAGAGCAGAGGGAGACTGGTGCCAGACTCGTGGTAAGAGAAGATGGAGAAAACAAAAGCTAGGGCTAGGAAGCACATTTCCGGTGGTCTAAATGCTGCGCATGTACATATGTGTGCATGAGCATGGGCATGTATAATACCAGAAAAAGCACAGGACACCCATTTAAATCTGAAGTTCAGAAAGAACAGCAAATGATCTTCTTTTTTCCTAGCGAAGTGTGAGTATGTGATGCATGGATATATTGTCATGAATTGCATAAGGTCTATTAATCCAATTGCATATACACTGTAGTCCAACCCTCATAAAGCCTATTAAGTTGGAATTTGACAAACATACAATGATTCATAATAGCAAATGGGTGCTTCTTTGTGATACTTGTCAGATAATTATTATCATTACTGTGATATTATGCTAAAGATGTTTCAGTACATCTGGAAATGTTTCTTTAATATGTTTTATACATAAAAAGGTACATCATATACTATACACTTGTTGTTGTTAGGTGCTATTGAGTCAGTACCAACTCATAGTGACACTGTGCACAACAGAACCAAACACTGCTCAGTCCTGGGACAACCTTACAACTGTGGCTGTGTTTGAGTCTACTGATGCTGCCACTGTGCCCATCCATCTCACTGAGGGTCTTCCTCTTTTTCTCTGACCCTCCACTTTACCAAACATGATATCCTTCTCCAGGGACTGGTCCCTCCTCACAATATGTCCAAACTATGAGAGATGAAGTCTGGCTTTTAGGGAATATTCTGGCTGCACTTCTTCCAACACAGACTGGTTTGTTCTTTTGGCAGTCCATGGTATTTTAATAGTCTCTTGCTACACTGTAACACAAATGCATCAGTTCTTCTATGGTCTTCATTATTCACTGTCCAGCTTTCGCATGCGTATGAGGTTATTGAAAATACCATGGCTTGGGTCAGGTGCACCTTAATCCTCAAACTGACCCTAACTGACATTAAATATGAACTGTACCCAACTGTTCTGACTTATGTACAAAATTAATTTAAAGGAATAGAACTTGTTTATAATCCAAGGACTGAATATAATAGGATGTTTGTACAATGTCCAAGTAACAAAACATCCTAACTTCACAGATTGTATCGTGGACCTGAAGCGATGTATTAGGAGCCCTCGTAGCACAATGGATTATGAGTTAGGCTGTTAACCTCAAGGGCAGCAGTTTGAATCTACCAGTCACCCTGAGGGAGAAAGCTTTTTGCTTTTGTAAAGATTTACAGCCTTGGAAACTCTATACAGGGTTAGCTATGGATCAGAAATAACTCTACAGCACATAACTTCCAACCAGGCTAATGTGCTGGACTGCAAAGTCAGTTTGAACTGTAAGGTCAGTGGTTCAAGCTCACCCGCCCACTCTTAGAAACCTATGCAGGGTTTCTATGGGTCAGAACTGACTTGATGGCACTTAACAACAACAACAATGAAAAACTATTAGTATTATTGCTATCTCTGAGTGTGTATGAAATTTCATTTTGTTTTCAAAACAGTAAAGTAGGTCCTATTATGATTTCCATTTCACACATAAAGAAACCAATGCATCCAGAAATTAATTAACTTGCTGAAATTTATAGCTAAAATGTGATGGACCCGGAAATTCTACCCAGGACAACAGCTCCAGTGTCTAATTGGCACCAGATCGCTTTGCTGGTAAGTGCATGTATAGCTGTGGGAATTTTAAATAGGTTATGGAATGAGGCTTGGCAAGACTTGAATGAGGGCTCACTGCAGAGGTGAGTGTTTCAAAGGGGATGCAGAAGCCCTCTCTGGTCTGTGATTGCCCATGATGCCATTTGCTCCTGCCTGCACATTCCCAGACTCTGGCTCCACACTCAACTCACCCTGACCAGCATTCCTGGAGTTGTCAAGGTGAGTTTTGTTGGAGGACTCTGACACTTGCAGTAAACAGAGAGTCTGGACTTAACTTCAGATTCTATTGGTGGTGTGTGTCATCAGGTTGATTCCAATTTATAGTGGTCTTATGAGGGGGCTTCAAAAAGTTTGTAGAAAGATGGAATCAGAAGATAATGGAAGTTTTCCACAAACCTTTTGAGGCCCTCTCATATATGACAGACTAGAGCCTCCCCATGGTGTTTCCTATGCTGAAGTCTTCACGGTGGCAGATGGCGAGATCTTTTCTCCAGTAGAGCTGCTGGTGGGCTCTAACTTCCGGCCTTCTCATTTGCAGCTGCGTGCTTAACCATTGTGCCAACAGGACCCCTCTTCAGACGCTACCACTTTCTAGCTCTATAATTTCAGCCAACTTGGGAACTCAGGTTTAGCAACTAAAAGTGCATTACCCGTTGTGTTGTCTTGTGCAGATTACAGGTTTGCATGTTTGTGAAGGACCAGGAGTAGGATCTGTTGGCCATCCCCACACCTCTAACGCCTTCTCCTTAGTCTATCATTGGAGTGTCCTCATGCAATCCCCTTTGCTATCTTAAATTTTAAAAACTCACCCAAACTCATGGGCTTTGTTGGCCGTTCCTTCCCGAATGCTGTACCTTCCTCCTAACTATCCTCCGTCCCCACCCCAGATGCTTTGTTTGGGCGTTCAACAGTAGTCAAGTCCTCCTCAAGTCTTGCCTCTCATATTTCTTCACTCTCACCAGCTAGGCTTGCATCTCTTTTAACCTTCACCCCAGAGCTGCTGTGGAGTTGAGGTTGGTCTCAATTTACAATGACAGATGGTGCCTGTTACTATGTGGACTGTGAGCTCCCTGAGGCTAGGGACATGCCTGGTCCAACTTGGTGCCTCCCATTCTTCTGCCAATTTCTGTGCTTGGAAAGTGTGTATTAGATTGAAACAACATAGATGATTTTCTGATGTAAGTCATCCAAATAACACTACATAATAACCTATACCATGCATCAAAACCAAAACTAGTCTTTCTCTGAAATTGTTGCATCTAATGTCACATCAATAAGCCCTAGTGGTACAGTGGTTAAGCACTATCTGAAAGGTCATGGATTGAACCCACCTGTCATTCCATGGAAGAAAGATGACGTCATCTGCTTCCTTACAGATTGATTACAGTCTAGGAAACGCTATTGGCCAGTGTCCTATAAAGTTGCTATGAGTTGGAATCAACTCGATGGCGAGGGGCTCAATGGATCATCAGGAAAAAGCAGTGGCTAGAGAAGGATTGGCAAAGGGAGGGTCAGCAGGAAGAAGGGGAACTTTCCACAAGGTAGATTAACACAAGAGCTACAACAAAGGACTCAAAAGAAGGTGTTGTTAGACATGAGGTCACCTTGAGTCAGAGCCAACTCAATGGCAACTCACAACAATTGCACTTAATACATAGCAGTGTAGTTGAAATTTCTAGGAGTTGTGGATATTCAGAAGAAAATTGTATTCTTATTCCACAATATAAGGATCTATATGCTCTTTAGAGAGTAAAGCAGACAAAACAGATGCCATTGATTGTTTTCTCATTAACAACCTGAAATATGCAAATGATAGAACCTTGCTTGCTGAAAGCAAAGAGGACTTGAAATACTTACTAATGAGTATTAAAGACTACAGTCTTCAGTACACAGTCCCCCTAAATGTAAAGAAAACAAAATAACTGGACCAATAAAGGACATCATTGAAAACATCGAAGTTGCCAATGACTTCATTTTGCTTGGATCCACAATCAGTACTCATCGAAGCAACAACCAAGAACTCAGGTGCAAAAGAGCTCTTTAGAGTGTTTAAGAGTTTGTATGTCCTTGAATTTATCCCTCCTGAATTTAGAGATCATCTGAAGAACAGATTTGATGAATTAAACACTAAAGACTGAAGACCAGAAGAGCTGTGGGATGACATCAAGAACATCATACGTGAAGAGAGCAAAAAGTCATT
>NW_006408615.1:2911530-2930617 GCF_000296735.1 Chrysochloris asiatica | reverse complement strand
GTTGTTGATGCTAGGTGTCATTGAATTGGTTCTGACTTACAGTGATCCCATGTACAACGGAACAAAACACTGCCTACTGTCGGGCCATCCTCATTACCGTGGCTTTGTTTGAGCCCATTGTTGTAGCCACTGTGTCGATTCATCTCGTTGAAGATTTCCCTCTTTTCCCAGACTCTCTACTTTGATAAGTATGGTAATCTTCTCCAGCGATTGGTCCCTCCTGAATGCATGTCCAAAGTGTGTGAGACATTATACAATCTACAGAAGCATTATTTACCAATGCGTTACTTATTTCTGCTCTTAATGTGTTGGTTTGTTGTTTCTAGAATCTCGGTTCCACCCATGGACTCATGTATCTCTCACACCTCAAGAGGATGGATCTCAGAAGACAGTTTTGGAATGATCTGATGGAATTAAGGTTGTGCTGTTAACAGTGACTCTGAGGAATATCATACCATTGGCTTTAGTGAACTTCTCTCCCATGATGTTTTCCTTCTTTTTTGTTTTAGTTAGGTGTCATCAAGTCAGCTCTGACCCTTAGTGGTCCCATGTACAACAGAATAAAATGGTACCTGGCTCTGTGCTGTCTTCACAAACATAATTTTTTCAGTCTGTTGTTTCAGCCATAGTGTCATTCCATTGAATTGAAGGGTTCACTAGTCTTCACTGACCTTCTACTTTACCAAACAGGATGTCCTCTAGCTGTGCCCCTCCTGACGATGTGTACAAAGTATGCAAGACAAAGTCTGGCTCCCATTGCTTCTAAGGAGTATTCTGACTGTATCCTTAAACTTGGCTAATTATTAGATCCATTTCAAAGATTTTAGGTGGCTCTTATATGCTATTTAAATCAAATGTGCTGGACAATATCATTTCTTGCCATCTTATCAGTGCCCAAAATAGTGTGTGATCGGTGCTAACGGGCACATTGAGTGGTTAAAATTTATTGTTGTTGTTAGGTATCGTAAAGTCACTTCAGACTCATAATGTGCAAGGAAGCTGTGCACCAGGGTTGTGGGCGTTCACCATAATTATTCAATCTGTACGCTGAGCAAATAACTTGAGAAGCCAGATTAGATGAAGAAGAATTTGGCATCAGGATGAAGGAAGACTCATTTACTTATGCAGATGATACAACCTTGCTTGCTGAAAGCAAAGAAGACAAAATATTTACATGGACTGCCAGAAGAACAAACAAATGTGTTATGGAAGAGGTGCAGCCAAATGCTCGTTGGTGGTGGTGGTAGTGTGTTGTGGAGTTTGGTGCTAACTCACAGCAACCCTGCGTAGGTTTCCAAGGCTGTAAATCTTTACAGGGGCTGAAAGCCTCGTCTTTCTTCTGCAGAACAGGTGGTAGTTTCGAACTCCTGACATTGAGGTTATCATCCTGACTCATAACCATTATGCTACCAGAGCTCCTTAAAATGCTCCTTGGAAACCAGGATTAGGAGACTTTGTCTCTCATACTTCAGACATGTATTAGGAGGGACCATCCCTGGAGAAGGGCCATCGACAAGGAGATGGGTTGGCACCGTGGCAGCAGCAATGGAGTCCAGCAGAGAAGCTATTGTGAGAATGGTGCAGGACCGGACCGTGTTTCAATCTGTTGTACATGGGGAGAGTCTCTGAGAGTTAGAACTGACTTAACAGCACCTTACAACAACAACAGAGAAAAACTGTCAACGGAATAAATGAAAAAATTGACACACATCACATTCAGTCTTTCCTAAGAGGCAGTTGTTAGATTAAACAAATAAATACATTGTTGTTGTTGTTGTTAAGTGCCATCAAGTCAGTTCCAACTCATAGCGACTCTGTATAGGGTTTCTGAGGAGTGGCTGGTGAGTCTGAACCACCAACTTTGTGGTTCAAATTACCCTTGTGGTCCAGTGCATAATCCCGCAACACCACACATATAAATAAATATATTATTGTTGTTGATATGTGCCGTGGAGTCAGTTCCGACTCATAGCGACCCTATACAGGGTTTCCAAGGCTGTAAATCTTTACGGGAGCAGAAAGCCTCATCTTTCTCCCGCGGAACAGCTGGTAGTTTCGAACAGCTGACCTTGCGGTTCACAGTCTGATTCGCAACCACTACACTACCAGAGCTCCTTAAATAAATATATATAGGAGATACCAATTAAATTGTAATTTTAAACAAGCAACGCATAATTGACTAGTACACATATGACCCAAACAATATGTATACTTGCAGTAATCAATGATTTGCTGTTAACCTGAAATTCACATTTAACTTGACATTCTGAATTTTATCTAGCTGCTGTACCCCAAAATCAGGTTAGGTGAGTCATTTTGCCTTTTTTTGAGGAATCTGAATTTAAAAGTTTGGACAATAGGGCTGAGATCCTAGTGTTGTCTTCAAGCAGGCCCATCCCACTAGTTTTCAAGCTGCTCTTCCTTTGTCTCTTGCCTTTGGAAGGCATCCAGGACTCTGCCTTTGTTTATAGACAAGGAGCACGAAGACTCGGAGAAGTCAGATGACTTGATCAGCATCACCAATACCAGCATAACCATGCTTCATAGATTGCAATTAAAAAAAAAAATCATTGTGGTAAATATTTATTGTTGTTGTTAGGTATCGCAAAGTCACTTCAGACTCATAATGACCCTGTGCACAATAGAACGAAATATTGCCCACCCTTACAATTATTACTATGTTAGTACAATCAATCGGAGCTCTGGTAGCATAGTGGTTATGAACTGGGCTTTGAACCACAAGGTCGGCAGTTCGAAACTACCAGCTGTTCTGCAGGAGAAAGATGAGGCTTTCTGTTCCTGTAAAGATTTACAGCCTTGGAAACCCTGTACAGGGAGGCTATGAGTCGGAACCGACTCCACGGCACAGAACAACAACAACAACAACAGTACAATCATTACTATGTTAGACTGACTGTGTCAGTCAACCTTGTTGAGGGTCTTCCTCTCTTTCACTGACCCTCCACTTTGCCAAGCATGATGTCCTTTTCCAGGAATTGGTCTCTCCTGATTACCTACCCAAAGTACGAGAAGCAAGTCTCACTACCCTCAATTCTAAGGGGTGTTTTGGTTGTACTGCTTCCAACCCAAGCTTGTTCATTCTTTTGGAAGTTCAGGGTAAATTCACTATTTTGGACGATGCCATAATTTAAAGGCATCAGTTCTTTTTCAGAATATACAAAACAAGTTTATGAATTTAAAATCTCTTCATGTATAACTGAGCAATATTGATTCCACTTTTCAGGACATGCAACTTCTATCCCTATTCCCATAGATCTCTAATGATTGATTTTTTCAGAAGCAGATCACCGGATGTTTCTTCTGAGGTTCCTGAGTGGACTTGGATGCCGATTTGTTGGTTAGCCATGATCACTCTCACTATTTGTATCACCCGGGGATTTGTGCTCAGGATGAAGGGCCAGGAAGATGCAGATCCATGCTAAACCTGATTCCTGCCCTTGGCTTGTGGTTTGGTGCCCTCACATTCGTGCCTACTCAACAATCTGACAGAATGAAACACTGGCCAGTCCTCCGCCTCCCTCACAGTCTTTATGGTTGAGTCCATTGTTGCTGTCATTATGTCAGTCTATCTGATTGGGGGGTCTTCCTAGTATTCACTGACCCTCCGCTTTACCAAATATGATTTCCTTCTCCAGAGACTCGTCCCTCCAGACAACATGTCCAAAGTATGATAGAGACACAGTTTTGCCATCCTCACTTCTAAGGAACATTCTGGCTGTGCTTCTACCAACACAAATTTGTTTGGTCTTCTGGAAGTCCACATGGTTTAAATATTCTCCTCCAACACCATAACCCAAATACATCATCACTTCTCCTATGGTCTTCCTTATTCATTGCCCAACTTTCACATACTTATGTGGTGAATGAATATACCATGGCTTGTGTCAGGGGCACCATCATCTTCTGACACCTTTCCTCTTGAACACATTAAAGAGGTCTTTTGCATCAGAGTAGCCTAATGCAATTCGTCATTTGATTTCCTGACTACTGCTTCCATGAGGGTAATCTTGAGTAGTGTTTCCCAATGCCGTGTACCAATCTGTGTCATTTGTGACTCACCACGAGGCTGCCTGGAGTCATGATTTGGCTCTGAGGGATAATACACTGAACTCCTAAAGTCAGTTTGAACTTTAAGGTCAGTGGTTCAAATTTACCAGCTGCTCCCCAGAAACCTACACAGGGTCACTTTGATTTGGAACCAACTCAACAGCACTTAACAACAACAATAAGGCTGCCTGAGGTTCCCAGAACATTGCCTGTCTGTTTGGTTTCCCTGCTTTCTTTGTGGTCTTAATTCAGGGGAGACCTTTCCAGCTGTCCTGGGCACTTTCATATGACACCTTTGGGAGCAGCCAGTAGGTGGAGTCCTGAGCAAAACCCTGACTGCATTGTTTACTTGTAAGACTCCTGAAGACATAATGAAAGGAATGGGACTGATTAATCCCAGATGCTTTGCAGGCATTTAATCTTGGTGAATGTTACACAACAACCTCATTATGTGTTTATGTCTTCAACATGAAAGGCAAGGAATGAAATCAAGCCATAAAATCAATTATTTCTGCAGAAATTGTCATATAAGACAAAACATCATCAGGAGACAAAAGCAGTTATGGTAAGGGCTTAATTTGCACTGGTGTTGAATGTGGATTGGGTATTGAGCTCTGTGGTGTTCGCTGGGATTTCTTGTTGTAAGTCCCTAGTTCTGGGCACAGTGTCCGGACTAAAGAAATGTTTCTCTCTCCTGTCTGTCTCTCTTTCTCTGTCTTACTCTCTCCTAAGGAATACATGTGAAATAATAATACTTGGAGCCGTGTTTTGGGAACCACTATGAAAAAAAAAAATTTTTTTTTTTTTGATTCAAGTTTCTCTTGTCTGACTATGATACCTGGATTTTCAGAGACTTAGAATTTTAATGAATTGAATGATTGCCAAAAGGTATGTTGAAGCCCTGATCAACTTGTTTGGAAATGATGTGTTTGAGAGGTTATCAGTTAAGTTAGACTCACCATTTTGGAGTCCTGGTGTGGCACTGTAGGATAAGCCCTGGGCTGCTAACCACAAGATAGGCAATTCAAACCCATGAGCCACTTCTTGGAAGTCCTAAACAGGCTGCAATGAGTTGAAACTGACTCAGTGGCACATAACAACAATGGATAGCACTGATGGACATCAAAGAACACACCCTTCAGTATAGGTTGCACCTCAAAGTATAGGGGAAAAAAAAAAAACAAACATTATCACCACTGGACCAATAAACAGCATCATGATGGATGGAGAGGAGATAGAAGTTGTCAAAGATTTCATTTTGCTTGGGTACACAATCAGAAGTCATGGAAGCAAGAGTCAAGAAATTAAAGGACATTTTGCATTAGGCAAATATGCTACACAAGAGCTAAAACATCAGTTTGAGGCCTAAGGTGTGCCTGACCCAAGCAATGGTATTTTCAATAGCCTCATATGCACGTTTGGACAATGAATAAGGAAGACCATAGAAGAATTGATGCATCTGAAGTATGGTGTTGAAAAAGAAGATTAAAGGTACCACGAACTGCCAGAACAAACAAATCTGTGTTGGAAGAAGTACTACTAGAATGTTCCTTAGAAACCAGTATGGCCAGACTTCATCTCTCATACTTCAGATATATTATTGGGGGGACCAGTCCCTGGAGAAGGACATCATGCTTGGTAAAGTAGAGGGTCAGCGAAAAAGAAGGAAACCCTCAATGAGATGGATTGGCACAGTGGAAGACACAGTGGGCTCCAGTGCAGAGAAAAGATCATTAGTTGGAAAATATGATCTTGGTGATTAAAAAAAAAAAAAAAAATGCTGTGTAGGCAGTTGTTTGAACAGAACAAGAGAACACTGAATGGTTTAAAATTAGGAAAGGTAAGTGCCAGGGTTGCATTCTTTCACCATACTTATTCAACCTGTATGCTGATGAAATAATATGAGAAACTAGATTATATGAAGAAGAATGTGGCAGCAGGGTTGGGGAAAGACTCACTAACAACTTGCAATATGCAGATGATACAACCTTGCTTGCTGAAAGCTAAGAGGACTTAAAATACTTACTGAGGAAGATCAAAGACTACAGCCTTCAGTATGGATTGCACCTCAATATAAAGACAATAAAAATCTTTACCATTGTACCAATAACAACATCCATACAAATGAAGAAAAGATTGAAGTTGTCAGATTTCATTTTGCTCAGATCAGCCATCAACATTCATGGAAGCAGCAGTCAAGAAATCAAATGACATAGTTCTATGGGCAAGTCTGCTGCACAAGACCTCTTTAAAGTATTTGCGAGCAAAGATGTCAGTTTGAGGACTATGGTGAACCTGACCCAAACCGTGGTATTTTCAATAACCTCATGGAAGAAGACTCATTAACAACCTGTGATATGCAGATGATACAACCTTGATTGTTGAAAGTGAAGAGGACTTGAAACATTTACTTATGAAGATTAAAGAGCACAGCCTTCGATATGGATTACATCTCAATGTCAAGAAAACAAAAGTCCTCACCACTGGACCAATAAACAACATTCTTATCAATGGAGAAAAGATTGAAGTCGTCAAGGACTTCATTCTTCTTGGATCAACTATCAACACTCGCGGAAGTAGCAGTCAAGAGATCAGACGACGTATTGCACTGGGCAAATCTGCTGCACAGGAACTTTTTAAAGTGTTGAAGAACAGAGATGTCAGCTTGAGGACTTGGGTGCGCCTGACCCAGGCCATTGTGTTTTCAATAGCCTCATATGGATGCGAAAGCTGGACAGTGAATAAGGAGGATCGTAGAAGAATTGATGCCTTTGAGTTGTGGTGTTGGAGGAGAATACTGAGGGTGCCATGGACTGCCAAAAGAACCAATAGATCTGTTTTTGAAGAAGTGCAGCCAGAGTGCTCCTTGGAGGCCAGGATGGCTAAGCTTCGTCTCTCCTACTTTGGACATATTGTCCGGAGGAAACAATCGTTGGAGAAGGATGTCATGCTGGGTAGGGTGAAGGGTCAGAGAAAAAGAGGAAGACCCCCAACGAGATGGATCAGCCAGGTGGCATCATTGATGGACTCAAGTGTGGCAGCAGTAGTGAGGTTGGCCCAGGATCGGACATTGTTTCGTTCTGCTGTGCATGGGGTCGCTATGAGTCGGTTCCGAATCAATGGCACCTGACAACAACAACAACATATTCATGTGAAAGCTGGACAGTGAATAAGGAAGACAGTAGAAGAATTAACACATTTCAGTTATGTTGGAGGAGAATATTGAAAGTACCATGGACTGCCAAAAGAACAAACAAATCTATCATGGAACAAGTACATCCAGAATGTTCCTTAAAAACCAGGGTGGCCAGACTCCATCTTTTATACTCCAAACATATTATCAGGAGGGAGCAGTGTCTAAAGAAGGATGTCATACTTGGCAATTGGAAAGTGAGCAAAAAAGAGGGAGATCACCCATGAGATGGGCTGGCACAGTGGCAGCTGGAATGGTCTCAACTGAAGCAATGTTTGTGACGTTGGTGTGGGACTGGGCAGTATTTTGTTCTGTTGTGCATAGGGTAGCTATGAATCAACACTGACTAAATGGCACTTAACAAGAACAACAACAAGCAGTTTTGTTTATCTCGTGTTGTTGTTAGTTCTCATCTATTTGGCTCTAACTCATTGTTGTTGTCTTAAAATGTCGTCGAGTCAGTTCCAACTCATAACAATCCTGAATAAGGTCTCCGAGAAGTGGCTGGTGACTTTGAACTACCTACCTTGAGGTTGAAACCAATCTTAAGGTCAAGTGCTTCTCCTACAGTGTCACAACAGGACTTTCAGTGACCTTATTATGTCCTCATGAAATGGAGTCTTGTCCTGTGTCATCTATATGTCAGCATACTTCAATCATCTAGAACAGTGTCTCCAACCAAAAGCATACTCACTGACAGTGTACCGACTTTAATTCATAGCTGCCCTACAGGGAACTTCTGAGGCTATAAATCTTAACAAGAGCAGAAAACCTCTTTCTTCCATGGAGCAGCTTGTGGATTTGTGGTTAACAGGCTAGTTCTTATCCAAGATGAGTGTCTAGCCCATTGTAAAAGATCACTTTGACCTGGGGACTCCTGGGCCCAGAGACAGTGACATAACCACAGAGGACTAGAGTGAACAGTGAAGCATCCAGCTGATAAGAAGATCACCCCCACTTGCAGATAATAACCACTTTTCCTGGCTTCAATGACTGGATGATCAGAGCTTGACTAGAAGAAGAAAGATGAGGGAAAAAATGTGTAATCTGATATAATTTGATGAAATTGACCTACACCTAAGAATGCAGTAGCTCAAAAGAGGGAACAATCTTTAGAGTGAGGATCATTCCCACTCCCTTGGTACACAGGGTAGACAAGGATTGGCAACTTGGACATTGGCTACCCAAAACGGTGTGTGTGTGTGTGTGGGGTGGGTTTACAAAGGCAATAAGTGACTGGCTTACAAGCTTTCAAGAGGGAGCCTAGATCCAAAGGGTGTGGAAGAAGGTAGAATCTCCATTGAGTAGTATCCAATCTGTCTGGGTGGGACTGATGAAAGGAGATGGGGATAGATCTCTTGTGATACAACAGTGAATAATTGTTGTGAATAATTGTTATCAGGACTGACTATGAGGGTGGTGTTGCAGACCATGCAGAGGTTCGAGGCCCTATAGGCCCGAGTGTAACAGATCTAGCCACTTGGCAGTTAATAGCAAATTGTTTTTCATCTTAGTGTTCAGTTATATTTATTTAATTCCAAACATGAGCCCTAGATGTCCACAGAGAAATGCAATATTCCCCTAAGTTTCTAAGGTCAAGATTTTCCCCCTAGAACCAAGGCAGTAAAACTTCCTCAGAGGACGAACAAGGATAGGTTTACTGGGATTAAGCAGGGAGGCTCTGGAGAGGAACTGCCTGGGGAATATTCACTTGGGGAGGAGTGGTAAATTCTGGGAATACAGGATTAAGGACAATGGGGGCAACTCCCTCGGACCACCCTGGGTTCAATCAGTTTGATCCAAGTGAAGGTTAAACCCAGTAAGGAAGAAAGGAATATTGGTTTAAGTAAGGTTTACTGGCTTAACATATCTTAAAGATTGTCTCTGTGAATCATTATGCATTGTCTTATCTGAATAATCCCATTCTTCTTCTGTAAAGATCTCTTCCTTAAAAAAGTTAATAAAAGACTGGGGTAGAGATAGTTCTGTGTGCATTCTTGGCAGCAGGACTATCTGCCTGTCAGCTTGTATCCACTCTGGTCTCCGAGTGTTTCTTTCTCTCTCGCCCCTCCAGACATCCCACCTAGAGTTAGTTCTGTGTGAAATGTCTGCCACTGAGCAGTCTGTCTGGCAGCTTACATCAAACCTGTGTGTCTGTATTCTTTGTGTCTGTTTTCTCTCTCTTTCTCTCTCTCTCTCTCTTGCCATCATCACCGGACACCCCATCTTCGGGTACTCACCCCCTTGCCGAGGCCAGACCCCGGCAGGGTGGGAAATGTAAAGGTAGACATTTTGTAGCAAAAGGAGGGGAGTGATTGACTTTGCAGTCCAGGGCCAGAAGTCTCTGGGACCATCAAGGGAGAAGAGCAGAGTGTGGGACCCTACCCAGGAATACAGTGACACCAGAGACAGAGGGAGAAATGATGACATGGCGAGATAGAGCGGCTGGGGACTCTTGATTCAGAGAGGGAGAGGGGCTGTGTGTTGACGACCAGGGAGCAGGCTTGCAGGGTATACCTTTTGGTTGTTTGATGATGCATGGAGGGGAGTGTAACCAAGGCAATGAAATGATAAACGATAGTATGAATGTAAAGTTAATATTCTTCCATGTAAACAATCATATAATTCACAATAAAAACTTTTTAAAAAAATGCTCACTTTGCTTATTTACCAAAAATGTTTTCCCAAGACAGAATCATCATGACTATGCTGTATTTAGATAACAATTTGCTGTTATTTGTTGGACAACATTGATCGTATAGTCAAAGTTCAGAGATATATATTTCTAGGGAGCTATCATAGAAGCTTCTGAGAAAATATGTTAACAGCGAAGTATACAACATCAGGATATATCCACTAGATGATTGTTTTATTGCTAAGAAATTTTGTCTCCTCTTTTAGATAGAAAGTTCAGTAGAAATACCAAGTGAATTTAGTTTAGCAAGTAGTATGACCTGTGTTTAAATAGTGCAGTTAGGGAATACCTCTTTTGGGAGAAAATGCAACAAATCAGTACACATTTCTAGTATTGTGGTATTTAACAGGCAATCTTGCAACTTGAGTTGTATGAATTTAAAGTTCCAAAGTCCACACAGGAATTTCTGCTTCTGTGGCTAACTGTATAAATGATATCAAACAAACAGCTCACTGTTCTAAAAAATGTTTGGTAAAATAAAAAAAATAAAAAAAAAAAAAAAGTTTGAAGACATCAGAAAGGGGAACAGATAGCTAGGATTTGAGTCACCAGGATCCTGGTAAGCAGAAACAAACATCTGGAAGATGCAAATACTCTTTCTTTTGGAGGCATAGTCAATTAATAATTCTAAGCAAGGATTTAAAACAGAAAAACGTAGTATCGATCTGGAGGACATATCAGCAGGCCAAAGAGACAATAATTCATGTCAAGACTAGAATAATTGCCAAAACTTAAGAGGCAATGAGTTCATAGCAAAGGTAAGTGAAAATAAACGATGCTAAGAGTTTGCATGCAAGTTTTCCCTTGATGCATATGAATGGATCCTGTAGCTTCTTCAAGAATGAAGAAGCTATTGAGATAGATATAGCTTAAGAATAGATTTTTAATAGCCTTAGTGGTACTAAAGACTAGACCTTGGACTGCTAATCACAAGGTTGGTGGTTCAAATCCACCAGCTGCTCCACAGACATGAGGTTACCTGCTCCCATGAAAATTTACAGCCTTGGAATTCTTTTATAGGGTTACTCTGAGCTAGAATTGACTCAATAGCAGTGGTGTCATACTTGGTACAGGGGAGATACCTATTTCATCAGTAGTTCACCTGGGAAGAGAGGCCTGGTTATGTCCCAGGTGTTGTACTGAGACCACTAAAAGACTATTGTCCTAGAAGAAGTGTAAACTGGAAACAGACCAGTCATGACTAATCTTCCCTTTCTCCATTGGTCTATAAGAAAAAAATGTACTATTAAATCATTCCTGGATAAAGATAAAATCATCTACAATGTCTGGGCATTTTTGTCCATAATGTCTGACAATAAATTTTAAAAATTAGACATGGTAGTAATCAGGATTAAAATAGTTAAAATCAACGGAAAAGAAACAGACTCCAAAATGATCTAGGCACTGGCATTATCAACACAGACTTAAAACAAAACAAAGCAAAGCAAATAAAACTATAAATGACATACTCAAGAAAACAGACAGAAAGGTAAAGTTAGCAGAGCACTGCAATCTACACAAATTCTGAAATGGAAATTACATTGTTGACATATATAACACAGAAATAGACTCACCCATAAGTAGTTCCCCAGGACTCTGTTAGTAATGGATAGAAAATATGGACATAATGAGAGTAAATGTCATAACTGGACCAATGAGCAACAGTAATATGAATAGAGAAAAGATTGAAATTACCAACAATTTCGTTTTACCTGGATACACAATCAATATTCCTGGAAGCAGCAGTCAAGAAATCAAAAGATGTATTGCATTGGACAAATTTGCAGCAAAAGATCTCTTTAAAAGTGTGATGTCACTTTGAGAGCTAAGGTGCATCTCACTCAAGCCATGGTATTTTCAGTTACCTCATATGCATGTGACAGCTGGACAATGAATAATGAAGATCAGAGAAAATGCAATGTATTTGAGTTATAGTGTTGGCAAAAAATATTGAATATACCATGAATTTCCAGAACTAACGAATCAATCTGGGAAGAAGTAGAAGAGTCTTCCTTAAAAGTGAGGATGGCTAGACTTAAACTCATTTACTTTGGACATGGTATCAGAAGGGACCAGACCCTGGAAAAGAACATCATGCTTAGTTAAGTAGAGGGTTAAGGAAAAAGAGGGATACCTTCAAAAGAAGGAAATGATCCAGTGGCTGCAACAATGGGCTCAAACAGAGCAAAGTTTATGAGGATGACACGGGATGGGGTTACACAGGGTTACTAGGAGTTGTCATTGATTTAATGGCATCTGGGTTAATGCGCTGGACTGCAAAGTCACTTCAAAGCGCAAGGTTGGCAGTTCAAGCATACGAGCAGCTCCTTGGACACCCTATACAGCGTTGCTGTGCATTGGAAATGACTCGACAGCACTTGACAACAACAACAAGAGTCAGAAGTTGTGAACCAGATGAACAAATATGACCTAATTAGTATCTCTGGTAGCGTAGTGGTTACGAATCGGGCTGTGAACCTTAAGGTCAGCGGTTCGAAACTACCAGCCGCTCCGCGGGAGAAAGATGAGGCTATCTACTCCCGTAAAGATTTACACCCTTGGAAACCCTGTACAGGGTCACTATGGGTCGGACCCGACTCGATGGCACTTAACAACAACAAAGTATATATATAATAATGTATCCACAAATTGCAAAACACACATTTAAAAAATATATACACGGATCTTTTATAAAAATATACACTATTATGGACCTATGCTGTACAATGGGGTGTGGTCTACACTTGACTATTTATGTTTAAGTTAAATTAATTACAAATAATTACGAATTCAGTTGCTTAGTTTCACTAGTCATATTTCTTGTCCCTAATAACAACACATTACTAAAGGAGCTCTGGTAGCGTAGTGGTTAAGAATCGGGCTGCGAACCTTAGGGTCAGCGGTTCGAAACTACCAGCCGCTCCGCGGGAGAAAGATGAGGCTTTCTACTCCCGTAAAGATTTACACCCTCGGAAACCCTGTACAGGGTCGCTATGGGTCGGACCTGACTCGATGGCACTTAACAACAACAACAACTAATGGCTACAATATTACACAGTGCAGAAAAAACCCCCAACATTTTTATTTTCCTAGAAAGTTCTATTGAAGAGTGCTATTATAAGCAATATAAACATCAATACATTTCAAAGGATTAACATCTTACAGAATATGGTCTTTGTTCATAATAAAATTAAGCTAGAATTCAACAGCAAAAATAAATTTATAAACTTTCTAAATATGTGAAAATTAAATACGACACTATTCAACAAACCTTGGATCTAAGTAGAAATCACAATGGAAGTTGGACAATATTTTTCACTGAAAATTACTATTAAATGAATATTATATATTATTATATGAATATTATATATTATTATATGAATATTATATATTATTACTGAACTTAAAGAAACATAACCAAAACAATAATTAGAGGGAACTTTATAGTCTTAAAAATTGGGGAAGGAGAAATAAGAAGAAAAGCCTGAGACGCTATGATCTAAGCCTATCCTTCTAGAATCTAGAGAAGAACCGAAAATGAAAGCCAATAATTAAGAAGAAAGAAAAGCAGTAGGTATGGCATCAGAATGCAGTACAATATATAACAAAGAACAAGAGGAAATAGTTATTCATCAAAAAGGCTTATAAAATGGATAAAAATCTTTCCAACAATGGTATACATAAAAATGAAACAGAAATAAAATAGAAAATATCAATACCAGGAAGTAAAACAAAGATTTCACTATAGGTTCTATTGGTTTATAAATGATAATAATAGAATGTTATTTAAAAATAGAACACATTTGAAAACTTAGGCAACATAGAACAATTACATGAAAAACAGCACCACAACTAACAAAATCAGATATATAAAGTGGGAATTTTCTGACATCTTTCAGAGAAACTAAAATGGTAATTAAATGTCTTCCAAAAAGAAAATTGCTTGTCCATAGAAAACAAGAGCAGAGAACATGGTCCATCTCATTTTATGAGGCCATCATGACCCTGAAAACAAAACATATAGGGAGGAAATAATATTACACAAAATGAAAGTTATAGGCCAATATTTCTTATAGCCAAGATTAAAAATATTTATATATATCCACAAGAATATTGTGAAATATAGTGCCAGAAGATGAGCTCCTGAGTTTGAAAAACACCCAAAATACCATGGACTAATAGTGGCCTCCTCAAAGATGAGTTGACAGTGATGGTGTGAATGGAGTAAAGCTTTTAGGACCTTTATTTGCTGATGGGACATAACTTAAAGTGAGGAGAAACAGCTATAAACATCCAATAATAATCAGAACGTGAAATGTATGAAGTATGGATCTAGGAAAATTGCAAGCTGTCAAAAATAAAATGGAATGCATAAAAATAGATATTCTAGGCAATAGTGAGCTAAAATGCACTGGTATTAGCCACTTTGAATCTGATAATCATATGGTTTACCATGCCAGGAATGACAATTGAAAAGGAATGGTGTTACATTTATCATCAAAAAGAACATTACAAGATCTATCTTGAGCTATAATGCTGTCTGTGATAGAATAATATCCTTAGGCCTACAAGGAAGACCAGTTGATACCACTATTATTCAAATTTCTGCCTAACCTCTAAAGCCAGTGAGGATGAAATTGAAGATTTCTATCAACTTCTTCAGTATGAAATTGATCATACAACCAAGATGTATTGATAACTACTGGTGATTGAAATTCAAAGGTTAAAAACAAAGAGGGAGAATCAGTACTTGAAAAATATGACCTTGATGATAGGAAGACTAATGATTTCTTCAGTGTGAATACCTTTTTAAAACAACTAAAAAGAGCACTGTAAAAATGGAACTCACAAGATGGCATACACAGATATCAAACTGACTATATCTGTGGATACAAATGGTGGGAAAGTTCCATGTTATCAACCACAAGGACAGAGGCAGGTTGTGGAACAGACTATTGATTTTTCATAAACAAGTTCAGGCTGAAGATGAAGAAGACAAAAACAAGCCCAACAAAGTCCAAATTTGACCTTTAACAGACCCTACTTGAATTTAGAGATCATCTCAAGAACAGATTTGATGCATTAGACACTAATGACCAGATACCAGAAGACTTGTGGGATGACAACAAGAGTATCATACATGAAGAAAGCAAAATCATTAAGACAAAAAAAGAAGGAAAAGACAAAACAGATGTAACAAGAGACCCCGAAACTTGCTGTCCATCATAGAGATGCTAAACCAAATGGAAGAAATGAGGAAGTAAATGAGTTTAACAGACAACTTCAAAGGAGAACTTGGAGTTGGAAGGCCGAAAGGAAAGAACAAGCTCAACATTTTCTCAAACCGAAAGAATTGAAGAAAAAATGAAGCCTTAACTTTAAATATTGAAGAATTTCATGGGCAAAGTATTGAATGATGCAAAAAGCATCAAAAGAAGCTAGAAGGAATACACAGAGTTATTGTATCAAGAAGAAATATTCTATGTGCAACAGCTTCAATAGATAGCATAATATTAAGAGCAATTGATCCTGAAGGAAGAAGCCCATGGTGCATTGAAGGCATTGGCAAAGAACAAGGCTCTGGGAATTCATGAAATAATAAATTGAAATCTTACAACAAACTGATGTGGCACTGGAGACACTTACTCATCTATGCCAAGAAATTTGAGAAAGAGCTACCTGGCCAACTGACTGACAAAGATCCATATTTGCTGGGAACAGCATACGCAGACCCTGGGTTGATCAGTGGCAGCCCCATTAAACCACCTCTGAATATAATCAGTTTAACCCAGATGCTCTCCTTCCTCCTGAAAGTACAGTAGGAATGTGATAATTAAGAACAATGTAGCATTTTAGATATAGATAAATGAAGCCCGGTGCCTAAGATCTTGCTCACAAACAAAAGTTTGCAAAGTGTACAGAGACAGCTTGGCTCCTTTCAGGAATCTTGCTTTATGTTAAGGATCCTTAACATATGTTAAGGATCTTACATAAAGAAACCGTATGTCACTGCTCTAGATCATTTAAGCCTAAAAATTAATATATAACAAACAGCTTGACTGAATCTTTTTTCTGTAAAAATAAAAATGTTAGATTGTTAAGAAAAACTATGAAAATATCTTAAAAGTTGTTCCTGTGAATCATTATGTCCTGTTTTGAATGATTAATCACATTTCAGTTCCGTATCATGTCTTAATCACATCCTCCCTTTGTGAAATACATCCTTCCTTTGTAACAAATCCCTCCCTAAAAAAGAGAATAAAAGACTGAGGTAGAGTTAGATCTGTGTGCAATGCTGTGCAATGCTGTGCAATGCTAGGCAATATGTTTGCAGATCTGTCTACCTGCCAGCTTGCATCATATCTATGTGTCTGTCTTTTTTGTATATATTTTGTCTCTCTCTTTCTCTATCCCTTTCGCCTCCAGATCTCCCTTCTTCGTGACACCCACACTTCCTTGTTGAGGCTGGAACCCGACATAGGACCTCGACACATATTTGTGTCCATTACAAATAGCGGTGACACAAGGGAACATGGTAATCAATGGAGCATATCATTAAAATCACATGAAACTAAAATGTTGCTAAAAATAGTATAAAATGGCTTCAAAAGTGCACTGAGTTTACTGTAATGGCTGCTTTGTGGAAGGCGGTGTCGTGTGGAACCTCTTAACCTCAGCGTCTGGAGCTCTAACGGAGAAGTTTTAAATCAGACAGGCTTTTATATACACCTCTTTTATTTTGGGACCATCAGCCCCCAAGATCCATTCACCTCGAGAATCCAACATCATGATTTCAGTTTCAACACAGTTGCTGTTAGTCCTGATTTCATTGCTTCTGGCGCTGTCTGTTGTTGAAGCAGCTGAAGCAGAAGTTGCAATTGCTCTCTTGTTAGGTGTGGTTCTTGGCACCTCAGGCATATGTGCCTGTTTAGCGGTTTATGCACAAAAGAGAAATGGACAGATGTGACTCTGAAGGCCTTCCTGAATTAGACCTCACCCTGAAACCCTTTTTACTATTGAAGTTAAAACTGAGTTTTGATGTCTGAAAGTTCCCAAGAAACAAATTGTAAAAAGAGTCATTTCACCTTTTAGATGTTTCCCTCTAAATGGGAGCACATTAATAATATATGTCAAAAGGAGGGAAATGTTCTTTTTGCTTTAAAAATGTACTGGAAAGCCAAAACTATAGTCTGCATTTGATGACTAGAAAGAAAATGACAGCAACAAGATGACTGAAATTGGCTTTAGAACTCTTGGAGTTCATGCTGTAGAAAGCAGGAATCCCTCACGCAGCATCCTGGGAAATCACCATCGTTTGGTTATAACTGTTGCCTCCTGAATCACTGAGGCGTTTTCTTCATCATTTATTGAATTATGCACTGTAGCGTAGTGGTTACGAATCGGGCTGTGAAACTTAAGGTCAGCGGTTCGAAACTACCAGCTGCTCCGCGGGAGAAAGATGAGGTTTTCTACTCCCGTAAGGATTTACACCCTCGGAAACCCTGTACAGGGTCGCTATGGGTCGGAACCGACTCGATGGCACTTAACAACAACAACATGTACAAATTAATATTGTACTTATGTATCAAGTGGGATGTGTCAAAATGGAAAGCTTCATTCAAAATAAGTTTTGAAAAACTTATGCAATGTATCTAATATTGAAATGGGGAAATAATTTGATGTTACAAGACTTTACATAGAACATTGAAATGGAGAAAATATATATTGTTTTTTTTTAAAAAAGAAAAGAAAACCTTTATATAGATTAACTGATTAACACTCCCAAGATGAGAAGTGCTATATTAAATATAAACTCATTATGTTGGGGGAAAAAAAGTACATTGACAGGGTGCCAGAGCTTCAAACTGGATTCAGATGAGGACTTGGAACAAGGGATATCATTGCTGACATAAGATGGATCTTGGCTGAAAGCAGAGAATACCAGAAAGATGTTGACCTGTTCTTTATTGACTATGCAAAGGTCATGTGTGGATCTTGACAAACTATGGACAACATTATGAGGAATGAGTATTATAAAACATTTAATTGTGCTAATAGAAACATGTGTATAGGCCAAGGAGAAGTTGTTTTAACAGAATAAGAGGATACTTGATGGTTTAAGTCCAAGAAAGGTGTGTGCCAGGGTTGTATTCTTTCACAATATTTTTTTTTCAAATTGTACACTGAGCAAATATTCTGAGAAGTTAGATCATATGAAGAAGAAAGTTGCATCAAGATTGGAGGAAGACTCATTAGCAACCTATGATATGCAGATGATGCAACCTTGTTTGTGGAAAGTGAAGAGGACTAAAAATGTTTATTGTTGAAGATCAAAGAGCACAGATTTCAGCTCAATGTACAGAAAAGAAAAATCCTCACTGCTGGACCAATAAATAACATCATAGTAAATGGATAGTGTCCACTATCAAAACTCATGGAAGCAACAGTCAGTAAATAAATCATATGTTGCATCAGGAAGATCTGCTGCATAAAACCTCTTTAAAGTTTTCAAGAGTAAAGATATCCATTTATGCATGGCTATCTTTTGAATCTTGGTTTCCCTGGCATACCATTATAAAATAGACACTTGAGGGGGAGAGAAAGGAATAGCCAGAAATATCACCATAGAAAACTTGTAAGTCTGTCTTCTGCCTATAACTGATTGGAATACCTAAATTGGGGCTACAATGTGCCCAGTAAAGGAGGCTTCCTGTGGAGCCTCTGCATTACATAAAACCAAGGTGGAATCCTGAACACCATCCAGAATCTTCTGAGGTGGGAAATTAAAAGGACAAGCAGACCAGCCTGGAGCAGCTAGAAGAATAGAAGATACTTCTTGAAAGAAAGACCTAAAGTAAAAATACACAACAATAACGGCAGTCCAACTGATTACTACAAGAACAAGCAAGTAGCTCACCCAGAAGACATCAAGGCAAGCGGCCGGGTCTCCTCAGGGCAAACCCCCTTCCAAGACTAAGATTCAATGGGAATATACGAGCAGACGCATGCTCTGACTGGTGACCATGTTGGTCATCGATAAGGGGAAATAAGGGGAAAACAGCAATGAAGCTGTGGGCTAAGTCCAACCACATTCAATAGACTCCTGTGAACCTGGGTGGACACCTGGTTGG
>NW_006408615.1:2900252-2911056 GCF_000296735.1 Chrysochloris asiatica | reverse complement strand
TTTCAAGAGGGAGCCTAGATCCAGAGGGCCTGGAGGAAGGTAGAATCTCCACTGAGTAATATCCCATTTGTCTGGGCAGGACTTATCAAAAGGAGATGGGGATAGCACTCATGCACTACAATAGTGAATAATTAATATCAGGATTGACTGTGATGGTTGGAAATGTAAAGGTAAACATTTTGTAGCAAAAGGAGGGAAGTGGTTGATTTTGCAGTCTAGGAGTGGAGGCCCCTGGGACAATCAAGGGACAAGAGCAGAGTGCGAGACCCTACCCAGAGAAACAGTAATGCTAGAGATGGTGGCAGAGATGATGATGTGGAGAGATGGAGCAACTAGGAACTCTAGACCCAGAGAGGGAGAGGGACTGTGCGCTGATGACCAGGGGGCAGGCTTGTGCAGTGTACCCTTTGGTTGGTTGATGATGCATGGAAGGTATTGTAGCCATGGTAATGAAGTGATATACGATAGGATTAATGTAAAACTAATGTACTCCCATGTAAACTATCACATAATTCACAATAAAACTGTTGAAAAAAAAGAAAAAAGGTATCCATTTAAAGCCTAAGGTATACCTTACTCAAGCCATGGTATTTTCAATAGGTCCATATACATGTAAATGTTATACAGTGAATCAGAAAGAACATAGAATAATACATGCATTTGAGTTATTGGAGAAGAATATTAAAGATACAATGGACTGCCAAAAAAACAAATAAATCTGTGTCAGAAGTCCAGTCAGAATGCTCTTTAGAAGCCAGGATGGCAACACTTTGTCTTTCATACCTCAGACATAGTATCCGGAGGGCCCAGTCCCTGAAGAAGGACATCATGGTTGGTAAAGTGGAGGGTCAGCGAAGAAAAGGAAGACATCCAACAAGATAGATTGACACAGTGGCAGCAACAATGGGCTCAAGCTTAACAAAGATTGTGAGGATGATGCAAAATGGGCAGTATTTCATTCTGTTGTGCGTACAATCACTATGGGTTGACACTGACTTGGTGGCACATCAATAATAAGAATGTATTTACAGATTGTATATAATGAATCTTAAAAAGGACACTACATCAGAGTATAGTATATTTAGTGAGGTATCTGGTAGATATGCCATGACTATTTAACAATTGGAAAATCAGTGGATGAATTCACCATATTCACAGAGAAAAAGACACCAGAACATTGAACTTTGAAACTTGACGAAGAACACTAAAATACACAGAAACAGCATTGCCTATATTTACTATCTTTTCATGCTAAAACTAAGGGGAACATCCTAATTTGATATACTGAATCTATAAAAATCTACAGCAAGCATTATAATTAAAGAGAAATATTGAAATTGTTTCTTCTGAAATTAAGAAATAAAGATTCTGCCAACATCACTTCAAAGCAAAAATGTCAGTATGAGGACTAGGGTGTGCCTGACCCAAGTCGTGATATTTTCAATAACCTCATATGCATGCAAAAGTTAGACAGTGAGTTAGTAAAACCATAGAATAATTGATGCATTTGAGCTACGGTGTTGGAGGAGCATATTAATAGTATCATGAACTGCCAAATTCTGTGTTAAAAGAAACATAGCCAGAACACTCCTGGGAAGCCCAGATGGCTGGATTTTATCTCTCATACTTCAGACATTTTGTTAGGAGGCATCATTTCCTGGAGAAGGATATCATGTTTGGTAAAGTGGAGTGTCAGAGAAAAATTTGAAGACCCCCCCAATGAGTTGGCTTGTACAGTGGCAGCAGCAATGGCTCAGGACTAGCCATGATTGTGAGGTTGGTCCAGGACCAGGCAGTGTTCCATTCTTTTGTACACAGCATCACTAAGAGCCAGTACTGACTCAATGGCACCTAACAACAATACAAAAACAACAATGAGGTAACTTTATGAGAGCTGAAATGGAGCTATAAACCATACTCATAGATCAAGGCAATATTGTAACAAGATCAATTCCTTCAAAACTGATCAATAGATTCAACACAGTCCCAAACAATATACCAGCAGAATTTGTGTGTGTCTGTGTGTGCATGCAAGTCAGTTGACAAATGCATTCTAAAATTTATGAAAATTCAAAGACCAAATATTCCCAAGATTACCTTGAAGAAGAACAATGACATTTTAGACTTCACTTGTTGTTGTTAGGTGCCATCAAGTGGGTACCAACCCATAGCGACCGTAAGCACAGCAGAACGAAACACTGCCTGATCCTGAGCCAACCTCACTACCGTTGCCACGCTTGAGTCCATCGATGCGGCCACTTGGCCAGTCCATCTCATTGCGGATCATCCTCTATTTCTCTGACCCTCCACCTTACCAAACATGATATCCTTCTCCAGTGACTGCTCCCTCCTGACAATATGTCTGAAGTATGAAAGATGAAGTTTGGCCATCTTGGCCTCTAAGGAGCACTCTGGCTGTACTTCTTCCAAAACGGATCTATTGGTTCTTTTGGCAGCCCATGGCACTTTCAATATTCTCCTCCAACACCATAACTCAAAAGCATCAATTCTTCCATGGTCTTCCTTATTCACTGTCCAGCTTTCGCATGTATATAAGGTTATTGAAAATACTATGTCTTGGGTCAGGCACACCTTGGTCCTCAAGCTGACATCTTTGCTCTTCAACACTTTAAAACTTTACTAGGCTTCACTAGAGACAAATAATTTAGTGCTGTAGGATCAGCACTGGACTTTGAACCATAAGATCAGCAGTTCAAACCCACAGCTACTGCTCGGAAATCCTGTGCACTGACTGTTTCAATGAGTCAGAAAGGACTCAATAGCACTTAACAATAATAGATACAACAAACTGTGTTAGAAAGCCACAAGATCAAAATTGTGATATGGTCACAAGGATAGATAGATAAACCAATATAAAATGCAAACAGACCTATGCATACATGGTTACCTACTTTACAACAGTCAGTAGGGCAAAAGGCTATAGTGAATAAAAAGTTGGAAAAGGATTATCCTTCCAATAAATCATGGTACATCAATTGGATAACCATATTTAGGAGCACATGGTTAGCTGAATCTTGACTTTAACTTCACACCATAGAAAAAATTCATTTCCAAATGAATAGTATATCTAAATAAAACAAGTATGTTTCTGGGGGATAACAGGAAAATGCCATGGCAACTTTGGGTTTATGATTTCTTAAAAAAACACCTTGGAAACACTGTAAAAAAGATAGGTAAGATTGACAATACTTAAATTATGACTTTCTGCTTATTAAAGATGTTTTCAACTGAGTGAAAATCCCAGACACAGAGAGGAAAATATGTTTACAATACTTATAGCTGAAAATTGATTTACATCCAGAATGAAGACCTCCTACTAATCAATAAGATGATGAAAAGGACATCCAGACGGCCAATAAAATATGAAAATTGTGCAATACCATTAATCATCAGGGGAATATAAATTAAAATCAGTGATAGGCTACAACCCTTCCAACTAGGATGCCTAAAATTGAAAACTATGAAAGGAAACAAATGTACAGAAACACTGTTAAGCACATGCTATGATTCCTTTAAATTCTATTCATTCAAAATCATAATTTGGTCAACATAGGAAAAATTGTTGTTAAGTGTTGTCGAAATTTTTACCAAGAATTTTTGCTCAAAAATGACATATGAAATTAATCAAGCCCACCTTTCACTATTGTTGTTATGTGTTATCAGGTCAGTTCCAACTCATAGCAACCGTATGCACAGTACAATGAAACCCTGCCTGGTCCTGTATGATCCTCACAACCAGTGCTATGTTGGAGCCCATTGTTGCAGCCACAACGCCAAAGCATCTCATTGTGTGTGGAGGGGGGGTCTTCCTCTTTTTCAATGACCCTCTACTTTACCAAGCATGATGTCCTTCTCCTGATAACCTGTCCAAAGTACTTGAGATGAAGCCTCATCATCTTCAATTCTAAGGAGCATTCTGGCTGTACTCCTTCCAAGTCTGATTTCTGTATTATTCTGGCAGTCCATGGCATTTTCAATATTCTTCACCCAAACAATAATTTAAAAGCATCAATTCTTCTTAGGTCTTTCTTATTCATTGTCCAGTTGTCACATTTCTGTGAGGTGATTGAAAATATCATAGCTTTGGAAAGAGAATTCCAGAACACTTCAATTTGCTCATGTGGAATCTGTACATAGAACAAGGGGCGATAGTTGGAACAGAAAATAAAAAAAGGGGGGTATTGTGTGGCTTAAAATCAGGAAAGGTGTGCATCAGGGTTATACTCTTTCACCATTATAGTCAATTGATATGCTGAACAAATAATCTGAGAAACAGAAGTATATAAAGAAGAATGTGGCATCAGGATTGGAGGAAGACTCATTAACAACCTGTGATATGCAGGTGGCACAATCTTGCTTACTGGAAGCAAAGAGGACTTGAAGCACTTACTGATGATTATCAAAGACTTTATTCTTCAGTTATGGGTTACACACCAACATAAAGAAAACAAAAATCCTCACAATTGGGCTAATAAGCAACACTATGGCAAACAGAGAAAAGATTGAAATTGTCAAGAATCTCATTTTACTTGCATCCACAATCAATGCCCATGAAAGCAACAGTCAAGAGATCAAACGACACATTATTTTGGGCAAATCTGCTGCAAAAAGACCTATTCAAAGTGCTCAAAAGCAAAGATGCCACTTTGAGGACTAGATTCAATCTGTGACGTTTTCAATCGCCTCATATGCATGTGAAAGCTGGACAATAAATAAGGAAGTCCAAGGAAGAACTAGTGCCTTTGGATTATGGTATTGACGAACAATATGGAAATCACCATGGCCTACAAAAAGAATGTGTGGGTTAATGCTCTGGACTGCAAAGTCATCTGAATCACAGGGTCAGTGATTCAAGTTCACCAGCTGCTCCTCAGAAGCCCTATACAGGGTCACTATGGGTTAGAACTGACTCAATAGCACTTAATAGCAACAACAACCAAAAGAATGACAAAGTGTGTCTTGGAAGGTATATAGCCAGAATGCTCCTTAAAAGCAAGGATGGTGAGACTTCATCTGATGTACTTTGGACATGTTATCAGGAGGGACCTGGAAAAGGACATCACATTACATAGAAAGACTCACGATGAGATGGACTAACACAATGACTGTGAGAATGATTATGATGTTGTGAACATGGCACACAAGCAGACACCGCAGCCTTCTGTTACAGGTACGGTTGCTATGAGTCAGAATCAACTGAAAACACCTGAAAACAACAAGAAATAATTACTAATTGTATCAGATATGATGATCATGTTTCAGTTATAAATGAAAATGATCTTTGTTTTCTTTATTTCTTTTAGAGATACACACCAAAATATTTAGGAGTGAAATGATAATGATGTCTGGCACTTGTAGATAATACGATAAAAAAGAAAAGTAAAAGTTAACAGATGAATCAAATTTGTGAAACAAAACTTCTCTACTTTTATGTTTGTTTGAAACTTAACAAAATGAATTTTTAAAGCCTGAAATCCTTGAATATATCTCCAAAAGTGATTATTAAAACAAGTGAATACAATAATTTTCTCACAACCATGCAATAAATGTTTTCATTCGCAAGTGCAAAACTCAGCCCTGAAGAGCTGGGATCCGCTGGGGATGTTTCCCGACCTCACCTTGGTAACTGTGTCTCTTCAAGACCTCTGTAATCAAAGTCTTCCTTATTTTACACTTGAGAAACCACATAGCAGAGCAGAGTTTGTAAGTCTCTGCAAACTGTGCTTCCCAAGTAGCAGGCAAACTTCCCTTTCCTCTGCATCCTCCACAATGCCTACTGTGGTTGTCTTCTCTTCACACAATAGACATTCAATACCTACTCCTGGAATGAATGCAGCAAAGGATGGCTGGGTCTTTGCACAGCTGCGATACTGTGGCTTATGAATGAATGGATGAGGATAAGAAAAAAGGCCATGTTTTGCACTGAAATTGCTTCATGGTCCTTCTGGGTCCAGAGAATCTTTATCTATGGACATTGTGACTATAAATCCATATCAACGAGGCCAGATCCTGGAATGAATGACTTACCGACTTACCGACTTCCCTCGGCAGTTTGAGGACCTGAAAGACGCGGGAACCATTTGAAGTCAAAGGGAAGATTATTTCCCCATTGAGCGCTGCATAGACTGAACAAGGAAGAGGCGGAGGGGAATTATTCACTACAACTAGATGTGGTACAGTTCAAATTCATGAATCTCCGCACTGATCCTTCTGTCAATTTCCTGCATATGTTAGCAACGACAACAGAGGCGATGGTTTGCATAAGAATCTTTCTTGTTAGGGGCTATCAGTTTGGTTACCACTCATAGCCACATTATGCACAACAGAACAAAATACTGCCCGGTCTTGTCCACCCTCATAATTATATTTGAGCCCATTACAGTTGCCACTGTGGCAATCCACCTCTTTAGGGTCTCCCCCTTTTTCAGTGACACTTCATTTTACCAAACATGACATCCTTCTCTAAGAACTGGTTCCTCCTGATAACATGTACTCTCTTATAATGTGCTACAAACTTTCTGCCAAAGTCAGGCATCCAAATTAAGAATTATGTTTTCATTTTCTCTCTCATATCCCTCTTCTGACTCTTTCTTCGTGCTGTAATCTTTCCTTCTGTATCCCCAATATATTTGTCTCCTTTCCTACCTAATTCTAGTTCTACTTTTCTCAAATTGTCCCCTCCTGCTCTTCTTTTCTTCCCTCCATGATCAATGCATAGACTCCGTTCTGGACAGATATTTGTGAGCTGGATGAGTGAATATATTTTCAGTGTAAGCAGAGGACATGTAGCTAGGGAACTCCTGTTTGTTTGTGTTTAGCATACAGATAGCGCTAAGGGAGTAAATTGCAGTGTCTTAGTTTCTTAGTGCCACCATAAGAGAAATACCACAGTGGGTATCTTTACCCACTTTCTCACACTTCAGGATGCTAGATGAGTCCTGGTATGGTGCAATTAGATAAGCAATGGATTGCTAACCACAAGGTTGGAAGTTCAAACCTACTAGTTGCTCCTTGGAAACACTACTAAATAGTGCCACTATGAGTCAGAAAGGACACAATGGAAATGAACAACAACAACAAGGGAGGCTATAAGTCTGAATTTAGAACATCACCTTTAGGGGCAGTCTCTCTTTCTATTGACTCTTGGTGAAGGATCTTGTTTCCTTCAGTTTCTGTAGCATTGATGTTCTTTATTCCTTGGCTGTCTCCAAGTGACATCTCTCTCTCCCTCTCTGTTCTCCTTGTCTTACTTGCTCTTTGTAACACTCACAGGTGACTAGTTTTAGGACCCACCTTACACTGATATGGACACATTAACATCACAAAGAAAACCACATTTCCAAATAAGATTAGATCTTTGTTGTTGTTATCGCTGTTGGCTGTAGTAGGGTTGGATCTACTACAGATGGAAATACTGAGTGGTCCTGCACAAACCTCACAATTGTTGTTACTCCTGAGTGCATTATCAACCCATCTCATTCGGGATCTCCTTTTTTGCTGACCCTCCATGGTTGAAGTATGAAAGATGAGGTCTCACCATTCTGGCTTCTAATGTGCATTCTGGCTGTACTTCTTCCAATGTAGATTTGGTTGCTCATCTGGAAATCCATGGTTTTTAAAATATTCTCAGACACCACAATTCTCCTACCTTGTATTAGAAAATAGACATTGTATATGGGGATTAATATGGGTGTCATGATTATAGAGCATTTGTAAGCCTTCCTTCAGTCTATACTTAATTGGATATGATAAAAGGGGAGTTCTGAATTGTTGGGAGTAACTGACTATTTTACGCCAGTATCCTATGTATCCACTAAAGGGGCTTAGGTGGAAACCTGAAATCCACCCATAACTGCTGAGAGAACAGATTTACCTTTGAAGGAAAGACCTGCAGAAGAAATAATTACTGAAATTTTGAATTTTGTGCAGGTTGCCAAAGAATACAACGAGGCAGGAACAATGTATGCCAGGGTTCGGGGTGGAATTCTAGGACTGAAAGCTAAAGGGAAATGGCAAGTAAACAGCCATGTATTTTCACTGATGAACATCTGGCTCCACTTGAAGAATTAAAATAGGGGATAATGCAACAATGAAGAAATGTGTTGAGAGAGAGAGAGGAGGAAGGACTAGAAGGTCTATAGTTTAGGGAGTTGCATGGGTTCCTAAGTATATAGGCACCAACCTACTCCACGGGAGGCTAAGGTTGAGAGAGACTGAGTGAAGGAGCCAGCGTGTGTGAAGTGAAGGAAGGAGTGTGTGGACTCCTAAGCTTGCAGCTGGTACCCATTTGAACTAATAAGGATGACTTGGGTAGAATTAACCAGAACCCAACTGAATGAAGAAAGAGGTGTTTGAACTAATATAGACTGCTACACATTTGGTGGCTTGATGTGGACAAGATGTTGCTTATGAATGCAGATGCTTGCATTTCCAACAAGAACAGAAGATTCTTTACATCAAGGAACACACTTGTCTCCTCAGAATATTAGGTTGATATGGACTGGAAATTTAGAAATTGGATATCTAAAATAAGAGGAGATAAGGCATGAGGTACCTGGGTGTGCTCAGTTAAAATGATTGTTATGGGGAAATTTTCATCCTTGAAGTATGAAAGAGTCAATGAAAGGGGATAGCCTGCAGTGCAGTTAATTATTTAATGTCTCTTCTAGCCATTGTTGCTGTTGTTAAGTGCAGTCAAATTGGTCCCAATTCACTGCAACCCTGTGAAGGGTTTCCAAAGACTGGATGGTGGGTTTGAGCCACTGACCTGCACGATTAGTAATCAAGTTATTGTTCTACATTGACACCCACCAAACATTGTTTTTGACCTGATAGATCTGGATAAGAGAAGGTGGGAGAAGATACTAACAGGATTATATGATTCACTTGTGAGTGGTTAACAGGGTTAACTGATTATAAACACCTAGAACTCTAATGTGTATAAAATGAGCCATTTAAGAAACCGGATGGGGGATTTCACCACCATCAAAGAAGAAGAGCTACGAGGGCAGTGTGTCATTTGGATTAGAGTTCCCTGTTCATTGAACCTCCTCAACCCAGCAATGAAAACTGTGACATGGAGGCCTGGCAGAAGAGCAGTAGCAATAGAATCCTAATCCAGAGCACAGGGCTGAGTGGTGGGCTTCCCAGACCACAGAGCAAGTAAAACGGATTAACTTTGGGCAGCTGGATTGCTTTTAGAGTGGGGTGTCTGCAGAAACTTAATTGGGGAGCTAGATTTGTGGATCCATGGAGCAAGAGCTGAGTGCCTTTAGGCTGAGACTTATGGTAGAGTGGTGTGTCCTGTGGGCATTTATCTGCAGCCATAAAAGAGTTTTATAATATTGCCTGGACAGAGAGCCCTGTCTGTGGGCAAGGTTGAGGAGAGGCTGTTCTGACTGGACAAACTGTACCCTAAACACTTCTGACCCTGAACTACAACCTGTTAACTCTCCTAATAAATCCTGTAACTGTGAACATTGTCTCTGAGGGCTGAGTGTGGCCAAGACAATGGATTTTTGAACCCAGATGAGATGTAAAGAGTGCTATGGGAGGAATGCTTGATAACATTCTTTCTTGCAGGCACAGGTCAGAATTCAAACTTCACCTCAACCTCTCATCGCATCCAGATATTAACTTTAAAGGGCTTATGGACTTAACTGTAAATTGTATATCTATAAAACTTTTAGAAACACACTCACAAGGTGGAAATTGTAGAAATCTAGGTCTAGAGAAACAATGCTTTGACTTAACATGGAAAGTGTGAGCCAAAAAGAAAACTATGTTAATTGGATATTACCAAAAGTTAAAACAAAAACTACAAAATAAACAAAACTTTTAACTTTTACTTTGCAAAATATCATATGAAGCAAACATAGCAAGTTCCAGACTGGGAGAAAATATTTGCAGACCACATATCCAACAAAGAACTTACACCTAAAATCTATATAGAACTCTCAAAACTCTATAGCAAAAACCCTAAATAATTTAATTATAAAATGGACAAAAGGAATAGAAAGAAATTTCATTGTAGAGGGTATACAGGTGAAATATAAGTATACCAAAAATATTCAGCATCATTAATCACTGTTTTTAATTGTCATTAAGTGGATTGCTGTGTAGGGTTTCCAAGGAGCACCTGGTGAGTTTGAACCACTGATTTTGCAGTTCAAACACACATTGCAGTCCAGTGCTTATCCTACAGTGCCACATCATTGTTGTTGCTAGGTGCCATCCAGTTGATAGCAACTCATAGTGACCTTTTATGCACAACAGAACAAAACACTGCCCAACCTCACAATTATTGCCACACTTGATCCCAGTGATGCTGCCATTTTGCCAATCCGTCTCGTTGGGGATGTTCCTCTTTTCCTCTGACCCCCCCCCACCTTACCAAACATGATATCCTTCTCCAATGACTGGTCTCTCCTGACAACATGTGCGAAAATAAGAAAGACAAAGTTTGGTAATCCTGGCCTCCAAGGAACGTTCTGGCTGCACTTCTTCCAACACAGATCTGTGAGTTCTTGTGGTAGCCCATGGCACTTTCAGTATTCTCCTCCAACACCAAAATTCAAATACATCAATTCTTCTACGATCTTCCTTATTCACTGTCCAGCTTTCACATGCATATGGGATTATTGAAAACACCATGGCTTGGGTCAGATGCACGTTAGTCCTCAAGCTGACATTTTTTGCTCTTCAACACTTTAAAAAGTTCCTGTGCAGCAGATTTGCCTAATGCAATATGTCGTTTGATCTCTTGACTGCTGCTTCCGTGAGT
>NW_006408615.1:2892372-2897957 GCF_000296735.1 Chrysochloris asiatica | reverse complement strand
CTGGTGGTATTCAAAATACATGTGGTATAGCTTTCAGAATCACAGCAACTCATAAGCCACCACAGCACAACACATTGACAGATGAGTGGTGGGCCACACCATTAAAGAAATGCAAATGAAAACCACAATGAGATATCACTAAATACTTGTTCCATTGCATAACAAACCCAAATACTGACAGGGATGCAGAGAAACAGAACCATCCAGTCATCATTGATGAAAATGTACAATGTAACTGCCCCTCTGAAAATCAGTTCGATGGTTTCTGAAAAAAATTATTCATAAAATTGCCATATGACACAGCATTCTTAGACATTCATTTCAGAGAAATAAAAACCCATGCTCAAACTAATGTTAGCACATGAGTGTTTGAAGAAGACTTATTGATAATAGAGAAAATCTATCAACCTTCTATATGCCCTTCATAGGAAGAATGGCTACCCCACCTGAGGTGCCTCCATATCATGGAATTCCACTTAGTAATGAGAAGGAAATTGCCAATGAAGAAACATCCATGTTGTATGATTCCATTCATAGAATATTCCTGAAATTACAAAGCTGTGGAAAAAGAGGACAGATTAGTGTTTAGCGAAGGGAGGGGAGGTGGAGGAAAGGAGGGTGGTGGCTGTGATTATGAAAAAGAACTTTTGTGGTGTTACAGTCCTGCCTCCTGACAATTGTGGTTGATACACAAATTTGCAGATGAATGAATGCAAAGAACTCAGCACACACACTTAGTTATCTAATGTTGATATTACAGTAATAACACAAGTAGATGGCTTTAACAACCAGAAATGTATTCTTTCACAGTTTAGGATGCTAGAAGTCTGAATTCAGAATACTAGCTCTGGGGAAAGGCCCTTGTTTCCTCTCAGTAGGCCCAACATTCCTTTGAGATCTCCAAGTGTCTCAACATCAACCTTTCCCTGGATCTAGGAGCTTTACAATGCAGGGACCCCAGGTGCAAAGGACGCTGCTGCCAGCTCCTCTTTCTTGGTGGTAACGGGCCTTTCTTTGTTCACTTCTCTCTCCTTTTATATCTCAAAAGAAATCGGCTCAAGATACAACTTAATCTTGTAGATTGCATCCAACCTCATTAACATCATAGAAGTGAGGATTTGCAACACACTTGATGATTACATCAGATCAGGGCTGGTCACACTAGACCATATAGTAGGAGTGATTACATTGTATCCAATTTCATCATGGAGGTGATAACTACATCTTAACTGCTAAACCACTAAGAATCCTGGCCAACCCAAGATGACACAAAGCCTTAGCTATCATACCCATGGCAACCCCGTGTCTGCAGAGAACTGAACCATTTGATTTTCAAGACTGTGACCTTTCAGAAACTAATCACTATATTTAAAGGTGCTTATAGGTGGGCTCGAACTGCCAATCTTCTACCTAGTAGTTGAGCACTTAACTATGTGTGCCACATGAGTAAGATATGACTTGACAGCTAACAACTGCAGTGACAATTATACAGACACGAGTGAAAGTAAAACTGGGGAAATCTGAATAAGACACAAGGTGTGCATCAGGTGGCTATGATAGTCTCTAATTTTCTAAGTTGCTATCTTTGGGGAAAACTGGTATAGCATCCACAGGATCTCTGTGTATCATTTCTTACCATTGCGTATTAGTCTACCATTATCTCAATACAAATGTCAATGAAAAAGAACGAAGAATGAAAAAAGAAATGACATGAGTACACAAGAAACAAGGAAAAAAGTTAGCATAGATCGGTCACTTACCATCTGCATTCTAAGTGTTTTCTGTGTTGCAACTCACTTAACCTTCACTGTATCCTATGAGATAAATAACATGATCATTTCCATTTTGTATCAGGTGAAGATAAACTGCGGAGAAATTAAAAACACTTCCATAGTTAGTTGCACAGTAGACACATGGTGCAGCCACTGAACATCCACCCTTTTTGAGGGTGAGGTGATGAGGTGAAACATGGCTGGGAAGATTTGAGAAGGGGAAGAACAACAGGTGAATCCATAGAGCTGTCAGCTGACAAAATTACAAGCCACTAGTGATGCTGACTGGCTCCTGCCTTTGGGATTTACAGTTTAGTTGTGGAGAGAAACATTTGATAGTCCACAGCATCACTTAGATATAAACTCCAAGTGCCAGAGAAGCATGAGGGCAGGAACTTGGTCCAATTTGTTCACTGCTATCCACTGAGAACCAATAGATCTGTTTTGGAAGAAGTGCAGCCAGAGTGCTCCTTGGAGGCCAGGATGGCTAAGCTTCGTCTCTCCTACTTTGGACATATTGTCTGGAGGAAACAATCGTTGGAGAAGGATGTCATGCTGGGTAGGGTGGAGGGTCAGAGAAAAAGAGGAAGACCCCCAACGAGATGGATCGGCCAGGTGGCATCATTGATGGACTCGGGGGTGGCAGCGGTGGTGAGGTTGGCCCAGGATCGAGCATTGTTTTGTTCTGCTGTGCATGGGGTCACTATGAGTCGGTTCTGACTCGATGGCACCTGACAACAAACAGCAATCCACTGGGAGCTTAGACAATTCTGGGGACACAGTAGGTGCCAGGACAGGAACTATATACTTGGAATCAGTGGGGCACATAATATCAAGGGAAAGGAGTCAGAGGCTTGCTTTTTTTTTTTATTTCTTTTCTTTTTGGTAAATGATGTTAAGCAGAATCCAACAAGATGAGTAGGATTTAACTAGATCATATTCCTGGTTCAAAGCATTTCATGGCATTTACTCTCTAACGTGAAACCTGAGGTCCTCATCCTACAAGGCTTCCATGACTTAGCTCCTGGCCATTTCAACGCTCTCATCCTTGCTCTCTCTTCATCTCTTCCTCTTCCTCTACACTTACTTCTTTGAACACACACACTCAGGGCATTTGTACTGGCTGCTTTTTCTGCCTGGAATTCTCTAACCTCAAACATATGCAAGACTCAATTCCTTTCCCCCATACCTGCAGGTCCCTGCTCAAGTGTCATCCCCTCAACAGAGAGGTCATCCTGCCAACTTACATAAAACAGTAGTGTATACCTCTCATTGTTAGCCCTTTTATTTTCTTCTTGGTTCCTATTACCATCTGAAAGATTGTATTATCTACCCTGCCACTAAATGATTCGTAAGTCAGAAGGGTTTTCTTGTGTTTGTTTTCCTTATCACTGCAACTTCAGTCCCTAAACAAGTGACTGGCATAGAGTTAATACTCAGCAAATATTTGTTTAATGATTGAATGAGCGGCCAAAACAAGCCAAGCCCCAAATCCATTGCTGTTGACTCAATTCTGGTTCATAGGGGCCCTATAAGAGAGAGGAAAACTGTCCCATAGGATTTCCAAAGTTGATATGAGTCCGAACCGACTTGACAGCACTTAACAACAATAACAACAATCTTTATGGTGTGTATGGTGGTGATTGTGTGCTGCTGAGTCAGTTCCAACTCACAGAGATCCTACATAGGGTTTCCAAGGGGTAGCTGGTGGGTTTGAACCAGCAACCCTTTGGCTAACAGTCCAGCACTTATCCTACAGTGAATCCTGTTATGGCATTGTAGGATAAGCATTGGATCATAAGGTCGGTGATTAAACTCTAGACAGTGTCACTGTGAGTCTGAAATGACTCATCGCACTTAACAACAATAAAAATCTTTATGGATGCAGACTGCTAACTCTTTCTCCCATGAAATTAATGGTGGATTTCAGCCACTGATGTTTTGGTCAGCACTTGAACAGTTAACCACTGCATCACCAGGGCTACTTTGAATGAACAGAAGAAAACTAAAAAGTCAATGTAGTAAGTAGGGTGTGTGATGGTTCTAAAGTTGCAACAGATAAGAGGAGGTCTAGTGTGATGAGAGGCAGGTGTTAGACCCATGACAGTCAGGAAAGTATGACCAAGATCCCTATGTTCAGTGATGGTGAACTGGGGTGAAGGATTACCAACGGCCCAGAAAGAAATAATTTCCCAGGAAAAACAAAAGACTTCCTGGAAAAATTGGCTCTCAGTTCTACACCTCCTCTGGACTGGCTTTTTCCTACCCTCAGGTTTGGGCATTGCCTAAGCCAAACTGTAACAACATGTATGTCATGACTGGGATGCCTGGGAGAAGCAAATGCAGAATAGACCAGGAGAGTAAAACTATAAATGAGGTCACTGAGTTCTCAATGAAAAAGAGTTCAGACTTCAGAAAAACATCAAAACAATGTAGGAGGAAATTTTCTTCCTGATAAGAGAAAACAGAATATGAAAGTCTAAATGTGAACAATCTGAATAAGAGTATAAACATAACTTAAAAGATTGAGGAGAAAGAAAAAGTTTAAAGTGGAAATCAACAGGCAGATTCACAGAAGAACCAAAAATAACTTCTAAAAATAGAAATTACAAACGCAATCTCTGAAATCTAAAGCTCATTCATCATATTGGACAACAGATTAGATATAGCTGAAAGACAGAATTAATGAACTGGAAGAGAAGACTAAGGGAGTTCACCACAATGAAGCCGAGGGAGATTAAAATCTTTGTCTGTGAAAATATCTATATTTTGTTCTCACTGTTGAATTGCTGTGTAGATAGCTGAGAAGACGATGGTATGTTGACTGTTATCTTCACTAAGCACATTTTATATATTACAGATTTTATTTCATTGTTTTATGGTCTTTATTCACTACTAGTAATCAATGCTTTTTGGAAATTAGCATAGTATTACAAAGATAGCCACATAGAGAAATGGAGACTATAAGGAGCCCAGTTTGGAAGATGGGCGTCTGAGTACTTTGTGGCCACTGGAATGGATTATTGAACCCACCTGAGTAGAGAGAATTGTGGGATGATTTGCTGTTGTCGGTTCCAACTCAAAGTGACAGTCTGCATGCCAGCTTGTGTGTCCTCCTCACAATCATTGTTTTGCTGGAGCCCATTGTTGCTGCCACTGTGCCAATCCATCTTGTTGGGGATCTGTCTCGGTTTTCCTGGCCCTCTACTTTATTGAGCATGATGTCCTTCTCCAGGGAATGATTCCTTCAGATAATATAGCTAAAGTATGAGAGACGAAGCCCGGCCATCCTGGCTTCTGTGGAGCATTGTGTCTGTACTTCTTCCAACACAAATGTGTTTGCTCTTCTGGCAGTCCATGGTGCATTTAATAGTCTTCTTTATCACCATAAATAAATGCATCAAGTCTTCTACGGTCTCCCTTATTCTCCGGTGAACTTTTACATGCTTATGCTACTGTAGTTGTTAGGTGCCATCGAGGTGATACCAAATCATAGCGACACTATGCACAACAGAATGAAACACTGCCTGGTCCAATGTCAACCACACAATCACTGCTATGCTTGAGATCATTCAGACTGTCACTGAGCCATCATATCATTGGAGGTCTTCTTTTTTTGCTGACCCTCCACGTTACCAAGTATGATGTCCTTCTCCAGGGACTGGTTTCTCCTGCTAATATGTCCAAATTAAGAGAGATGAAGTCTGACCATTTGCCTTCTAAGGAGCATTGTGGGTGTACTTCTTCCAACGCAGATCTATTTGTTCTTTTGACTGCCCATGGTATTTTCAATATTCTCCTCCTGCACCTAAC
>NW_006408615.1:2885047-2891423 GCF_000296735.1 Chrysochloris asiatica | reverse complement strand
TTTTTTCCAATTAGTTAGCCAGATAGCTGTCTTCCAAATTTCTTGGCATAGATGAGTGAGTGCCTACAGTGCCACATCAGTTTGTTGAAAGATTTTAATTTGTATTCCACCGATTCCCAGTGATTTGATCTTTGCCAGTGTCTTTAATGTGCCTTGGACTTCTTCCTTCAGTATATCTTGATTATATGTTGCCTCTTTAAATGGTTGAACATCAACCATTTCTTTTACACATAGTGGCTCTGAGTATTCCTTCCATTTTCAGTATTCCTTCCATTTTCTTTGATGCTCTCTGCATCATTCATTGTTTTGCCCAGAGAATCCTTTAGTATTGCAAGTTGATGCTTGAATATTTTCTTCCATTTCCTCAGTGTGAGAAATGCTGAGTGTGTTTTCCCTTTTGGTTTTCTAATTCCAGGTTTTAGTACATTACAATACTTGACTTTGTCTTCTTGAGCTGCCCTTTGAAATTTTCTATACAGCTCCTTTACCTCCTCAATTCTACCATTTGCTTTAGTATCTCTACACCAGAAAGCAAGTTTCAGAGTCTCTTCTGACATCCATTTTGGTCTTTTCCCTCTCTTTGTCTTCTTAATGACCTTTCACTTTTGTCCTGTATGATGTTCTTAATGTCATTCCACAACTCTTCTGGTCTTCGGTCTTTAGTGTCTAATGCATTAAATCTATTCTTCAGATCATCTTTAATTCTGGTGGGATCTGTTCACGGTCATTTGGTCACTCATGTACTTTTAAAATTTTTCTTCAATTTCAGCCTGAAATTGCATATGAGCAATTGATGATCTGTTCCAAAGTTTGCCTCTGGTCTTGTTTTGACTTTTCCAATGTCTTTTTCCACAGATGTAGTAAGTTTGATTTCTATGTATTCCATCTGGCAAAGTTCATGTGTATCATTGTATTTTATGTTTAGAGAAGGTATTTTTAATGAACAACTCATTGGTCTTTCAAAATTCCATTATATGAGCTCCAGAATCTTTTGTATCACAAAGGCCATGTTTTCCAAATGTTTATCCTTCTCCTGTGTTTCCAACCTTTGCATTCCAATCACCAGTGATTATAAATACATGTTTAGTCCATGTTTGATTAACTGCATACTGAAGAAGTTGGCAGAGTTCTTCAATTTCAACATCACTGGCTTAGTCGTTGGTACATATATTTGAATAATAGTTATATTAACTGGTCATCCTTGTATACATATGCATTTTATTCTATCACAGATGACATTGTACTTAAAAATAGATCTTGAAATGCCCTTTTTGATGATGAATGTGACACCATTCCTCTTCAGTTTGTCATTTCCGACTTTATAAAGTATATGGTTGTCAGAGTCAGAATGACCAATATCAGCCCATTTTCAGCTCACTAAAATTGATTCATTTTTGACAGCTTCCAATTTTCCTAGATTCATGCTTTATACGTGTCCTGATTATGAATGTATGTTCACAGCTGTTTCTCCTCATTTTGAATTGAAAGCTGCACTCCAGTTGTGTCATTACAGCCAACTCTACTTGGAGGAGGCAGCTCTTCCCTAGTAGCATTCGGAGTGCCTTCCAATCAGAGGGACTCATTTTCCGGCACTGTATATGACAATATTCTGGTGGTTTTCATCATGTTTCAATATTTTGGTGCTATCTGACAGTATTCCCACTGCTGTTAATAAGGATTTCAGTGACTATTCAGAATTAATCAATCTCTCCTTCTAGTCTGTCTTAGTTTGAAGCTGATCTGAAATCTCTCCACCTTGAATGACCACACTGTTATTCAAAATACCATTAGCATAGCTTTCAGCATCACAGAAGCATCCAAGGTACCACAGTATGGTAAACCAACAGACAAATGGTGGAAATGCTTCTGAGGCTATTAAAAGTACCATGCCTAGGGGCAGGTGCACTCAGCTTTACTTGCTCTGAGGGCCATAAAATTCAATGCTCTGTTTCATTCTCTGGGTCTTGGTACTGTTACACCTTTTATGCTTCTCTGGTCTCACAGTATTCTGTCCCTGGGTCATGGAGTTTCAATGTGTAGGGATCTCAATGTCCAAAGTACATGCTTGACTCCTGGTTCTTCCTTGTTGGTAGTGAGAAACCCTCCTGCTTCTGAGATAGCTCATTTTATACCCATGTTAAAGTTCCAAGTTCTCACAGTCAACATTAATTCTGTTAGCCACTCACAACTGAATCATATAATCCTGTCAGTATCTTCTCCCACCTTTTTTTGCCTAGACCCTTCAGGCCAAAACATTGTTTGCTGAGATTTAAAAATACTATGGGTAGAAGAGCCATTATGAAGTAATTCACTATATTGCAACGCCCTTTAGTTTGCTTATGTGTAATATAATGGAACAATTGAATAGTCCTAAGTGTATCAAATCAATTATATCTAATAATCAGAATCCTACTAACATCATGTCAATTCTGACTCACAGCAAACCTATGTAGGGCTTCTGAGGCTGTAAATCTTTACAAGAACAGAAAACCTCATCATTTTCCTGAGAAATGATGAGTAGACTTGAACTGTTGAACTTACGGTTAGCAGTACAGTGCTTATCCTACCCTGCTTCCTGGGTTGTCATAATATTGATCATAAATAGAATTTGCAAAGCTTACATACAATATGATACAGGATTTATCAATTCTTTAAAATTTTAAACCATGCAAAACAATGCAATATATAATTTTTGGATAAACTCATAAGCAATAAAGCTATACAACCAAACAGGAGTTGTTGTTGTTATTAGGTGTCATGGTGTCAGCCCCAATTCTTTGTAATCCCATGTGCAACAGAATGAAACACTGCCGAGTCCCTCATCAGCCTCACAATCGTTGCTAAATCTGAACCCATTACTACCAGTGCTGTGCTAATCCATCTCATTGGGGATCTTCCTCTTTTTCTCAGACCCTCCACTTTGCCAAACATGGTATCCTTCTCTAGGGACTGGTCCCTCCTGATAATATGTCCGAAGTATGAAAGATGAAGTCTGACCATTCTAGCTTCCAAGGAGTATTCTGGCTGTATTTCTTCTAGCACAAATTAGTTTGTTCTTTTAGTAGTCTACGGCACTTTTAATATTCTCCTCCAACACCCTAACACAACTACATCTGTTCATGTGTAGTCTTCTGTATTCACCATCCAACTTTCACTTGTATATGAGGATGTTGAAATTACCATGATTTGGGTCAGGTGCACAATAGTCCTCAAACTAATGTTTTTGGTCTTCAACATTTTTAAAGGTCTTTGTGCAGCAGATTTGTGTAATGCAACACATCATTTGATTTCTTGACTGCTGCTTCCATGAGTGTTTATGGTTGATTGGAGCAAAATGAAGTCTTTGGCAACTTTTGTCTTTTCTCCATTTATATGAATGTTTGTTTATTGTTTATTGGCCCAGTGGTAAGGAGTTTTGCTTTCTTTACATTGAGATGCAATCCATACTCAAGGTTGTGATCTTTGATCTTTATCATTAAGTACTTTAAGTCACCTTTGCTTTCAGCAGGCAGGGTTGTATTATCTGCATAACACAGGTTAATAAGTCTTCCTCCAATCCTGATGCCACATTTTTCCTCATACACTTCAGCTTCTCAGATTATTTATTTGTTCAGCATACAGATTGAATAAGTAGGAGTAAGAACGTTAAAGTCACGCTACTAGTTACTCCTAGACCTGGAGGGACCAAGATTTGTTGTTGTTTGTTTCTGTCCAGTTGATTCTGACCATGACAACCCCATTTGTGAAGACCAGAAGTTGTTTATAAGCTTTTAAGAGTTGTGACCTTTCAGAAACAGATAGCCAGGTATTTCAGTGGGTTTGAACTGCCAGTCTTTCAGCTATACATAAAGAACTTAACTGTGCCACCAAGGACTACATATTATAATTGGGGAGGAATAAGCAGGATGCTTTAGCATTCTGCTAAAAATTTTACTATTGTGGTTATTAAGTGCCTCATCGGTCCCATATGCACAACAGAACATAACACAGCCTGGTTCTGGGACACCCTCACAATTCGTGTTATGTTTGAATCCATTGTTATTACCACTTCATCACTCCATCTCTTTGAGAGTCTTGCTCTTTTTCTCTGACCCTTCACTTTGCCAATCATGATGTCCTTTATCGCAGACCAGTCCATTCTGGCAACATGTCTAAAGTACATGATTTATCCCTGATTGTAAGGAACATTCTGGCTGTAGTTCTTCCAAGACAGATTTGTTTGTTCTTCTGGCAGTCCATGGTACTTTCAATATTCTTCACCAACACCTTAATTCAAAATAATACTGGGGAAGAGCATTGATTCTTCTCTGGTCTTCTTTATTCATGAGATGATTAAAAATTCCATAGCTCAAACTGATATCTTTGCACATTAGCACTTGAAAAAAGTATTTTGCAGAAGATATCCATAATGAAATGCATAATTTGATGTCTTGAGTGCTGCTGCCATGAGAGTTGTTTACTTGGATCCATAATCAATGGTCATGGTAGCTGCAATCAAGAAATCAAGCCATGTATCACTATTTAAAACAAACAAACAAACATAAGCTAAACCAAATACAACAAAATAAATTGTTACTATGACAATATTCATTATCCTCTATACTTTTCTATTTGAAATATGACAGAGAAAGAAGACAATTTTTAGAACATACCTAAGGATATTTGAATGTTAGTTATAAATCCTTGGAAAGTATTTGGATTCACCCTAGTGTCTATATTTTTGCAGCTCGTTAATTGATTTTTTTCAGGAAATTGTCTAATGAATCACATTTTTTTTTTTTGTCTCCTGAAGCAATTACCAGGTGAGTATCTGTTGCTTGCAACCAGGTGAACCTTGAATGATAGAGCATCCTCCCAGTAAATCCATTCTACATGAGCGGGTTCATATACTTGGAGTTCTTTGACCTGATGCCTGAGTGAGGTTGTACACAATGGGTCCACTTATTACTAAATTACAGACTCTCTGTGAATTCCCTGGATGATACAAATAGTTAAAAACTTCATGACTAGCTGAAAGGTTGGTGGTGCAAATCCACCCAGAGGCATCTTAGAGCAAAGGCCTGGGGGGATCTGCTGCCAAAAGATCACAGTCAGGAGAATCCTGTGGGGCATAGTTCCACTCTTACACACATGATGTCACCAAGAATCTAAGAAAATGAAACAGTAACTATCTTTTATTATTATTATTTTTATTATTATTATTACTGGTTCAGCAAATGTTGTACATTCATCTTCGTGTGGCTGGGGTTGACCACACATCTCCAGCAGCAATCTGGGAATAAACTGCTCCTATTCTCCAGCACTTCTGACCCTCTTCCATGGAGCCATCCGGGCACCAGGCCATTTACACGTGGGCCACTAGAAGGCAGCCCCTCCTTTCTTCACCCACTGCCCTACCTACAATCTCCTCTGCAGAGCCTGGAGTGGGAGCTTGGTACTTAACACTTATTTATGACCATGTACTTGCAGAACTTAATGATACATAAATCTTAGATTATGAAGTCAAAGCTCTACATATTCCTGACTCAAAATGATCCTCAGGATAAAAATAGCAGGAATGCAAACAGGAGGGAATCTACTAGGTGTCCAGACCTGTGCTGGGTATGTTGTAGAAATAAGTCTTTCATACTCAGCCACCACCATTCTGTCCCTTACATGATTTAAAATTCTTGAGGAGTATTTCTTGAATAAATGTATGGATGGATGAAATAGTACATCTGCAAAAATGCATAGCATTATTAGTCATATGTTTAGAGAGGAAGATCAAGGCTCAAATGCTGTGTGCTAGTCTGAGGTCCTGAAGCCAATGAGTGAGGGATAGAGACAGCAATCTGTCTCCCTGACTAAAAACTTACATCCAGCGTCATAGGAGCTTACATCCAACATCATAGGAGCTTACATCCAGCGTCATAGGAGCTTACAACCAGCATCATAGGAGCTTACATCCAGCGTCATAGGAGCGAGCTTAGTCAGGAGGCTTCCGTACTTTCTTTCTTCTCTTTTAAAATGAATTTTGTGTGTGTGTGTGCAAAAATAAACACAAAAAAGCATGCACAACTTCAGTTAACACACATATAATTCAGTGACTTTGGTCACATTCTTCAAGTGTCATCTTTCTCACTAACCTTTTCTTAAGCTATTTCACCATTGTTAACACAAACAGATTGCTCTCCTAAGCTTCTAGTCTATTCTTTTGAGCTGCCATTATCAATTTGTTTACATACTCTTTTAGTCATTTTAAAAATAATATACTGCTTAATGCAGGCATTCTTTCCTAATTAGGTTCAACCATGACTTGGTTCAAAGATGACTTTAGGTGATATTTTCAGTTCAAGTGTCTTAGGCTGAGTTCTCTAGAGCAGAAAAACCAGTATAC
>NW_006408615.1:2880622-2884517 GCF_000296735.1 Chrysochloris asiatica | reverse complement strand
TGTAAACATTCATTAATAATCAGAACATGGAATGTATGAAGTGAGTCTAGAAATATTGAAAATTATGAAAAATGAAATGGAACACATAAATATTGATATCCTAAGCATGAGTGAGCTGAAACGGACTGGCATTGGCTATTTTAAACCTAACAATCACGTGGTTTACTATGTCAGGAATGATCAATTGAGTAGGAATGGCGTCTCATTCATCATCAAAAAGAACATATCAAGATCTGTCTTGAAGTACAACACGTATGCCCACAAGGAAAATCCACAAGGTCAGTGGGTCAAACTCACCAGTCATTCCTTGGAAATTCTATACTGGGTCACTGTGAGTTGGAACTGAATCAAAGGCACTTAACAACAACAACAAGGAAGACCAGTTAATACAACTGTCATTCAAATTTATGCATCAACCACTAAAAGGAGTGATAATGAAATTGAAGATTTCTACAAACTTCTTAAGTCTGAAATTGATCAAACATGCAATCAAAATGTATTGATCATTACTGGTGATTGGAATACAAAGGTTGGGAACAAAGAGGAAGGTTCAGTAGCTGGAAAATATAGCCTTAGTGATAGAAACAATGCTGGAGCTCGCATGATAGAATTTTGTAAGACCACTGAACTCTTCTTTGCAAACAAAACATAAAAGATGACTATAACCATGAACCTCACCAGATGGAATACACAGAAATCAAATTGACTTCATCTGTAGAAAAAGGCATTGGAAAAGCAACATATCATCAGCCAAAACATGGCTAGGGGCAAACTGTGGAACATACTATCTATAATGCACATGCAAATTCAGGCTGAAACTGAAGAAGATTAAAACAAGTCCACAAGAGCCAAAATATGACCTTGCACTTAGAGATCATCTGAAGAAAAGATTTTATGCATTAGACACGAAAGACTGAAAAAAAGAAGAGTTGTGGGATGACATCAAGGACATCATACAGAAAGAAAGCAAAAGTTTATTCAGAAGACAAGAAAGAAGGAAAAGACCAAAATGGATGTCAGAAGAGACTCAAACTTGCTTTCCAGCATAGAGATGCTAAAGCAAATGGAAGCAATGAGGATGTAAAAGAGCTGAGTAGAAAATTTCAACAGGCAGCTCTAGTAGACAAAATCAAGTATTATAATGAAAATTGCCAAGATCTGGAATTAGAAAAATAAAAGTGTAGAACATGTTCAGCATGTCTCAAGCTGAGGGAACTGAAGAAAAAAATCAAGTCTCAAATTGCAATATTTAAGGATTCTGTGGTACCTGATGATATAGCTGTTAATATGACCAATGCTTTCTCTCCATTCTGCTTTTGAAGGATTATCAGAAGCAGTTTGCCTCCTGCCAGCAAGGCTAACAATACACTTTTACTGTCCTACCTCAGGTATATCATCTTTCCAACACTATGCCATAGTTTAGCACACAGGGATGTTTAATACCTTTCTCTATCACATGGCATCACATTGGTCCATTACATTGATGACATTATGATGATTGGGCTTAGTAAAGAAGAGATATCAGTGACACTAGAATTTTGGTAAAAATCTGCATGCTATAGAACAGAAAATTAACTCAACAAAAATTCAGGTGCCTTCCATATTGGTGAACTTTCTAGGGATTCAGTGGTATAGGCATGTCAAAATATTCCTACTAGAGTGAAAGATAAGTTATTGCATCTGCACCCTCTCACAACTAACAATGAAGCAATGCCTGGTGGGCCTCTATGGATTTTTGAGGTAACAGATCCCTCATTTGAGAGTTCTACGCTAGTCTATTTAAGAAATAAGTAAAACAAAACAGCTTCTTTTGATTGTGCTGTCGTTAAGTGCCGTTGAGTCCATTTCAACTCATGGTGACCCTGTGTAGGGTTTCTGATGAGCAGCTGGTGAGTTTGAACCATTGACCTTACAGTTCAACCTGACCTTGCAGTCCAGTGTGTTAACTCTCAGTGCCACACCAGGACTCCCAGAAAAAGGAAGAACTCTGCAACAGGTTCAGGTTGTCATGTAAGCTGTTCCGTCACTTGGACCATGTGACACGGTTAATCCAATGGTGCTTAAAGTGTCGGTAGCAGATAGAGATTGTAGTGGAAGACAAATGCACTTTGGAGTCTTTGGCAGGCCTGTATTGTTGAATCACTGTGAGCAAAGCCCTACTACCTTCTGCAGATAACTACTCTCCTTTTGAGAAATAGATTTTGGATTATTACTTAAACTTAAAAGAGACTGCATGCCTAATGATGGGCCATGAACTCACGATGTGACTGAACTATCTATCATGAATTGGGTGTTGTCTGACCCACAGAGTAATAACATTAGATGCATACAGCAGCTCTCCATCATTAAATGGAAGTGGTATGTATGAGACAGAGTTCAAGAAGGACCTGAAGGCACAATTAAGTTGCATGAAGAAGTGATCTAAACGGCCATGGTCTCCACTCCTGACACATTACTTTCCTCTCATTGCCTAAAGGGCTCATGGTGTCAGGTATGGAACTAATTCACAGGATAAGCAGCATGGACTTCAACTCACCAAGGCTGACTTGGCTACAGCCACTGCTGAGAACTCAATATATCAGCAGCAGACACCAACACTGAGGTCATGATATAAGATAATTCTTCAAGGAGATCAGTCAGCAACCTGGTGGTAGGTTGATTACAACAGACTAATTATATCATGGAAACGGCATTGTTTTACCACTACTGGAATAGACACTTACTCAGGACATGGATTTACCTTCCTTGTACAAAATGCTTCTGCCAAAACTACCCTTCATTGACATACATAATGCCTTATGCAGTCTTTGTTTCTCATACAGCATTGCCTCACACAAGGGATGCACTTCACAGCAAAGATAAGTGTGTCAATGGACCCATACTCATGAAGTTCACTAGTCTTACCACGCTCTTCTTACCTCTCATCTCTCAATTTACTGTATTACTGTACTGTGGTAACTTTCATGTTGATGAAATACTGGAAGCTGTGTCTCCAGTATTCTAAATACCAGCAGGGTAACCCATAGCAGATAAGTTTCAGTTAGTGTTTCCAGACTAACACAGAACTGAAAGAAGGAAAGGCAAACTACTTCTGAATGGTTAGCCACTGAAAACTATGATTAGCAATGAAACACTGTCAGGTGTAGTGCCAGAAAATGAAAACCAAAGGAATATTGTCAAACATAGACCTGGAAGATAAGCCCCTCTAGTTAGTTAGAAGCCACTCAAAGGATGACGGGAGAACTGCCTTTGCAAAGTAGAGATGACTGTGGTAACACAAATGGACTACAGCTGTCAGGACCTTCATTTGCTGATAGGGTACAACTTAACATGAGGAGAAACGCATGGAAACATTCATTAATAATAAGAACCTGGAATGTACAAAGGATGGATCTAGGAAAATTGAAAGTAATCATAAACAAAATGGAACACATAAAGATTAATATCTTACATATTAGTGAGCTGAAATGGAAAATATTGGCCATTTTGAATCTGACAATCATGGTTTACTAGGCTGGAAACAAAAAATTCAAGAGAAAAGGTGTATCATTCATCATCAGAAAGAACACTTCAAGATCTATCTTGAAACACATCTCTGTTTGTGATAGGATAATATCCATAAACATTCAAGGAAGACAAGTTAATATCATTGGTATTCAAATTTACACATTAACCACTAAAGCCAGTGATGATGAAACAGAAGAATTCTGCAACTTCTCCAGTCTGAAACTGAGAAAACATGCAGTCAAGATGTATTAAAAATTAGTTGGAATTGGAATGTGAAGGTTGGAAAGTAGAAGGAAGGGCTGTTGATGTTGTTGATAGGTGCCGTCCAGTCAGTTTGACTCATATCAACACTGGACAGGATTTCCAAGAAGTGGCTGGTGAGTTTGAA
>NW_006408615.1:2866078-2876247 GCF_000296735.1 Chrysochloris asiatica | reverse complement strand
CATACTCTTCATCATCCTGAAGCATGATCAAATGATGGAATGGCCTTCTAACGATTCATTTACTGGGCCAGTTACCTTACTGATTCATAACTATCTTGCAGCGTTGGCACAATGTTCTCCAAGAAGTTATATTGGCTCTAGAACTATGTCCCATATACGGTGCTCTTTCTCCAATAGTCAAGATTCATGTGTCCAGGAACCAAGTGGTGATAAAGGGAGTGGCACCACTCTCTATTACTCCTAGTAAACCCTCACACAATTTTTATACCTATCCATGTTACCCTAGTCTCTTCAGGTCTGGATATTTTATTTCCAAATGGAGGAATACTCCCATCTGGAGATATAACACTGATTCCATTGAAGTGAAAGTTAACAATGTTTTCTGGCCACTTTGGGCCCTTCTTGCCTCTGGATCAACAGGCAGAGATGTGAGCTATTGTATTGGGTATAGTGATTGACTCTGATTACCTAGGGAAAATTGGATTGATATTACAAAATGTTGTTGTTGTTAGGTGCCATTGAGTTGGTACGGATTTATAACTACCTTATGCACAACAGAATGAATCACTGTCAGGTCCCATGTGAACTCACAATCATTGCTGCTTCCACTGTACCAATCCATCTCATTGGGGGTCTTCCTCTTTTTCTCTGACCCTCCACTTTACCAAACATGACAGTCTTCTAATATATAATATATCCGAAGTATGAGAGATGGAGTCTGGCCATCCTGGCTTCCAAGGGGCACTTGGCTGTCATACTACTAACGCAGATTGGTTTGTTCTATATTATATAATTGTTGTTAGGTGTCATTGAGTTGGTACCATCTCATAGAAACCTTATGCACAGTAGAACAAAACACTGCCCGATCCTGGGCCAACCTCACTACTTGAGCCATGCTTGAGTCCATCGATGCTGCCACTTGCCCAATCCATTTCTTTGGGGGTATTCCTCTTTTTCTCTGACCCACCACCTTACCAAACATGAGATCCTTCTCCAAGGACTGGTCCCTTCTTACAATATGTCCAAAGTATGAGAGACGAACTTTGGCCATCCAGGTGTCCGAGGAGCACTCTGGCTGCACTTCTTCCAACACAGATCTGTTGGTTCTTTTGGCAGCCCATGGCACTTTCAATATTCTCCTCCAACGCCATAACAAGGCATCAATTCTTCTATGGTCTTCCTTATTCACTGTCCAGCTTTCACATGCATATGAGGTTATTGAAAATACCATGGCTTGGGTCAGGCGCACCTTAGTCCTTAAGCTGACATCTCTGCTCTTCAACGCTTTAAAAAGTTCCTGTGAAGCAGGTTTGCCCAATGCAATACGTCATCTGATCTCTTGACTGCTGCTTCCGTGAGTGTTAATAGTTGATCCAAGAACATAACAGAGGTAACTAAAGTATGGAACCCAGGAGATTCCCTAGAACATCTCTTAGTACTATCATGTCCTGTGATTAAAGTCATGGTAAACACCAGCAACTTGATTTTGATATAACTGCTAGTGGCCCAGACCCTAGAATAAAGGTTTGGGTCACCCCACAAAGCAAAGAGTCACAACTAACTGAGGTGCTTGCTATGGGCAAAGGGAATATGGCATGGGTGGTCAAAGAATGTAGTTCTAAATATCAGCTATGGCTACATGACTGGTTGCAAAAAAGAGGACTGTAATTGTTATGAGTGTCTTTTCCTTATATGCATGTCTCAAATATATTTGTTTTGTTCAATTATAAAATATTAAATGTAAATTGGTGGCTGAGTGTGTTGTTAGTTTTATGCATGCTAGTAGTATCATGTTAGGTGCAAGTATGACTTTTAATTGTCTTCATTTAGAGATTCTGTATGGTTTAAGGAGATCTGTACATGTGCCAAGTTGACAAGGGGTGGACTATGATAGTTAAAGTTTTGTGTCAACTTGACTGGGCCAAGATTCTCAGTGGTTTGTTAGTTAAGATGTAGTAATTCCTCATGATGGAATTTGCTTTGAGTAGCCAGTCAATTGAAAGAAAGCTTCCTTGGGGCGTGGCCTCTTTTCAGTACATTGAACGCTCAGGAAAAGCTTACTTGCCTTCTGCTCGGTCTGGATCCTGCATGTGGCTCATCATCTGACCTCCAGTTCTTTCACCTTGAGCCAGTGATCTGCTTTATTGATTGCCAATCTTTGGAGTCATCAGCAGCCTGCAGTCTTACATCCCAGACTTGCCTGCCTACTGTCTGAATTACCTATCTTGATTCTTCAGCCCTGCAGCTATAGGAGTCAGAAGCCTCCAGCCTGACATCTGACCTTCATACTTGGGACTTGCCCCCTCTACAGCTGTGTGAGCCATTGGATGATGGAGAAGCAGCTTTCTTTATTGCTGGACAGTTTACAGAGTGGAGGGCAGCACCCAGTAGTCCATTGTGTCTCATATAGAAACCCTGGTGGTTCAGTGGATCAAATGTTGAGGTGCCAACTAAAGCTGCTCCACATGGTTTGTGAAGTGTAAATCTTTATGGAAGCAGACTTTCTCATCTTTCTTCATGGGTTTGAGCTTTCTTATAGGGTCACTATAGGAAGCACAGTGGCTCTCTAAGATATGCACTAGACTGTTAACCACAAGGTTGGCCATTTGAGCCCACAAGCTGGTACCCTGGAAAAAGATGAGACTTTCTTCACCTACACAATTTACAACCTCAGAAACCCTATATAGGGTCACTATGAGTTGTAACTGACTGGATGACACTTAGCAAGAACACCGCCAACAGAAGTTTGCTATGAGTCAGAATTAACTCTACAGCCGCAAATTTAATGGTCATCCATCTCTCCTAGTTATGATGACACACTGTGGTTACCAATAAGACAGGATGACACCTGGGGGTGATAGTGGATATACTATTCTCATTAAAGTAAAAAAAAAAAAAAACAGAAGAGAACAAACAAATTTGTCAGGACTTATGAACTGTCTGATTCCTAGATATCCTAGCTCTCCCCATCAGCCTTCTCAACAGGCAGTCACTCACGTCTGCCTGCAGATCTATTGTTTTTCAAGAGCTTTTAAAGGCATCTTCCAGTTTTAAATTCTTACTAATACTGTAAGGAGGAAAAAGTTCCAGAGTGACTTATTCCCATAAAGAATGCAAACACACTCCAAGTGGGTAAGAGAGAGGTCCAATGTTTCATCTCCCCCTCCTGCTTTTAAACAGGCAACCCATCAATTGTGTTCTGGTGACCTCCCAGATATAGAGGCGGGAACTAGGGGGATTGTTAGTGACTGCAACAAGGGTTGTTAGTGACTGCAAAATGCCCCATGGGGAGTGAGAAGGGTGCAGATAGGTTGCCTGCTGTCTGAACTGAGCTTTTGCAAGTGATGCGTCTTCTTTCTCTTACCTTTCAAGTTTGTAAAGTTTTGTTCCTCCAAGTGGAGAGAGAAAGAGAATTAGTGATTTATATGAAAAGGTTTTCTGAAAAATCTTTTCCACAGGTAGCCAAGAGCTGACCTGTTGGGAAGACAGATGAACAGCTTGAGTCATAAAGATTCCTAAGTGACATTTTTGTGAGAGTTATTTCCAGGGGGGTCATTGCCATGGAATTGCAACTGCAAACTTGTGCTTGGCAACTAGCGGTTTTAGAAAAAACAGCTTCAGAGACGCAGCCCAGGGCCACGCGCAATGAAGATTTTCATTTTTCCAGGTCGCTGGGAGACAGACACATCCATCTGACCTATCAAACTCATGACTGGCTCAGAGTCCTGTGCAGGGAGGATGGTAGCAAGGAGGACATCAGACCAACGCTGGAAAGACAGCTCAGCACAGCCTTCCCCTTTGATGCTGGTGAGGAGGACAGCCCATGTCCTCTACCTCTTAGCTCCCAGATGATCCTGAATTTCTGGGCTCCAAGCTCACTATTGTCCTTGTGGGATCAGAAGTGAACTGTAGGTTGGATGTGGGCTGGGCAGTCGGCTGAGGGGTTGAATCGTGTCCCCTTCCTTTTGACTTTCAGTTTCACCATCTGAAAAATGAATATGATAATAATTGTGTGGCATTATTCTTGCTTTTGTCATGGGTTTAGAACCCATGACATTTAAGGCTCCCTGGTAATGCAGTAGTTAAACAATGAGCAGCTAACCCAAAGGTTGGTGGTTTGAAGCCACCAGCAGCTCCATGGGAGAAAGATAAGGCAGTCTGCTTCCATAAATATTACAACCTTGGAAGTCCTGAGCAGCCATTCCACTAAGTCCTGTTGTCATTAAGTGATGTCGAGTCAGTTCCAACTCCCAGTAACCCTGAATAGGGCTTCGGAGGTTGTAAATTTGTGGGGGGAGGGGATCACAAAGCTTCATTTGTCTCCTTGGGAGAAGCTGGTGGGCTCGGATCATTAATCATGGTCTGTAGTCCAGTGTTTATCTTACTGAACTTCTGTGCTCCCACTATGTCCTTTGTTGTTGTTGTTAAGTGTCATTGAGTCAGTTCTGACTCATAGTGATCCTGTACAGAGTTTCCTAAGAACAACTGGTGGGTTTGAACTGCTGACCTTGTGATTCACAGTTCAGTGTTTATTCCACAGTGTAACATCAGGTTCATTGATGATGATGTTAAGTGTTGTCAAGTCAGTTTCGACTCTTAGAGCAGATGGTAAGTTTGAACCACTGGTCTTCAGTTCAAATTACTTTTCAGTCCAGTGTTTATCTTACAGCATCACACCAGGACTCCTAAAGAACCACACAAGGATTATGTTCTATACAGTTGCTATAAGTGACAGTCGTCTTGATGGCAGTGCATTAAAATATCAATGACTATCAAGAAAGAAATAGAATCTACCAATTAAAGTAATATACAATGTCATTCTGTCATTTACAATTATTACCCATACACTAGATTTTTCTCCTATATTACTTTGGTTTGTACATAAGGAAAATAGAAGCAAAATAAATTCAGCATGGATTTCCTCTAGTTTTCCATCACTGTTGAAATAAATCATCAGTCATTTAGAGACTTAAAATAATACATACTTATTATCTTAGAAATTTATAGTCAGAATCCTTAGGTACCACTGGGCCAAAGCCAATTTGTGGACATGCCTGAATTCCTATGTTTCCAGGCCTTTTCCAGCATCTAGAGCCCACCCACATTGCTAAACTCATGGTCCTCTCTATTGTCTTCCCAACTAGCAGTGTAGCATATTTAAGTCTTTCTAGTACTTGGATTCTTCTTCCTCACTGGTCTAGTTTCAGCTGATGACCTTAGGCCCATTCAGACAGTCCAGAATCATCTCGCCATTTTAAGGTCAGCTGATTAATAGCACAAATTCCTCTTTATCATGCAATGAATTCACAAATTGCTAGGATTTGGGATCCAATTATTTTGTATTCTTATTTCTTCCTATCTACAGCCTGATTAACTATCAACACTCATGGAAGCAGCAGTCAAAAATCAAACAACGTATTGCATTAGGTAAATCTGCTGCACAAGACCTTTTTTAAAGTGTTGAAGAGCCAAGATGTCAGCTTGAGGACTAAGGTGTGCCTGACCCAAGCCATGATATTTTCAATAACCTCATATGCATGCTAAAGCTGGACAGTGAATGAGGAAGACCGTAGAAGAATTGATGCTTTTGAGTTATGATGTTGGAGGAGAATATTGAAAATGCCATGGGCTGCCAAAAACACCAACAGATGTGTTATTGGAAGAAGTGCAGCCAGAGTGCTCCTTGGAGGCCAAGATGGCCAAATTTCATCTCTCATACCTCAGACATATTGTCAGGAGGGACCAGTTGCTGGAGAAGGATTTCATGTTTGATAAGGTGGAGGGTCAGAGAGAAAAAAGGAAGACCCCTAATGAGATAGACTGGCCAAGTAGCAGCATTGCTGGGCTCAAGCGTGGCAACAATATTGAGGTTCACCCAGGATTGGGCAGTGTTTCGTTCTGCTGTGCATAAGGTCGCTATGAGTTGGTGCCAACTTGATAGCCCCTAACAACAACAACAACAACAGCCTGATTTTCTTAAAATTTTAAATGAAGAACTGCTTGTATTCAGAGATGAGGTCATGGAAAGATAGAGCATCTGAGGACTCTAGACTCATGGAAAAAGAAAGGCTGTGTGCCTGGTGGCCAGGAGGCAGGCTTACAGAATATGCCCTTTGGTTGTTTAAATGATTATATATTTCTGAGTGTTTTTGTGTATATCCAAAACCAAAAAACACTGACAGAATAGAAGGAAATACTGCTGAATGATGATGCACGGAGGAGTTTTTAATCATTGCAATGAAATGATCAGTGTAAAACAATGTTCTCCCATGAAAACTATCACTCAATTCACAACGAAAACTTAAAAAAAAAGAAAAGAGCTGCCTGTATTAATCTGCTCATTTAAGGAGCTCTGGTAGTACCATGCTTAAGCAGTGAGATGCTTACTAAAAGACTGGTAATTCGAAACTACAGTCTGCTCCTTGGGAGAGTGTTGAGGCAATTTACGTTAAAAAAAGTTTACAGCCTCTGAAACCCTATGGAGCAGTTCTACTCTGTCCTTATAGAATTGCTGTGATTTGCAATGGACTTGATAGCAGTGAGTTTGGTTTGGTGTGAAAAGACTAAGGGGGGGCATCAGTGAATCAGTGATAAAATTCTTATCCTCTATGTGGGAGACCTAGCTTCAACTCTAAGCCAATGTGTTTCATGTGTAGCCACCAGCCATCTGCAAGGCAGGCTTGCATGGTGCTCAGATATTTCAGCGCAGCTCAAGACTAAGATGGACTGTGAAGAAAGGTTGATATCTACTTCTGAAAAACCACCAAGGAAAGTCCTATAAATCACAAAGAACTGATCCCAAACCAAACATGATGAGGTATAGGACCGCACAGCGTTTTGTTCCATTTTGCATGGGATCACCATGAACGGGGCTCAGCTCAGTGGCAGTTAACAACAAGCCACAAGAGTTTTAAATGAAATGATGTCAGTATGTTTTCATGATAAAATAAATACTCTCTATCCTTCTTGCCTCACTGGCAGACAGACGGTCATCAGAGGCCCACACAAACACTGGTTCTGGTCCCTACACAGAGTGTGTGCACTGTGGAGCATTTGAATGAACAGATGGGCGGTAGATGGATGCATCATGGTTGGACAGATGCGTAGAGAGTATTTGTCATAGAGAAATGCCAGTAATCGGGCTGCGAACCTTAAGGTCAGCGGTTCGAAACTACCAGCCGCTCCGCGGGAGAAAGATGAGGCTTTCTACTCCCGTAAGGATTTACACCCTCAGAAACCCTGTACAGGGTCGCTATGGGTCGGAACCGACTCGACGGCACTTAACAACAACATGTATCCTTAAATTCAAAGATTCCTGGGTATCTCTCTCATGTGCTTGGAACTCTTAAAAAAATGTTCCTGAAAGCAAGCCTATGGATACCACCATGAGCAAGACCAAACAACATATTCTTCTTGTTGCCTTCATGTTGACTCTCACTCCCAACAACCTTAAGCATAGAGCACAACACTGTTTGTTCCTGAGCCAACTTCATAATATTGTTTGTGTCCATTGTTGTCATTATTGTGTCAATCTCTCGTTGAGAGTTTACCTCACTTGTATTGACTCTCTACCTACATGGTGGTGCTGTAAGATAAGCACTGGACTGATAACAGCAAGGTTGGTAGTACAAATCCACCATCTGCTACTCAGAAATCTTATACAGGATCACTATGAATTGGAACAGACTCTATGGCACTTAACAACGACAACAACAAACTTTATCAATCAGTATGTCCAATGGAGTCTGATGTGGCACGTGGGTTCAAATGTGCTGGAACGCAAGGTTTGAACCACAGGATGGGCAGTTAAAGCTCACCAGGTGCTCTTGGAAACCTTAGGCAGGGTCGCTATGAGTCGGAACTGACACAACAGCACTTAACAACAACACCTGCAATGACGCTTTCAGTGGTTGGTCTTTCATGTTGACATGCCCAAAATAAGCCAGGGAAAGTCTTGCCATTCCCAAGAAAGAAGGTTGCAGAAACACAAAGTCATCCAACACAGAAATGTCCGGCCTCTGCAGATACTCTTGCATTAGTGACTAAAGTTATCCACCTTTACAAGCAAATACCACATATGTGTTGTCAGTGTTGGTTTATCTTCACTGAACTTTTAACCCTGGGGTGAGGATGTTTGATATCTTCATGTGAGGAAGTAGCCACTGTGGTTATAAGACATCTAAATGACTTTGTACAGTTGTGGATGACAAATCAATGTTCAGATTTCTACCTCTTGTGATTTATACTTCATATTAGCTTTCAGTCTAAGAATTACTTCCTCATGCAAAACACTCCCCTTCCCTTTTCTTTATACTCCCCTCCCTCTAGCATATAATAATATTGATTTACCAAATGAAGAGTGACAAAGCAGGTGGAAGTCCCTTGCCTGTGACCACAGAAAACTCATTATGAATTATACATCTGTGACCTTGTAGAGTGGAACCCTCCACTCCCGACACTTTGAGACTAGCGAGTCTGCAGTTGAGGGTTTGTGGCTGGAAACATTAGGAATTTGCATTCAGAAAGAAGATCTGTTGATTAATAATTACCTGGTGCATTCCTTCCTATATGACCAACATTATGCCCTCTCTGGAAAGAGGCCATTTGTGCCCAGGGGAGGTGTCATGTTAAGTAAATTGACCAACTCGTGCTGATTTCCAACCTAGACTCTATGGGCAGAAAGAAGACTCGGAGTCCTAGAAAGGTGACTTGAGATACACCAGTAGCAAAGACTTAGTGTCAGGACATCATATCAACTGCAACTTCTTTTGTTTTTAGAATTTCATTCTGGAAGCCTGGAACCTGAAAACCAATGCATGGAACCACGTGCATTTCCAAGAGGGTGATGACCTTCAAGCTCCCTTTCCAGAGGGAAGAAATTTAATTTAATCTTGTCTTCTCATATTTGTTCATGTTAGATTACATTAAATGAGTTATTTTTAATCATTGTTCATAAATCACAGCAAGGGTATGCCCAGAGGCACCAAACATTTGCATAAAAATATTAATTGCCACTATCTCCGCTTTTGGGTTTGTGGGGAAATTAGATGAATGTGCAGGCAACAAAGGCTGTGTACTGGGACCAGAGATGGAAGTGAGTATGGCGCAAAGAAGATGGCTCTGTTGGGGTTTTATATCATCCCTTGGCAAGTCATCTTCAGTTTATAAAGCACAACTCAAAACCTCAGGGCCTGCTCAGGGGTCATGATCCATGATGTCCACTCTAATTCTTTAGGGCCAAACCACCACACCTGCATCAAAGACCAGGATCACTCAGTTTTATGCACATCACTGATGTCTAAGCAGGACTGCTGTCTCCCTTGCACTCCTCAGCATGAGAGTTTGATTCTCTCATGCACTCTGCCCCTCCCAGCTACATACCAAGCTTATGAAATACAGGGTCCCCTTCTAGCTGCTCCTTCTCACAGGGAACAACCTCTTTCCCTTGTTGTATTCCACTTTCTCGTTCTGTCTTGTTCTGGGTATGATTTGTCAGAGCACGTTTTCTCATTTTTCACAGCTTTATTTACATGAAGGTTCCCCAGACTTCCTCCTCTTAGTCTTGGGTACATCCTTTCTCTTCAGTACTCTCTCTCTCTCACGTAGTCAAAAAATCCAGTGTTGTTGAGGCTCCTTTGGTGAACCTCAGCCCTTGGATATAGCTCTATTGTAGTGTTCCTCCATTCATCTGTCCTTTCTTCTGTCCATCTATCAACCATCCATTAACACATCCATTCATCCACTCATTCATTAGTCCATCCATCCATCCATCCATCCATCCATCCATCCATCCATCCATGCTTCCAACCATTCATTCTTTCAGCAAGAACAGTATTCAAGTTATGTGCCAAGGATTTGTCTAGGCACTGAACCAGGTTAGCATGCACACAGATGTTGGCACTGTGTAGTCTGCAGCGGGGTGGTGATGCACATGACTCACAGAGCATGGGAATGGCTCCCATGAAGCTGGGGTCTCCCAGAAAGGCCTGTGACACATACCCAACCCCAACTCCTAGGAGCCTCTGGTTCCTACAATTCTTTTGAGCAGCCCAGTGCACTTGACCACCCCAGTGCCCCTCACTGTTGTACTGAGGTGAAGGGTGAAGGTTTGATCAGCATCTTCCAGACAAACTTGAAAAAGACCCTTTGTTTCAGTTTTTTTTTTTTTT
>NW_006408615.1:2862916-2865088 GCF_000296735.1 Chrysochloris asiatica | reverse complement strand
CTTCATTGCTGTTTTTCCCTCACTTCCCCTTATTGGTGATGAACATGGTCACCAATCAGAGCATGTATTCCCATTGAGTCTTAGTCTTGAAAGGGGGTTTGTTTCAGTATTTTTGACAGGACCCTTCCTGAGGGTTTCTCATGGCTTATGTGCAATGGGGAGTTCTATGAGGGGCAGAGAAGGACCCCAGTTTCCTGGATTTGTTGTTGTTTCATGCTACCCAAGACATTTTTTTAATGTAAAATTCCATACAAAAATCCAGTTACCAGTTTGTCATTTCTGATTCATGGTGATCTTGTTTATGTGAAAGTAGGACTGTGCTCCACGAGGAAGACCCCCAATGAGATGGATCAGCCAGGTGGCATCTTTGATGGCATCAAGTGTGGCAGCGGTGGTGGGGTTGGCCCAGGATCTGACATTGTTTTGTTCTACTGTGCATGGGGTCGCTATGAGTCAGTTCCGACTCGATGGCACCTGACAACAACAACATTCTTATCAATGGAGAAAAAATTGAAGTTATCAAGGACTTCATTCTTCTTGGATCAACCATCAACACTCAGGGAAGCAGCAGTCAAGAAATCAAACGATGTATTGCATTAGGCAAATCTGCTGCACAAAATCTTTTTAAAGTGTTGAAAAGCAAAGATGTCAGCTTGAGGACTAAGGTGCACCTGACCCAAGACATAGTATTTTCAATAACTTCATATGGATGCAAAAGCTGGACAGTGAATAAGGAAGACCATAGAGTAATTGATGCTTTTGAGTTACAGTGTTGGAGGATAATATTGAAAAGTGCCATGGGATGCCAACAAAACCAACAGATCTGTATTGGAAGAAGTGCAACCAGAGTGCTCCTTGGAGGCCAGGATGGCCAAACTTAATCTCTCATACTTCGGATAAATTGTCAGAAGGGACCAGTCACTGGAGAAGGATATCATGTTTGGTAAGGTGGAGGGTCAGAACGAAAAAGGAAGATCCCACGCGGGATGGATTGGCCAAGTGGTAGCATCAATGGGCTCAAGCATGGCAACAATTGAGAGGTTGGCCCATGACTGGGCAGTGTTTCATTCTGTTGTACATAGGGTCGTTATGAGTTGGTACCAACTTGATGGCACCTAATAGCAACAGCAACAAGTTTTCAGAGGGTCAACAACAACAACAAAAAGGGAAATCCCCAATGAGATGGATTGGCGCAGAAGCAGCAGCAATGGTTTCAAGCATAACAATAGTGAAATTGGCACAAGACCAGTCACCGTTTTGATCTGCTGTGCATAGGTTCACTATGGGTTGGAATTGACTCAACAGCATCTAACAAATAAAACCAAAGCTAGTCTTCAGAAGATCACCAGACCTCTGGAATGGCTTAAACTTCCAACCTTTTGGTTAATAACTGAACGTTAAACATTTGTACTCAAGGACTCCAAATATTTCATAGGACTAGCATCACATGTTAATAGTAAAGCGGCACAGCCATGACCGTTAACAGCACTGATGAGCATCCATGTGTATGAGTCCTTCCTCAGTTACTTATCTCTTCTCCCAGGTACTGTCAGAAACTCCACAATAAAGGTAAGGAAACCGAGTCACCAGAGGTTACAAAACTTGCCTGTAGTCAACATGACAAGAGCTGAGCTCAAAAAAAAAAAAAAAAAAAGACAGAAAGAAAAGAAAATGAATACGACTTCCACTCCCTATCAATCATAAGGCCCCTGGGAGTCAGCATGGCAGGACCTTGTTGTCATGCTAAGTGCACTGTGACACACTGGGACTTTTTTTGTTCAGAGAGAAATTAGCACATTTAATGAAATCCATTCATGCTCCCTAGTAATTAACTCTTGTAATTAAAAATAGGTGTCAGCACACCACTGCATGGGTGGAGCTCAAGGCCTCTACTCTAAAGCAGAAAACATCTCATTGCCTCTTAGTAACACTACACTGGAGGATACAAACCAGACAGCTCATCGCAAGGTTGGTGGTTCAAATGCACCAGCCACGCCTCAGAAACCCTAAACAGGATCGCAATGAGTTGGAACAAATTTGATGGCACTAACAACAACAATTAACAGTGGTTAATTGCTCAGTTGTTAAGAGGTTGTTAGTTCAAACCCCCTCAGTGCCTGTAGAGGAAAATGACCTGATGGTTTGCTCCTATAAAGGTTATTTTTGTAGTAG
>NW_006408615.1:2852303-2861216 GCF_000296735.1 Chrysochloris asiatica | reverse complement strand
GTGGGTTTGAACTGTCGGTCTGGAGGTTCAAACTGGCCCGTGGTGCAATGCTTGTCCTACAGTACCATACCAGGACATGTGTGAATCAAAACCACTAAAGCTTGGGTCAGGCACACCTTCATCATCAAAGTGATCTTTTTACTTTTTAAGATTGTTGTCGTTGTTAGGTGCCATCAAGTCAGTACCAACTCATAGTGACTATATGCACAACAGAGCTAAACACTGTCCAAGCCTGTTGTTGTCACGTGCTGGGAAGTCGGTTCTGACTCATAGTGACCCTGCACAGGGTTTCCGACGCTGTACATTTTTACGGGAGCAGAAAGCCTCATCTTTCTCCGGTGGAACAGCTGGTAGTTTTGAACTGCTGACCGTGAGATTAGCAGCCTGATTTGTAATCACTACGCTACCAGAGCTCCTTGTTGTTGTTAAATCGAGTCGGTTCCAACCCATAGCGACCCTGAACAGGGTTTCCAAGGCTGTAAATCTTTACAGGAGCAGAAAGCCTCATGTTTCTCCCACAGAGCAGCTGGTAGTTTTGAACTGCTGACCTTGTGGTTCGCAGCCCGATTCCTAACCACTACGCTACCAGAGCTCCTTGGCCAACCTCAAAATCATTGCTACGTTTGAGTCCATCGATGCTGCCACTGTTCCAATTCTTCTCATTGGGGTCTTCCTCTTTTTCTCTGACCACCCACTTCACCAAACATGATATCCTTCTCCAGGGACTGGTCCATCCTGACAATATATCCGAAGTATGAAAGATGAAGTCTGGTCATCCTGGCCTCCAAGAAGCACTCTGGCTGTCTTTCTTCCAACACAGATCTATTTATTCTTTTGGTAGCCCATGGTACTTTCAATATTCACCTCCCACACCATAACAAATGCATCAATTCGTCTACAGTCTTCCTTATTCACTATACAACTTAACATTTAAAAATTTTAAGATTTTAAAGAGGTATTTTAGATAGATTTGCCCGTTGCAATATAATGTTTGATTTCTTAACTGCTACTTCAATAAGCATTTGTTGTTGATCCATAGACCACTCCCTCCTTCATAGAGTGGATCATCAAATCGATCTGAGAGCTTGGTCTTACCACCTAGGAACCTCCAAAAATGATCTCCCCATTACCTCACACCTAAAATGCCTGAGATGATGTGTGCATGTCTGCCATGAGGCCTGGCGTATCTTGGAATCACTGCCCAGACTCCACCAGAGGATTAGGTTATGCTTTCTTTGACTGTATTCAGATTACAGAAGATAGATTATGCCTGCTTGGCATTTTGCTTCACTTTGTATTTGTTTCTGGTATAATTTTTTGGTTCTATATCAGCAACCTGCTGATTATCAAGAGTCCAAGTAGATCTTTGACTTCTGTGCAGTCCCAATGATCAGAGTATCCTTGCACTTCTGAAATTATGGAGGTCATTGTAATGTACCTGGGCCTAGTGCACACAGGTAGGACCAACCTGGTCCACAAGGGACCATTCTTTGTAAGAAGAAACAACAGCCACAGGTGAAATATCAGAAGGACAGGAAAGAGGATTCTGTGTTCTCAAAAACAAAATAAATTAATAAGAAAGATAATACCTGAAGGGAGTCCAAGCTCCAAGCATGGATGGGCTGTACTCTGCTGAGTAGTTCCTGGTAAAGTGATGGGAACAAGATTCTGTTTTTAGAGAGAGTTCAAACAAGACAAGAGGTCGCAGTCTTCCAGAAGTCCTGACTATTGTATAGAGCTTCTGCAAGGATCCAGGAAACAAGAAAAACATACATGCTGAGAGACTCCCTTCGACAAAGACCAACTAGATAGAGGTGGGTCTGAAATATAAAACTTTAGTTTCATTCCAAAAATTTGGCCTACACATAAAGAACAGCAGAGAATATTCTTCCCCAAATCAGTGTTGATGGGAAGCAGCTGAGTTCCTGTCCAAATGAACCTTCCTACTGCCCCATGGGATAGGGTAGCATATGTTCATCTCCAGGCCACCAAGTAGAGCTCCCCACAGACTTACCACAGCCTGAGACTTCATCCTCCATCCTGCAGGCCCTGAATGGTGTCCTTCCTCTGGTGAATGCTATCGGTAAAAAGCAGCAGCAATTTAGCATACTGGAAAGAAAACAGGCTTTAGTATCTTGACTGGGCTTCATTCAAGTCCCTGTTAGACATCTTGGTAGCTCTGTGGCTTAGAAAAGCCTTCCTATCTCCTCACCGCAGCATCTCCATATGTAACATGGACTGACCAGTGGTGGCGGTCGCTCCTCATCATAGATACTACACAAAGGTGTGAGGAACACTCCCAAGCCAGCTTGGCCAAAAGAAACACCAACAGGAAATAATTTTCTGTGGTCTTTCCCCTTTGTTACCTAGAGCTGATATAACAACAAAAACAAACAAAAGAACCCAATAAAAACAAACACACAAAATGGGTGGTTTTAAAGAAAGGACTGGGAAGAACACCATTGCCTTGAGGTAATTACAACTAATATCACAAAACAAACAAATGTATAAACTGCTGAGTGGAAACTAATTTGCTCTGTGTATTTTCACCAAAATCCAGATTTTCAAACACACACACACACACACACACACACACACACACAAAAGAAAAGAAGAGAAATGTATTCTCTCATGATTCTGAAGACTAGAAGTCCAGCTTCAGGATGTTCACAGGGCCACTCAAATTCTGCTGGCTCTAGGGGAAGACCCTTCCTTGTCTATTTCAGTTTCTGGTGGCCCCCGGATGTTTATTGGTGTTCCTTGGCTGGTAGACACATCCTCACGTGGTCCTTTCCTGTGGGTAACTCCGTGTGACCCAGTTTCTGTGTCTGTCCTTCTCCTCTATAGGACACCATTCAGAAGGGGTTTGGGTTGGTGTCCACCTTCTCCTGTAAAACTTCCTTAACTTCTAAGACCAAACACAAAGAATAGCAGCAAAAACACCCATTGCCCCCAAGTCAATAGTGACACATGAGGTCCCTGTCAGTTATACAGTAGAACTGTACTTCTTACAGTTTTCTTGGCTGTCATTGTTGAAGAAGCAGATTGCCAAATCTTTCTTCCATGGTGCCTCTGGGTGGTTTGAGCCAAGATCCATGTGATATCAGCAATGATATGTCTCATTCCACAACTGCTTCCTAATTCAGCTTTAATTTCCCCAGTTGCATTTTGGGTAGCTTCCAAGCTGAGGAGCTCATCTTCTGGCATGATATCTGCCACGGCTCTGTTGTTATTTATAAAGTTTTCAGTTATGTAGAGTGGTATGCCTCGCCTTCTTCCTATTCCGTTTTAGCCTGGAAACTCTGCTGAAACATGACCGCCATGACGGCTGCTGCTGGCATTGGAAATATCAGTGGCACATAGTTTCAAACATCATAGTAACACAAACCACAGTAGTATGTCCAACTGACACTTCATGTTGTCGTTGGGTGCCCTCAAATCAGTCCGGATTCTGACAGTTCATGGTATTTTCAAAATTATTCTCCAACACTATCATACAAATGCATCAATTATTCTATATCCTTCTTTATTCAGTGTCCAATTTTCACATGCATATGAGGCAATTGAAAATACCATGGCTTGGGTCAAGTGTACCTTACTTCTCAAACTGACATGTTTGCTCTTAACACTTTAACGAGATCTTTTGCAGCCGACTTCCATGATGTAATACATCATCCGATTTCTAGACTGCTACTTCCAGGAGTGCCGCTTGTGCATCCATGCACAATGAAAAATCTTTCTCCATTTATAATGATGTTATTTATCGGTCAGGTTGTAAGTATTTTTTCTCTACATTGTGGTGCAATCCATATTGAATAGTCTTTGATCTTTAACAGTATTTAAAGTCCTCTTTAATTTCAGAAAACAAGATTGTATTATCATCTGTAAATTGCAGGTTGTTAATGTATCTAGCTCCAATCCTAATGCCTTGTTCTTCTTCATAGAATCCAGCTCTTCTTGTTACTTGCTCAACATACAGGTTAAATAAGTTTAGTGAAAGGCCACAACCCTGACACACACCTTCCCTGATTTTAAACCATTCAGTATCCTTTTTTTCTAACAGCCACTTCTTGGTCTATGTACAGGCTCCACATGAACACAATGGAGTGTTCTGGAATACCCATTCTTTACAAAGTCTTCCATAATTTGCAATATGTACATAGTTAAAAGCCTTTGTATAGTCAAAAAAACACAAGTAAACATCTTTCTGGTATTCTCAACTTTCAGCCAGGAGCCCTCTGACATTAGCAGTGACATCCTTACTTCCACAGCCTCTTCTGAATTTGACTTGAACTTCTGGTGGTTTCTTCTCAATGTATTCTTACAAATGCTTTTTCATTATCTTCAGGAAATTTTACTTCCATGCGATACTAATGATATTGTTCAGTGATTTCTGCATTCTGTTGCATGATCTCTCTTTGGAATGGGCACACATACAGATCTTTTACAATCCATTGGCCTGATAGCTGTTTTCCAAATTTCTTGACATAGACAAGGGACACCCTTCAGCGCTGCATCTGTTTGTTGACATTTTTCAATTTCTATTTGTATTCCTTCTTTGTCACCAATTCCTTTAGTGCAACTTGGACTTCTTCCTTCAATGCCACTGCTTTTATTTACACATTATCCTTTAAAATGGTTGAATATCAACAATTTCTTTTTGGTACAGTGACTCTGTATATTCCTTCCATCTTCTTTTGGTACTTTCTACGTAATTCAATATTTTGTCCCTAGAGTCCTTCAATATTACACCTGAGGCTTAAATTTTTTCTTCCACTCTTTCAGCTTGAGAAATGCTGAGCATACTCTCCCCTTTTGGTTTTCTAACTCCAAGGTTGTACACATTTCGTTATAAAGTTTGACTTTCAACCATTGATCTTCCCTTTGAAATTATCTTTTCAACACTTTTACTTCCTCGTGTCTTCCAGTTGCTTTACAACAACAATAGCAATACCAGCTTACTAATAATGCCTAGAATCTAGATCTTTATGTATTCCATTTCAATGCTGACAGCTTTCAATTTTCCTAGAATCACACTCTGTACATTCTGATTATTAATGGATGTTTGCAGTTGTTTTGCCTCAATTTGAGTTGTATCCCATCAACATCTGAGGGTTCTGAATACTTAGCTCCATTCAAGTCATTGATATCAGTAATACTGTGAGGATGTAGCTTTTCCCCGATAGAATTTTGAGTACCTTCCAACCTGAGGGCCTCATCTCCTGACACTATATCTGATTGTGTTTCATTGCTATTCGTGTTTTCAGTGGCTAACATTCACAGGTAATCTACCTCTTCTTTCTGTTCTGTCTTAGTCTGAAAGCTCCACTGGTATTTAACCCTTCTGGTATTTAAAATACCAGTGGCATAGCTTCCAGCATCACCTCGATCTCAGAAACTGACAGATGACGGTGGGGCACACATCATAGTCTACAGTTTAGTGTAAACAACTTTTATATGCAGCTGGAAAACAAAATTAAATTATGTGGCTTGTTTGATCTCGATACTTGTTTTTTGTGATGGTGTGGAATCAAACCCACATTATCTTCAAGTTATGCCTGTATCTTTAGGGGAGATGCAATTAAATCCGTTGTTGTTGTTGTTGTTTGGTATGATTGAGTCGGTACTGACTCATAGCGACCCGATGCACAACAGAATGAAACACTGCCTGGTACTGGGCCAATCTCACAATTGTTGCTATGCTTGAGCCCATTGATGCTGCCACTTGGCCAATCCATCTCACTGGATATCTTCCTCTTTTTCTCTGACCCTCCACCTTACCAAACATGATATCCTTCTCCAGTGACTGGTCCTTCCTGACAACATGTCTGAAGTATAGAGATGAAGTTTGGCCATCCTGGCCTTCAAGGAGCACTCTGGCTGCACTTCTTCTAACACACATCTATTGGTTCTTTTGGCAGCCCATGGCCCAATTAATATTCTCCTCTAACACCATAACTCAAATGCATCAATTCTTCTATGGTCGTCCTTATACACTGTCCAGCTTTCACATGCATATGAAGTTATTGAAAATACCATGGCTTGGGTCAGGCGCACCTTAGTCCTCAAGCTGACCTCTTGGCTCTTCAACACTTTTAAAAGGTCTTGTGCAGCAGATTTGCCTAATGCAATACATTGTTTGATTTCTTGATTGCTGCTTCCATGAGTGTTGATAGTTGATCCAAGAAAAATGAAGTCCTTGACAACTTCAATCTATTCTCCCCGTTGATAAGAATGTTGATTATTGATCCAGTGGTGACGATTTTTTTGTTCTTTACATTGAGACACAATCCATACCGAAGGCTGTAGTCTTTGATCTTCATCAGTAAATATTTTAAGTCGTCTTCACTTTCAGCAAGCAAGATTGTATCATCTATACAATCCATTGTTGTTGTTATTAAGTGCCATCAAGTCAATTCCGACCCATAGCGACCCTGTATAGGGTTTCTAAGGAGTAGCTGGTGAGCTTGAACTGCCAACCTTGCAGTTCAAATGGCTTTGCAGTCTGGCGCATTAACCCACAGAGCCACACCAGGATGTAGCAAACCCTAAATTAGTAATACCTGAACTACTCAAAAAAAAAAAGAGTGTGCAAAGAACAAGAGAGGGGCAGGAGCAGGAGTTGCCTTTCAAAACATAGGAAGCAGATGTCTTCTTCCATCGTTCTCCAGTGTTGTGCAGGAGCCAGGATCAAAAGGTCCCCACTGTGCCCACAGTCCTGTTCTCCAGGGACATCATTACCAGAGACAAAGCTTTTTGTTAGCCTTAGTAGTGTGTTTACACATCGCAGTTGTAGTGAATGTCCTTCCTGGGATCCCAGGAAAGCCTAGTGCTTCCTCAGGGAGAGCTACCAAACCCCAAGCTACAGTAATCATCACAATAATTAACCTCTTAATTATCAGGAGAGGTCAGAAAATATGGATGGGCCACACATACATAGCAATAGTATTGAGAATTTAAAACACAGAAGACGTTTATTGCACCACCAAGCTTCCCACATGTGATCCAGACTTTGCTGGGTTGAAATCTGGGTTAACTAGGCTACTTGTGCAGTTGTTAGTGCATTCAGCTGCTAGCAGAAAGGTCAGAGGTTCAAGCCCACCAGCCACTTTATGAGAGAAAGCTGTGGCCGTCTGCTTCTGTAACGATATCCAGTCTTTGGACGCCCAATGGGACTGTTCTACTGTGTTCTTTAGGGTCAGCATGTGTCCAAATTGACTTGAGTGCAGTGGATTGGATTGGATTTCTTTTAATCTTTTTTTGTCAGCAGACGCCAGCCCTCAAGTTTCATCCCAAATTGCTGCTCTCATTCCCTGATTTCTTCCTAGTAGACATTATTACATGTGCGATGATAATTCAAATAGACTTTCTGCAGGCATTAAATATTTAGTAAACAGACCCAAATTAACAGCTACTTATGACATTTCACTCCAGGGATCAAATCAAAAGCATTCATTTCACATATAAATATCTCTTCCCCTTGGCCTTTAATGGATGGGGGTTTGTTGTTGTTGTGGAAAACAAAATTAGACCAATGCTTCGATGCCCTAGCTCCCTAATCACTCGGTCTCTGTCCCTCCAATTGAAGGAGGATTATTACTTTGAGGAAGCAGAGACGTTAATTTTCTGTAATTCAGTGAAACAAGGCACAGATTTGAAACCCCCTCCGTGGAGCTTCTTTCTCATCTCCGGTAATGGGCTGTATTCTAATGAAAACAATTTAGCCTGCACTAATGTCATCATCAGGGCAACATGGGCCCCACCAGAACCTGCTTTGGGAAGACAGTCTTTTCATTATTCTTGGTGTTCTGCAGGCAATAAAGGCCTGGGAGTCTCCAGGAGTGACCTTGCTGGTGGCAATGTTGCGTTTAGTGCTAATGAGGATGGCTTCACGGTCCAGGGAAGGCTGGGCTGATGGGGTGGGGGTGGGGGCAAAGCTGCTTTGAAAGTATATCCACGTCCCACCCTTAAGTAATGTGCTCACCACTTATTCACTCTGAACAGAGATGAAATACCGTCATACCTGGGCAAAGTTAAGTGTCTATTGGCATGGAGACTCACTTTTGGACTCCAGTAAATTTTGAGGAATCGCAGATGACAGTTTGGGATTGCATTTTTCCCCTTGAAGAGGAGAGATCACCGGTTTTCCTTCATCTAGCCATGCATTGCTCCACATATTCATGGATGAACAGGCAGCTGGATGAAGAATTGAAGATACAGGGATAATTCGTAAATGTCTCTGATCAAACATGGCAAATTTAGTACATTCATTATCTCAGCGCCTCTGTAACCTTTCATGAAATAATAGCTAAGAAATTTTCCTTCCAAAGTTTTAAGCTCACAGAATGAAGAGAACAGACGATGGCAACACACTTTTGAAAGTGCAAATGGAGGTGCTGAGTAAAAATGACTTGGTTTGGGTTCCTGTAGAGACAAGGATTTTAGTGTAACTAGCTTATTTACAGAGTCCTGGTGTGTTTCTGTTAGATAAGCACTAGACTGTAGGTGTGGCACTGTAGGATAAGTCCCAGCCTCTTCTTGGGTTGCTGTGAGTTGGAACCCACTTGAGGGCACTTGAAAACAGTACAATTTTTAAGTGGTGAAGGAAGAAATTACAGTGAATTGCGGAAGTGAAACTAGAAAAGGAAGATAGCTAATAAAGTGGGTGTTATCAAACCAGTTTTCACTGAGGACAACCATCTCCTGATACTGCTGGGAAGCTTTGGGAACTAGTGTAGACAGATTAGAAGAACAGGAGAAAGTGCTGAGAAAATCTTTTGAAAACTAGAACCACAATAAGGAAGAAGATGGAGATGGAGAAAGGAAAGGAGATGCTGAAGAAGAAAGAGAGAAAGAGAGAGAGAAAGAGAGAGAGAGAGAGAGAAAGAGAGAGAGAAAGAGAGAGAGAGAGAG
>NW_006408615.1:2845654-2851978 GCF_000296735.1 Chrysochloris asiatica | reverse complement strand
AAAGAAAGAAAGAGACAAAGAGAGAAAGGAGAGAATAATGTTTGAAATGAAGTAAACAAGAAGTTAAAGACTAGATATAAACAGCCAAATGATAAGTTTCAGAAAGACAACAGAATAGGATAGAATGATCATCACATGATTCAAGAAAAAGACTCAGCTCTACAGACCACAAGTTTCCACATTTCCCCCCACTTTTTCCAACCAACTACTACTCCATTTCTTTGCTCCCTTTTGCAGCAAAAATCAGTTTCTGTGTTGTTGTTGTGTGTCATTGAAGTGATTCCAATTCGTACTGGCCCTATGTGACAGAGTGGAACGGTTTCATAGGATTTCTAGGCTATTTTTTTTACCCCAAACACATCAAAAGTTGTGATGATAGTATAGGACTGGGCAGTGTTTTGTTCTGATGTATGTGGGGTCATTATGAATTGAAAATAACCAGATGGCACCTAAAAACAATTACAGTCTTTCTAGGAGCAAATCACTAGATCTTTTCCCCCAGAATGGTTGGTATGTTCCAACCACCAATCTTTCGGTTGGCAACTGAACACTTAACCACTGCACCACCAGGGCTCCTTTCATCTAAGTCACCTGTCTCCAATTTCCTCTTGAACCCAATTTAATTAGATACATCATCATTGAATCAGTACCAAACCTGCTGGTGTTGATGCCACTCCAAATCACAACAACCCCATACATTGGAGCTCTGGTAGCGTAGTGGTTACAAATTGGGCTGCTAAACTCAGGAGCAGCAGTTCGAAGCTGCCAGCTGTTCTGCAGGAGAAAGATGAGGCTTTTTGCTTCCGTAAAGAGTTACAGCCTCAGAAATCCTGTAAAGGGTCGCTATGAGGCGGAGCCGACTCCATGGCACATAACAACAACAATTATATAGCAGCCGTTCTGCAGGATTTTCTTGGCTTACACAATTTTTATGGAAGCAGAGCCATAGGCCTGTCTTCTGAGGTGGGTTTCAACCATTAGGTTAGTAGTAAACCGCTTAACTATGTGCATTACCCAGTGACCTACATTACATCATTAATGACTTCAATATTGTCAAGCCAATGGTCAACTCTCAGGCATCCTTTAATGTGATCTGCAGTTGTTCTTGGATACAATGGTGTTGCTTCGTTTTCTAACATCTCCCCTACTTATTCGAGCCTAAATAAATGTTTGTTTGATAATTGCATTGAAATAATCCTTAGACTACCCAGTATAGTTGATTTAAAAATCTATGACATATGATTTGATATTCTTCCCTGTAAAAGGCAGAATCTAATTATTGTCCCTTGAATATAGATCAGACTTACTCATTCTTCCTCACCAGGATGGCTGATGGCTTTGAACTGTTTACCTTGTAGTATTCTTAACCCACAACATCACCAGGGTTTCTTGCAGAGCCGTCAGGTGGGTTCCAATTACCAACCTTTGGGTTAGCAGTGGAGCACTTAACCTTAACAGCCATCATCGATCACTAGACAAGTGGTTTAAGCAGGGATTAAGCAAGCCTTCAGATAACCTCAAGGAGCCCTGGTTATAGAATGGTTAAGCACTTGGCTGGTAACCAAAAGGTTGGTGGTTTACACCCACCCAGAGGCTCTGTGAAACAAAGACCTGTCAAATTGCTTTCATAAAGACACCATCCTAAAAACCTATGTGGCATTTCCACTCTATCACATGGGGTTGGTATGTGTTGGAATCAACTCAAGTGCACCCAAGAACCAAGATGCCTGCAGCCCCTAGCCTTTACACCTGTCAAGTGAAGACACCCACCTCAGGCATGGTAGAGCAGTGACAGTCATTCCCCTATGCCCTATTTGACTTCTTGGCTCAAAAATCATGAGATGAAAATGACTTTTACAATTAAAAACAGAGAGACGTATGGCTGTATATTATCTCAGCTCTGGTCAGTCAGTCCTTCAACGTTAGCTTAGCTTTCTAGAACAAATCAAGGGGCCTTATTTTATTAGTCCTTATAGAACCACGTTAAGGAGCTCTGGTAGCGTAGTGGCTGCGAACCTTAAAGTCAGCGCTTCGAAACTACCAGCCTCTCCGAGGGAGAAAGATAAGGCTTTCTACTCCCATAAAGATTTACACCCTCTATGGGTCGGAACCGACTCGACGGCACTTAACAACAACAACAACATAGAACCACTTTAGATTTTGTTGATGCTCTAATTGAACATATATTTTGTTAACTTTTGTTCTTATCATAATATATCCGTACTTCTATTTTGTTTGGGATTATTCTGCTAAATATTTTTTATAAGTACTTAATTGAACATTTAGTTCATTCCCTTTTAGCCTATCTTCTTTTCACAAATAAGCATGTAAAGTTATAAATTTCCCTCTAAGGACTGCTTTTGCTAGGTTATAGTAAAGGTTTATGTAGTCCTTTATTATTACCTTCTAAGTATTTATAATTTCCATGATGATTCCATCTTGACTCATAAGCTATTAATAAGTGTATTTCAAAATGTATGAACATTGCTATCAACTTAACTTTTCTTTCTGGTCTGAGATCATGATGTTGATGGTAACAATTCTTTATAATTTTGTAAGCCAAGTGTATGGCCCATTTTTACTATGCTTTTTATGACCTTGAAGAAAAGATATTTCCTCTCTTTTTTTGCAATAATTAACTAAATAAATCAGACTTGTGCTTTTCTTTTTCAAATAATTTATATCTCTGATAATTTTTGCATTCACTTAACCTATCAATAATTGAGAAAAGTGTATTAAGAACTCACACTATGCTTTCTTATGTATCAATTTCTCCCAATAATTTAGGGCATATTTTATTAAATTCAAATGAATTTAAAAATGTTACAACATTCTCATAATTAAACTTTCTATCTCTATATATAGAGATTTTATTCTTAACCATTTGTTTGACTTGATACAGATTTATTTTCTATATTTAATGCTTTCTATTCCATTTGGCTCATGTTTGCTTGGTGTATCTTTTCCCATTTGTTATATCTATTGCTAAAAAACAAATTATCATTAAAGTTGTTGTTGTTGTTGTTGTTGTTGTTGTTGTCAGGTGCCATCGAGTCGGAACCAACTCATAGCGACCCCATGCACAGCAGAACGAAACGATGTCCGATCCTGGGCCAACCTCACTACCGCTGCCACACTTGAGTCCATCAATGCCGCCACCTGGCCAATCCACCTCGTTGGGGGTCTTCCTCTTTTTCTCTGACCCTCCACCTTACCCAGCATGACACCCTTCTCCAGTGATTGTTTCCTCCGGACAATATGTCCAAAGTATGAGAGACGAAGCTTAGCCATTCTGGCCTCCAAGGAGCACTCTGGCTGCATTTCTTCCAAAACAGATCATTAAAGTTAGTGATTGAAATAACAAGTATCGGCAGTCTTACAGTTGACTTGGGCTAGGCATCTGGCTGTGGCTTCATTGTGATTCTCGATTTCAGGGTTTCTCATAAGCTCCATTCAAGATCTTGACTCACCTGGAAGCTGGGTGAGGGGGGCCCCTACTTCCACCCTTACACACATGGTTGTTGGCAAAACGTAGTTCCTAGTGGATTTCTGGATTCAGGGCCTCAGTGCCTCACAATCTGTTGACCAGACTCCTCCCTCCTGTCTTTGCCACATGCCCTTCTCCATAGGGAAGGAGCTTCTATTTATATAAATATGATGTACACTTCCATCAGGGTGAGCAAGTATCAAAACAAGAGAGGAAGACAGAGACAGACTCTTTAAGGAACCTGATGACATTTTGCGGTATTCTGTTCATTTGAACTGAGTCACTAGGACCAACCCACATACGAGGAAGGACATTACACAAGGGTGTGAGTGACAAGAGGTAAGGAATCACTGAGAGTTATCTTCAATACTACTTCTTTTCAAGCTTTCCATCTTCATATATGTTTGGCATTTTGCTTCTTGTTGTTATTTTTACCATTCATCTTTAATGAGTTTTTATAAATTATAAAATCTTGTTTTATAATTTCTTTTATAACTTTTTTTTATTGAGATTAGGGTGAATGTTTACAAAGAAAATTTTCCAGTCAATAATTCATGCATTTTTCTTTTTTTTTTTTTTGTGATATTGATTGACAGTCCCACTTCCTCTCTGGGGTTCCCATTTTCATTGGTCCTTTATTCCTACCTCTTCCTGCCTTCTGAGATTTATCCTTGGGCAAATGCTTTGCTTTTGATCTTAGATGGTTAATTATTCTAAGGGGTGCATACCTCTTTGGTTTTATTGTTCAACATACAGTCCTGTCTGTTGTTTGATTGAAAGTTAAGCCATGGGGGTGAGTTCAGGTCCAGGCTTGTTCTAGCTGTCTTTGTCAGACCAATAAGCTGTCTTTTTAACAATTTTTATAATTTTGAATTTTATCCTACATTTTACTCTCACCCTATTTAGGACCTTCTACTGTAATCCCTTTCATGGTTTTGGTAGTGGTACTGGGCAACACCTATTTCTTCTGGTCTCAAGATCATGGACGCTGAGGTTTTTTTTGGTCCATCCCTCTTGTTAACTACTTGTTTCTAAACTTCACTTACTCTCGTCACTCTTATTTGCTCTGGTCAGGGAGAGACCAACAGTTGCTCCTTAAATGGCCATTCACAAGTTTTTAAAACCCAAATTGTTACTCACCAAAGTATGATGCAGGACATTTCTTTGTGAGCTGTGGTGTGCCAATTGACTGGGATGTCCACCATAGCATTATACTTTTAGAGTAGAACTGGATGTGGTATTTGCTTTTTAATTTTTAATTCAATCTGTTAAACACTGTTGTGTTGAGTTTTATCCATATGCATTTATTTTCATTACCAATATTTTTGGCTCACTAGCATTATCCATTTTTTGCTTTCTCCTTATTCTACCAGAGAATCAGATGCAGTGATTATACATACTATATTTGAAGATCGGGTCGTGTGGTGGATAATGGGTAGGGCTGTTAACAGCAAGGACATCAGTTGGAATCTATGAACCATTCCAAGGGAGAAATATGAGGCTTTATCTCTGCTTAGGTAAAAATTTATAACCTCAGAAATGCTATACATGGCCACAATGGGCTGGAACTGAATCCATGGCACATGAATACATAACCAAAACCACCACCTTAGGTATTTAGATAGTTGTTATTGTTCCTAAGGAGAGGCTGGTCGGTTTGAACTACCAATCTTGTTGTTTTGAACCATTGACCTTGTGGCTAGAAGTCCAGTGCTTATCCTACAAGACCACACCAGAACTCCATATAATATGGAACATGGTGAATCCACACAATAAACAAAGGACTGTGAACCCCAAGGTCTACCATTCAAGCCTACCAATCGCTACGTGGGATAAAGATGAGACTTTCTGTCCTGTGATGATTTAAAGCATCAGAAACCCTATGCGTGGTTGCAATGAGTCTGAATTCCCATAAATACTGAAGGAAGACGTCTAAGGTACATTGAAGGAATTGGCAAAGTAAAAGGCACCAGGAATTAATGGACTAAAAATGGAAATCTTTCAAGAAAGTGAGGTGGCACTGGAGGCACTCACTCATCTATGCCAAGAAATTTGGAAGACAACTATCTGACCAACTGATTGGAGGAGATCCATATTGTGTGCCCATTCCAAAGAGAGGTGACCGAATGGAATGCAGAAATCACCAGACAATACCTTTGATATCCCATGCAAGTAAAGTTTTACTAAAGGTAATACAGAAACGACTGAAAGTATACATTGAGAGAACTTCTAGAGGTTCAAGTCAGATTCAGAAGAGGATGTGGTATGAGGGATATCATTGTTGACATTCAATGGATCTTGGCTGAAAGCAGAGAATATCAGAAAGATGTTTACCTGGTCTTTATTGACTACTCAAATGCTTTCCTTTGCATGGATCATGACAAGCTATGGAAAACATTTCAAAGTATGATTATTCCTGAGCACTTAATTGTGCTTATGAGGAGTCTGTACATGGACCAAGAGGCAGTTGTTCGAACAGAACATGGGAACACTGAATGGTTTAAAATTAAGCAAGATGTGTGGCAGGGCTGTATTCTTTCACCATACTTATTCAACCTGTATGCTGAGCAAAATCTGAGAAGCTGGGTCATATGAAGAAAAACATGGCATTCATGATTGGAAGAAGGCTCATTAACAACCTATGATACGCAGATGATACAACCTTACTTGCTGAAAGTGAAGAGGATTTAAAATATTTACTGATGAAGATCAAAGAGCACAGCCTTCACTGTGGATTTCATCTCAATGTAAAGAAAACAAAAATCCTCACCACTGGACCAATAAACAACATTCTTATCAATGGAGAAAAGATTGAAGTTGTCAAGGACTTCATTCTT
>NW_006408615.1:2842737-2845229 GCF_000296735.1 Chrysochloris asiatica | reverse complement strand
GTTTGGTAAAGTGGAGGGTCAGATAAAAAGAAGAAGACCCCAGTGAGATGAATTAGCCAAGTGGCAGCATCAATGGGCTCTAGTGTGGCAACAAAAGTGAGGTTGGCACAGGATTGGGCAATGTTTTGTTCTGCGGTGCCTAAGGTCACTATGAGTCGGTACTAACTCGATGGTGCCTAACAACAACAACATTCGATATGTATTCTGGGCAAATAATCCAAGCAGCCGTATTATATGAAGAAGAATGTGGTGTCATGATTCGAGAAAGACTCGATAACAACCTGCTATATGCAGATGATGCAAGTTTGCTTGCTGAAAGTGAAGAGAATTTAAAATACTGATGAAGATCAAAGATTACAGCCTTCAGTGTAAATTGCATTTCAATGTAAACAGAACAAAAATCTTCACCACTGGGTCAATAAATAATATCATGATAAATGGAGAAAAAAAATTGATGTTTTCAAATAATTGTGCTTATTTTCAAATAATTGTGATGGATCCACTATCAACTCTTATGGAAGTAGCAGTCAACAAATGAAACAATGTATTGCATAAGGCAAATCCTCACCACTGGACCCAAAAACAGCACCTTGACAGTTGGAGTCCTGGTGTGGAGCTGTGAGTTAATATGCCAAACTGGAAAGCCATTTGAACTGTAAGGTTGGCCATTTGAGCTCACCAGCTGCTCCTTGGAAACCCTATACAAGATCGCTATGGGTTGGAACCCACTGGACAGTACTTAACAACAACAACAGACAAGAGTGAAATTGTCAAAGACCTCAATTTGCTTGGATCCACTAATAATGCTCATGAAACCAGAAGTCAAGATATCTAGACAAATCTGATGCAAAAGAACTCTTTAAAGTGTTTCAAAGGAAAATTGTCAGTGTGAGTAAAATGAAGCATTCTGGAATACCCATTCTTCACATTATCCATATTTTGTTATTACCCACACGGTCAAATACCTTTGCATAGTCTACAGAACAAAAGTAAACATTTTTCTAGTATTCTCTGCTTTCAACCATAATCCATTTTACATCAGCACTGATATCTGTCGTTCTACAGCCTCTTCTGAATCTGGCTTGAATTTATCGCAGCTACCTGTTGCTGTATTGCTGAAATCATTTTTTAATAATCTTAAGCAACATTTTACTTACATTTGATATTAATGATATTGTTTAATAATTTTTGCATTCTATAGGGACACCTTTCTTTGTAATGGGCACAAATATGGCTTTCTTCCAATTGGTTGCACAATCTTCCAAATTTCTTGACATAGAACAGTGAGTGTCTCCAGTACTTCATCACTTGGTGAAATACTCCAATTTGTGTCCCATCAATTCCTGGAGCTTTGTTTTTCACCAATGCTTGAACTTCGTCAATACCATGAGTTTTTGATCCTATAGTACCTCGTGAAATGATTGAACATCAAACAGTTCTTTTTCGTATAGAGACTCTGTGTACGTCCCTCTTCTTTTGATGTTTCCAACATCATTCATTATTTTGCCCAGAGAATCTTCAATATTGCAATTGAGACTTGGATTTTTTTCTTTAGCTCTTTCAGCTTGAGAAATGCTGAGTGTGTTCTCTCCTTTTGATTTTCTGACTTCAGGCGTTTGCACATTTCAATGAAATACTGGACTTGGTTTTCTTGAGCTGCCTTTTACTTTATCATTTCTTTCATTTGCTTTCGCTTCTCTATGGTCGAGAGCAAGTTTCGGAGTATTCTGACATCCACTTTCGCGTTTTCTCTCTTTTTTCTTTTCTTTTGTCTTTTTAATGGCATTTTATTTCTTTGTGTAGGATGTTACTAATGTCATCCCGCCACTCTTTTTGTCTTTGAACATTAGTGTCTAATGCATCAAATCTGTCCTTGAAGATGTTTTTTTAAATTCAAAGGGATATACTGAAGCTCATAGTTTGGCTATCATGGACTTGTTTTAATATTCTTCAGATTCAGCCTGAACTTACATTTGAACAGTTGGTCTGTCCACTGTCAACCCCTGGCCTTGTTTTGGCTGCTGAGATTGAGATTTTCCAGCTACTAATCCTTCTTTCTCTTTGTTTCCAACCTTCACATTCCAATCACCAGTGATTATCAATGCATCTTGATTGCACATTTGAAAAATGTCAGATTGAAGGAACTTTTAGAATTCTTCCATTTCATCATCACTGGTGCATAAATTTGGATTATAGTGTCTTTAACTTGTCTTCCTTTGGTGATTAGTGATTGCGTACTCCTGAGTTGGTTCTGACTCATAGGACCCTGTATAGGGTTTCTGAGGCTGTAAATCTTTTGGGGAGCAGAAATCCTGATCTTTCTCCTGTGGAGCAGATGGTAGTTCAAACTGCTTCCCTTGCAGTTAGTAATACAGCTTGCCATCCACTATACTACCAGGGCTCCTTTGCCATCCTTGAAGTTATATAGATCTTATTCCATCACAGACAACATTGTGCTTCAGGACAGATCTTGAAATGTTCTTTTTGATAGT
>NW_006408615.1:2841445-2841957 GCF_000296735.1 Chrysochloris asiatica | reverse complement strand
TTGTCAGGAGGGACCAGTCGCTGGAAAAGGATATCATGTTTGGTAAGGTAGAGTGTCAGAGAAAAAGAGGAAGACCCCCAACGAGATGGGTTGGCCAAGTGGCAGCACCGATGGGCTCAAGCGTGGCAACAGTAGTGAGGCTGGCCCAGGATCAGGCAGTGTTTCATTCTGCTGTGCATAAGGTCGCTATGAGTTGATACACTTGATGGCACCTAACAACAACAACAACAAACATTCAGATGTAATCTGCCTCTCCTTAGCCTGTCTTAGCCTGGAAGGTTCACTGAAACCCCCATGAATGATCCTTCCGGTAAATACTAATGGCACGGCTTCCAGCATCATGGCAGCACCAAATCACCATAGTTAGTCACAGTGACAGGTGAGTGAAGTTAATCACAAAAGGGCAAGTATTGTATGTGACCACCATTGTAAAGTGTCAAAGTTTAACAGAGGATATTTATACATGGGTGTTTACCTTTGCTGCAAACATATCCTTGAATGTGGTAGAGCAT
>NW_006408615.1:2835476-2839275 GCF_000296735.1 Chrysochloris asiatica | reverse complement strand
TGCACTTCCACCTGATCCACCATCTTGGTTGTTCTCTGATTATATTTCTTTTAAGACTGTTTTGTTTGTTCTTCTGGCAGCCCATGGTGTATTCCGTATTCTTTGCAAACATCAAAAAAAAAAAAAATGCATCAATTATTCTTTGATATTCCTTATTCATTGTCAAAGTTTTTCATTCATATAAGGAGTCCTAGTGTGGCTGTATGGGTTAATGTGCTGGACAAGTTAATGTGCACCACAAGGTTGGTGATTCAAGCTTACTAGCTGCTCCTCAGAAACCTTATTCAGGTCTCTGTGCTGAGCAAATCATTCAAGAAGTTGGATTATATTAAGGAAAATGTTGAATCAGGATTAGAGGAAGACTCATTGACAACCTGCAGTATGTAGATGATACTACCTTGCTTGCTGAAAGCAAAGAGGAATTAAAATATGTACAGATGAAGATCAAAGACTACAGCTTTTAGCATGGGCTGCATTGCAATGTAAAGAAAGCAAAAAGTCTTACCACTGGACCAATAAATAACATCAAGATTAATGGAGAAAAGATTGAAGTTGTCAAAGACTTCATTTTGCACAGTTTAACCATCAACACTCATGGAAACAAACGTCTCAAGAAATCAAACAATGTACTTACTGCATTAGACAAATATGCTACACAAGATCTCTTTAAAGTATTGAAGAAAAAAGATGTCAGTTTGAGGACTAAAGCGCATCTGACGTAAGCCATGATATTGTCAATAACCTCATATGCATGTGAAAGTTGGACAGTGAATATGGAAGATCATAGAAGTGATGTATTTAAATTATAGTGTTGGAGGAGAATATTGAAAGTACCATGGACTGCCAAATGAACAAACCAATTTGTATTGGAAGAAGTACAGCGAGAATGCTCCCTGGAAGCCAGGATGGCCAGACTTCGCCATCTCATAATTCAGACAGGTATCAGGAGGGACTAGTCTTTGGAGAAGGATATTGTATTTGGTAAAGTGAAGGGTCAGAGAAAAAGAGGAAGACTCTCAATGTGGTGGATTGGCACAGTGGCATCAGTAATGAGCTCAGGCGTAGCAACGATTGTGAGGTTGGCCCAGGACCCGGCAGTATTTCGTTCTGTTTTGCATAGTGTTGCTATGCATTGGTACCAACTCCATGGCACCTAACAAAAATGACCCATAGCAGCCGTGTGTAGTAGCGACTGATGAGCATGAACCGCTAACCTTGCAGTTCAAACTGACTTTGCAGTCCAGCGCATTAACCCACACCAAGACTCCTTCTAATACTTCAAAGAGGGTTTTTGTGGCAAATCTGGACAATATGATATGTTGTTTTGAGTCCTGGTGTGGTGCTTCAGGTTAATTAACTGGACTGCAAGGTTGGTTTGGACCTCAAGGTTGATGGTTGCTCCTCAGAAACTCATCAGTTGCTCCTCAGAAACCCTATACAGGGTTGCAATAAGTTGGAACCAAGCAGCGGCACTTAACTACTTCTACTACTACTGCATTATTTAATTGCTTAACTGCTGCTTCCTAGGGCATTGACTGTGGAACTAAGTAAATTCAAACCATTGACTACTTCGATTTTTCTCCATTTAAGATGTGCTGTTTATTGGTCTAGTTGTGAGGAGTTTTGTTCTCTTTATGTTGAGGTGTAATCCATACTGAAGGCTGTAGTCGTTGATGCTCATCAGTAAGTGTTTCAACCTTCTTTCTTTTCTGAAAGCAAAGTTATGTCATTTTATATCGTAGGTGGTTAATGAGTCTTCCTCCAATCCTAATGGTGCATTTTTCTTCATATAGTCCAGTTTGTAAGATCCTTTGAACAGCATACAGGATGTATAAGTATGGTGAAAGGATACAACCTGATGCTGTATCGTTTCCTGATTTTGAACCACAGAGTAATCCCCTTGTTCTCTTTGAACAGCCACCTCTTTGTCCATGCACAGGTTCTACATGAGGACAATCAAGTATTCTGGAATTTCCATTCTTCACAATATTATCCATAATCTGTTATGATTAACACAGTCCTTTGCCTAGTCATCATTGTTGTTGTTGTTATGTGCCATCGAGTCAATTCCAAACTCTAGTGATCCTGTATAGGGTTTCCAAGAAGCAACTGGTTAGCTTGAACCACCAACCTTGCAGTTCAAATGACTTTGCTGTCTGAAGCATTAGCCCACAGTGCCACATCAGGACTCCATTATTACACAGATAAATATCTCTCTGATATTCTCTGCTTTCAGCTAAGATTCATCTGACATCACCAATAACTTGGTTCCATTCCTCTTCTGGCAATTTCCTCTCATTGTTCTCCTGTAATCATTTCTTAAATATATTCAACTTAATTATACTTGCATGTGATATTAATGATATGAGTGGATAAGTTCCACACTTAGTTGGATTACCTTTATTAGGAGTAGACACAAACATGGATCTCTATAGTTGGTTAGTCAGGTATCTGTCTTCCAAATTTCTTGGCATATAAAAGTGCTGAATCAGTTTGTCAAAACATTTCAGTGGGTATTCTATCAATTCCTGGTGCCTAGTTTTTCACTAATAACTTCAGTACATCTTGGAGTTTTTCTTTCAATGCCTTCATTTCTTGATCATATACTGCCCCCTGAAATCTTTGAAACACAACCAATTATTTTGGAAACAGTGACTCTGTGTATTCCTTCCATCTTCTTTTGATGATTCCTGCATCAGACATTCTTTTGTGACCATAAATTTATTCAATACTGTAAGTCAGAACTTGACATTTTTTGTTATTTCTTTCAGCTTCAGAAATGTGAGTGTGTTCTTCCCTTTTGCTTTTCTAACTTAAAGTCTTAGAACATTTTATTAGAATATTTTATTTTTCATTCTTGAACAGCTCTTTGAAATATTTTGTTTAGCTCTTTTATATCATTATTTCTTCTATTTGATTTAGCTACTGTGCATTCAAGAGCAAGTTTCAGGGTCTTCTCTGATAGCCACTTTGAATATCAGGTATCTCTTTTTTTCTATCTTTTTAATGATCGTTTGCTTTCTTTATGTATGGTATCCTGGGCATCATTCTATAAGTCATCTTGTCTTTGGTCATTCATGTTCAGTGCATCTATTTGTTCTTGAAATTGTCTCCAAATTCAGGTGGGATATGCTCAACATAATTCTTTGGCTCTTGTGGACTTGCAATGTTTTTTCTTCAGCTTCAACTTGAACATGCATATAAGCAGTTAATGGTCTATTCAGCAGTCAGGCCTGGCCAAGTTTTCAATGATCATATTGAGTTTCTTCATCATCTCTTTACACAAATGTTATTAATGAATCTGATTATTGTGCATTTTATCTGGTGAGGGCCACATGTATTGTTGCCATATATGTTGTTGAAAAAAAGGTATTTGTAAGGAATTAGTCATTGGGCTTGCAAAATTCTATCAAGTAGTTTCCTGCTATCTTCTCTTACTTCTGGAGCATTTCTTCAGAACCTATCTATAGGTTCCTATTTCTTTCTTTTTTCCCCCTTCCCTGTTTATTGTTGCTGTTAGGTGAAGTGGAGTCAGTTCTGACTCAGAACCATGCTATATTGTTGTTGTTCTGTACTGTCAAGTTGGTTCCGACTCATAATGACCCTGTATAGCATTTGCAAGGAGTGGCTGCTGGGTTTGAACCCTCGACCTGCCAGCTTGAATTCCGGTGCTTAGCCTACAGTACCTATGTACAAAAGACCAAAATACAGCCTAGTCCTGAGCCATCTCCACTTTCGTTGAATATCTAATTTGCTTTGTAAAACACATGTGAATTTTCTTAAAAATATGTTTACTTAT
>NW_006408615.1:2832784-2834966 GCF_000296735.1 Chrysochloris asiatica | reverse complement strand
GTGCATGAGGTCACTATGGGTCTGTACCGACTCGATGGCACCTAACAACAACAACACATATGATTACAATCCAAATCAAGATATGGGACGTTGCCAACATTTATGTGCCTCCTAGTTGACCTCGTAGTCAATAAACCCCTGAGAATACAAAGTTACCATTATCCAACGTCAAGAAAGAAAGTAGAGGACTGGCCGTTCTTTGGCCTTGGTCAAAAGTTGTAAATAAGTAATGAAAGAATTGGTTTAAACGAGTCCCAATCAATCACCACATTCCAACGACAGAAGTCACCAGTCTTTAAATTCCACACTTCTCTCTAAAAGAATGAATAATATGAGGTCTCTGTTTTCTTAGCATGACTGTGTTATTTTCCAAGCCTAAGGAGTCCAAGTGTGGGGCTGTGGGCTAATGCGCTGAGACTGTAAAGCTGATTTGAACAACAAAGGCAGCGGTTCAAGCTCACCAGCCGCTCCTTGGAAACCCTATACAGGGTCATTATGAGTCAGAATCTACTCGACAGCACACAACAGTAACAAATATTATTATTATTCATTATGACTTTTTGGGAGGTCTGACTTCCATCATCAATAGAATGAAATTCATACATGTCGGTGCTAATGTAGAAGGTCCTTGCTATGCATGGTAGGAGTATTATATGTGAACAGCACAGGTCATGTAATCCATTTCTTTCCAGGTTTGAACTGTTAAATGTAGAGCTTCTAGCATATGTTTTTTGGAAGTAGATGTGCACATTTAGGTGAGGAGTGCTAAGGACGTGTTAAAGCTTCACATATATTGCTACTGAATTGCTCTAAGGTATCAGTGTATTAATCACTCCAATATTCACTACTGCCACTCACCCCCCCCCCCCCCATTTTAGTGGGAGTACAGTGGTATATCATTGTGCTTTAATTTGCATAGTCTCAGTGACCATCGAGGTTACCAGGAGTTGGCCTCAGCTCCACAACAACTGGTTAATGGCTACTGGGTCTGCCCACCTACTTTTATGCTGTTCATCCTTTGAAGATCCACTTTTGAGATGGGTCTTTTCATGGCTTTTGGCCTTCTCCCTTTTCAGAATCTTTTTCTCATGATTTTATAGAAGTTCTACTATAGTCTGGATATCTGTGTTAAAATATTTTTCCCATAATATATCAATAATTTGGGAGTTCTGGTGTGGCAGTGTAGAATAATGTGGTAGATCACAAGATCAGTTTGAACCTCATGGTTGGTGGTTCAAATCCACTAGCCACTCCTTGGAAACCATATTCAGGCTCATTGTGAGTCAGAACTGACTCGATGGCACTTAACAACAACAACAATTTTATAAAGATATACAATGTCTTGGACTTTACAGTTCTATGAGCTTTGGCAAATACTGATACTTATGTGGGTCACACCCCGATCAAGATATAAGACATTTCCATCATGCTAAAAGTCACCTCCCGACCCTGCCCAGTCATTTCCAACACTACCACACTAAGAAAGAAATTGTTGCTCTGGTTTCTCTCACCATTGATTTGGTTTTTTTGTATTTTTCTGTTTAAGAAATTTGGGTGAATGGACTTTTACAGTAGATTTCATTTTCTGTATGGATTCTTTTACTCAGCATGAGTTTGAGATCCATCTGTCTTGTAACATGTATTAGCACTTTGATATTTCTTATTGCTAATTAGCTTTTATTATATGGATATACCACAATTTGTTTATCTATGTTTCTGTTGATGAGTATTTGTGTGATAAAGCTGCTATGAACAGTCTTGTAAAAGTCATTTTGTAGATGTATAGTTTCATTATCTCTCTGAGCAGAACTGGTGAGTCACACGGTAATTATATGTTTAACTATATAAGAAATTAGCAAACTGTTTCACAAAGAGGTAGTTCTATTTTGCATTCCTTCCAGAAATATATGAAAGATATTTGTTGTTTTCATTTAGTGCCGTCAAGTTGGATCTGACTCATAACGACCCTGTATAGAGTTTCTAAGCAGCGGCTGGTGGATTTGAACCAATGACTATTGTAATTAAAACTGATTTGCTCCCAAACTTTGCAAGTATTTTGTGTGGCCAGTATTTTTCAAATTTAGCCATGCATGTGGATACAATGGAGACTCAGTGGATCAGCGGGTTAATCATTGATCTGCTAACGGAAAGATGAGCATTTCAAACCCCCCAGCTGCTCCAT
>NW_006408615.1:2829453-2831204 GCF_000296735.1 Chrysochloris asiatica | reverse complement strand
GATTTCTTGACTGCTGTTTCCATGAGTGTTGATAGTTGATCCAAGAAGAATGAAGTCCTTGACAACTTCAGTCTTTTCTCCATTGATAAGAATGCTGTTTATTGGTTCAGTGGGGAGGATTTTTGTTTTCATTACATTGAGATGCAATCCATACAGAAGGCTGTGCTCTTTGATATCCATCAGTAAATATGTTAAGTCCTCGTTACTTTCAGCAAACAAGGTATAGCATCTGCATATCACAGGTTATTAATGAGTCTTCCTCCAATCCTGATGCCATTATTTTCTTCATCTAAGCCAGCTTCTCGGATGATCTGCTCAGCATACAGGTTGAAGAATACAACTCTGTTGCACACCTTTCTTTCTTCCTTTCTTTCTCTCTCTCTCTCTCTCTCTCACTCTCTCTCTCTCTCTTTTTTTCGTTCTTTCTTTTTGCAGTGGGTCAGCCAGTTTATGTTTATTGATGTAAGATGCTCAGGCCTTGACAGCATACTTCCACAGTGGGTAAAGCTGCTCCTTCTGCTGCTGTTTCTTGGTCTTGAGGTTCTCCTCGTGCTTATTGAGTCTGCGGCATATGGCATGTGTTTTCTTGGGTCGTAGATGCAAGGGTTAGTACTTCTTACCTTTGTAGAACGTCCTGAGGTTCTCCTTGTGAGTCTGGTTGATGACAGTTAGAACCCAGGCAATGGATTTGCTGACAACTCAGATTTTAGAGAGCTTGGACACCGCACTGCCAGTCACTTTGGTGACACGCAGATGGGACAAGTCCACCTTCAGGTCATCCAGCTGTTTCAGCAGCTCCTCCTTCTTCTTGCCATGAAGGTCCCGCACCTTGATGTTGGCCAGGGCTGAGCAAAAAAAAAAAAAAAAAAATGTGCCGCCACCTGATCTGAGGCAGAGGGAAAGAGGAGGAAGGTGGGTCTGTGGCACACCTTTCTTAACTTTAAACCATTCAGTGTTCCCATGTTCTGTTCTAACAACTGCATCTTAGTCCATGTACAGACTCCTCATGAGCACAATTAAGTGCTCAGGAATACTCATATTTCTCAATGTTGTCCATAGCTTGTCATGATCCACACAATTGAAATTATTCAATTTTATGCAATTATTCAATATTCAATATTATGAAATTATTCAAATTTATGCACCAACCACTAAAGCCAGTGAGGTTGCAATAGAAGAATTCTACCAACATCTTCAATCTGATATTGATCAAACATGCAATCAAAATGCATTGATCATTACTGGTGATTGGAATGCAAAGGTTGGGAACAAAGAGGAAGGATCAGTAGTTGGAAAATATGGCTTTGGTGATAGAAATGATGCTGGAGATCGCATGATAGAATTCTGCAAAACCAATGATTTATTCATTTCATTTACCTTCTTTAGACAGCATAAGAGACAATTATACATATAGACCCCACTAGGTGGAATGAATAAGGTGCTCTGGTAGCGTAGTGTCTACAAATCGGGCTGCGAATCGCAAGGTCAGCAGTTCGAAACTACCAGCCGCTCTGCGGGAGAAAGATGAGGCGTTCTGCTCCCGTAAAGATTAACAGCCTTGGAAACCCTGTGCAGGGTCGCTATGAGTGGGAACCGACTCCACAGCACATAACAACAACAACAACAGGTGGAATGAATACACAGAAATCATATTGACTACATCTGTGGAAAGAGACAATGGAAAAGCTCTATATCATCAGTCAAAACAAGGCCAGGGGCAGACCATCAATTGCTCATGTGCAAATTCAAAC
>NW_006408615.1:2823759-2825866 GCF_000296735.1 Chrysochloris asiatica | reverse complement strand
AAAAAAAAAAAAACACATAATATGATTGGTTGAAAGTGAAAAAAAAGAAACAGCATTCCTATGCATTCTTAAAACCAAAACCAAACTCACTGTTATCGGGTCAGTTCTGAGTCTAGTGCCTCTACATCGGGTTCCTGAGACTATACACTTTAATGGCAGCTGACAGACTCATCTTTCTACTGGTGGGTTTCAACACCATGGACAAACCTTGAAAGCTTTGCAAGGGCTTTGAGTGAAAGAATAAACAATTGAGGTTCAGCGGGTATTTGTTGGGTTGAATAATTGAATGATGCTTGTTTTAAGCAGAAAGCTGTAAATGCAGGTTACTTTGAAGTGCTCCTCTTTGGACTTAGTGCCCCAATCTGAACGCTGAAGTCATTGCATTAGAAGGTAAATGCTCTAGATCCAAGTCCAGCGGTAGATGTCACTAAGTGAGTATTGGGGCCTTGTCCCTGGAAGGAGAGCCCTCACAATCCTGAGGCACTGTGGTCTCAGCAGTCACTTTAGATATCCTAGAGTTTGGTCAAGAGATAAAACCATCTACTTATACTTTACATTTGATGACTCTGAAGTTCTTTATAGCCTTTCCTTTGTTAGTTTCTGATATCTACATATTTATCCTGATTATTTCTTCTGTGTCAGAACACCAAAAATATACCAGACACTTAGCTGTCATGATGTTTTAAGATTATTGTAGGGCACTGTTGGCCTCGCTTCATAGAGACCCTAAGAACAACAGAAGGAAATGTTGGCCAGACCTGCACCATCCTCACAGTCACTGCTATCTTTAAGTTTATTGTCTTAGCCACTGGCCACATCCATCTTATTAAGGGACTTTCTCTTTTTTTGGCTAGCTCATTACTTTACCAAGCAGGATACCCTTCCCTAGGGGTTGGTCTCTCTTGATAACATGTTCAAAGTAAGTGAGTCAAAGTCTTGCCTTCCTTCGAAGGGGCACTATAACTGTACTTCTTCCAAGATAAAGTTTCTTTTTCTTCTGGAAGCCCGTGGTATATTCAATTTTCTTCACCAACACCATCATTCAAAATCATCAATTCCTCTTTGTCCTTCATTTATTCACTGTCCTGCTTTCACAAGCATACGAAGTGATAGGAAAGAGATGGCTTGAATCATGAGTACCTTGGTCCTCAAAGTGCATCTTTTCTTTTTCTCATCCTAATTAAGTGTTTTGCCACAGATTTCCCCAGTGCAGTGTATCATTTGATTTCTTCACTGCTGCTTCCATGGACATTGATTAAGATGCAAGTAGAATGAAATCCTTGACCACTGCAGTGTCTTCACTGTCTATCACCATGTTATTTATGGGCCCACTGGTGATGACTTTATGGTTGGGCTTAGACAAGCATCTCCAATGTAAGTTTTGTCAAATGGTTTTCTTGTCATGCCTTTCTTTGCGTAGCCATTGAGCCCTAGATAGTTTGGTTCTGTGCTAGGCCAGAGGCAAGTGCCTCCCAGCCTAGTCATCACATACAAACCAGAGAAAGCCTATGGAGCCTAACTTCCCATTTGTATTTGAAAAACAGAGATTCACAGAAGTTCCTCTGGCAGAATCATGTACAAGATATGTCATAGTGTCCAGTATGCCTGACCAAAGCTAGCTTCTCTCCACTGGTCTGGACTAGCTGTGGCTTTACCAGGGTGATTACAGGAGAAGTTGACCGTGTGTCTCCCTACATGGTAACCCATCACTGCAGTAGTTCCTGCATCCTGGACTTCCTGCTAAAGTGTGAATCTGATCACTTCCCCTCCCACTTGATGCTGTTGGTGTGAGGTGTCTGCTAATTAGTCCCAACTCATAGCAACCACATCTACAACAGAACGAAATACTGCTGGTTCTTGCATCCTCCTCACAATTGTTGTCATGTTTGAGACCATTGTTGCTGCCACTGTGTCAATCCATCTTGTTGGAGGTCTTCCTCTTTTTTGTTGACCCTCAATTTTACCAAGCACGTTGTTCTTCCCTCCTTACAACATGTCCGAAGCATGAGAGATGAAGTCTCCCCATTCTTGCTTCTAAGGAGCATTCTGGCTGTACTTCTCCAAACACAGCTTTGTTGGTTTGTCTGACATTTCATGGTGCTTTAAA
>NW_006408615.1:2814098-2823659 GCF_000296735.1 Chrysochloris asiatica | reverse complement strand
AAGTCTTTTGATTGCGTGGATCATACATATGTATTATCTAATTTGTATATATAACAGACACAGAAAATATTCTTCATAGATATATCTCACTAAGGATAGATAAATACAATCTTATATATAATTTAATAAGATGATTTAAGAACTATATATGTATATGAAATCCTGGTTTGGCATTGTAAGATGAGCCACTGGACCACAGGGTCAGTTTGAACTGCAAATTAGGTTGTTCAAACTCACCAGCAGCTCCTTGGAAACCCTACATAGGGTAAATTTCAGTCGGAACAGACTGGCCGGCACTTAACAATAACATATATGTATATGTATTATTGTTGCTGTGTGCCATCCTATTGATTTTGACTTATAGAGATCCTATGAATCGAACTGTCCCTTAGGGTTCCCTAGTCTATAACTTTTAGGAACAGATCACTGTGTCTTGCTCCTATGGGTCGGCTAGGTGGTTTTGAACCACCAATCGTTTCGTTAGAAACTGAGTCCTTAACTATTGCAAACCAGCAGGGCTTCCTATGTATGTATGTATGTATATGGATGCCTATTTGTGTGTGGGTGTATGCATAAATCAGTAAACTAGTTGCTGCTGTGTTGACTCCAACTTATGGAAGTCCCATGTTTGTTAAAGTTAGAACTAGGCTCTATAGGGTTTTCAATCATTGTGACCTTATAGAAATAAATCATTGAACCTTTCTTCTGTGATGTCTATCTGAGAACTCAAACTACCAACCTTTGGGTTAAAGCAAATATGTTAATAATTTGTTCCACTCAGGGGCACTGTGTATTCTCTGTTAGATAAACACTTTTTGAAGAGACTTTCTTCTGATGTAAGTATGGCTTGCTTTTACATTTTTAGTAGTATATTATAATAAGTAGAATTTTTTCAGTGAAATTTTTAATAAATTTTGACGCTTATTGATTTTCTTTTTGATTCCTTGGTGACTACTTCTTTCCCCTTCCTTTATCTAAAGTTCTAGTTATTTATCTGCTGTGGCATTGTAGGATCAGCACTGAACTGCAAATCACAAGGTTGGCTGTTCAAACCACCAGCTGCTCCTGGGAAACCCTATACAAGGTCATCATGAGTCAGAACTGACTCGATGACACTTAACAACAACAACATAGTAATTTCACACTTAATTATAAAGCATATTTCACTGGTTTTATAATTCTGGCTTAAGAGGACTTTGCTGTTGTTTGTATATTATATTTTTGTTCTTTCAACACACTGCTCACTTTTCTTATGGCTTCCATCCTTTCTGATGAGAAGTTGAACCAAAGTCCCTGTACATATAAATCCTCTTTCCTCTCTGGTATCCTTAAAGACTTTCTTATATTTGCTTTACATCTCTTTCCTATGTCATGCATAGGTGTCTATCTCAGCTCTGTAATGTGGCTGTAACAAAAACGTCACACAGGGATGGCTTTCTTATTGTCTTATAATTCTGGAGGCTATGAATTCAGGCCACTGCTCTAGGGGAAATTCCTTGTCTCTGAGTTTCTTCTCCTGGGAGATCTTTACTTGGCTTTGCATTTTCCCTCCCTATCTTTGCTTCTTTCTCTTGCTCATTAACTCTTTTTTGTATATCAAAAGAGATTGATTTAAAACACACCCTACATTAATCTTGTTGATTTACATAACAAAGACAATCCATTCTAAATGGGATTAAAACCACAGACATATTGTTGTTGTTTGGTATCATCCATGGATTAGATTTCACTCACAGCAACCCTGCGTGGAAGAGAAGGAAACATTGCTGAGCCTTGTGCTATCCTCACAATCATTGGTATACTTGAGCCCAGTTGGCAACCACTGTGGCAATCCATACCATTGGGGGTCTTCCTCTTTTTCACATACAGACAAAGTGGTTAGGATTTACAACACACATTGTAGGGAACATAATTCAATCCACACATTGTGTTTCTCTTTGATTTCATGCTGCTTGGATTGGAAGATACTCTTGGATCTGTAGTTTGATAATTTCCATCAAATTCAGGAAAAAATGACTGTTATTTATTTATTTGGTTCTTAGATATTTGCTTGTACCCCATCTTCTCATTACTTCACTTGATATGATTCAGATTCTGTTTATTCTTCTTCTACTTTTTAAAACTTTTTGCTCTTCAACTTAGATCTCTAATTCCCTAGATCTGAGTCTAAGCCTTCTGCACTATGTGATATCACCTAATCCCTTCGGGTAAGGTTTTAATGCCGATATTGTACTTCTCAGTTATAGGGCATTCATTTAGCTATTTTTCAGAGAGCCTATTTCTAGCTGAGATCACTATTTGTTCACTCGTTATGACCATCCCTCACTTTCAATCACTTACATATTGAAAATAGCTATTTAAAAGTCCTTGTTTGCTATCCCAACATCTAAATCATGCCACATCGGTTTCTCTATCTCCTCAGGGTCCTATTTTTTTTATTTCTTACCACAGCTAAACGTATTTCATTGTATTCTGGACATTGTGGTGGAACATTTTAGGGTAAACATTTAGGATTATACCCTCTTCCTTGAAAGGACATTGAGTTTGGTTCTAGCAAACCTCTCTGCTTTATTTTGTCAGGCTTTCTTTTATTTCTTGTTATAGAAAGTTAACTTTGAGTTTTTACTTTTAGTCTTAGGATATGTTTATAGGGTTGAATAATACCCTTTCCAAATCTGTGTTATTACTGGAACCTCTGAGTGTGATCTTAATAAGTCTTTGAAGATGTCATTAGCTAAGATGAGGTCCTACTAGTGTAGACCCAAAACAAACACATGGACCAGTTATCATCAAGTTGATTCCAACTCATGGCAACTCTGTGATTATCAGAGTGGAACTGTGCCCCACAGGGTTTTCAAGGCTGTGACCTTCCAGAAGCACAATGTCACGTCTTTTTTTCAATGAGCACTTAACCATTTGTCCTTTTCAGGGATTCCTACTGGTATAGAGTGATCCTCACCCTATCTGAATGGTGTTTTATAATAAGATGAGAGAGTTAGGAAAAGAAACAGAAGAGATGGTCATGTGATAACAGAGACAGAGGTGGAGCAATGTGTCTACATGCCATGGAATGCCAAGGGTTCGAAGCTAGCAGAGGGTCATGGAATGACTTGCCCTCAGAGGCCTTCTGAAGGAGCCATGGTTTGGGATTTGTGGCCTTCAAAACTATGAAACGATAAAGTCATTATGCCATAAACCATCTAACTTGTGGAACTTGGTTACAGTTGTTGATAGGTACCACTGAGTTCATTCCAGCTCATTTGAAGCCCATGGCCAACACCATCCTCATTAGCATTGCTATGTTTGAGCCCATTGCTATAGTCACTAGGTCAATCCAGCACACTGAAGGTCTTCCTTTTTCTTTTAGCGACCCTCTTCTACCTTACTCTTTTGTTGTGGTCCTGTCACTGCTTCATGATGTTCAGACTTCTTGAGTTCTCAACTGAACACCCTTGCAGCCCATGGAAGCACTGCATCAGAGATCCAGCTGTCCCCAGCATCTGTGGTCACCTTTCGGCTCCTAGCAACAACTCTCTGTCAGCCCTTTCAATTCTCACCTACACCTACAAATTTGAACCCCACCTGAGGTCAGGTCCAGTGGTGCATCCCCTGCAGGGAGATTTCTAAGACCTCTTTGGTCTTTCACATTCTGCCTGGCACCATCTGGAGTCTGGAAGCAGCCCCAGGCAGGAAGTAAACAAGTGCTCAGTTCCTGTGTCTCTTTCTTCTAGAATCACAGTCCGTCTGCCTTCAGTCCAATGATGAAACTAGCTCCTCACTTACTCAAGGTGAAAGGGCAAGTCCTTTACTAGCGACTCTACAATAGCCAGAAGCAAAAGTCTATGAAGTAACTTTAAACCTCAAAAATAGTATCTTTTGAAGAAAGGAAGGTTTTATTGTGTCTGTTAAGAGTATGTGTGTGTTTAATTCTAATGTACACCACTCAGTCTCTGTCTCTTGTTTCTATTTAGAATTAGAATAACTTTTTCCTACTTAATAAACAATTGTCTGTTCCCAGTTCAAAAATATGTTATATTCTATTCTATAATTATTTAGATTATGTTGTTGTTAAGTGCCCAATGAGTTAGTTCTGACTCATCGAAAACTGCACAGGGTGTCCAAGGAGCAATTGGGTTTGAACAACCTACCCCGCAGCTAATGGTCCTTTGCTTATCTTACAGCACCACACAAGGACTCCTTATTTAGATTATAGGTCTTTAATCGTAGGTCTTTCATAAGTGAAAATATTTTCTGGAGTTGATAAGGGTCATGTTGCATTATTTTAATTTTGTTGTTGTACGCATTTCCAATTTAGCTAGCTGGAATATTGAAAATTCAACATTTCTCACTGAGTTGCAGTGGTAACATTTCAAAAGAGTACTTGGAACATATGGCCTTGGGGATAGAAATGACTTCAGAGATCACAGAATAGAATTTGACAAGACCAACATCTTATTCATTGCAAATAATGTTTTTCAACAGCATGAATGATGATTATCCCGATGGAATAAACAGGAATCAAATAGGCTTTATCTGTGAAAGATATGATGGAGAAGTTCAATATCATCAGTCAGAATAAGACCAGGGGAAAGTTCTGGAACAAACCGCCAAGTGCTCATATATAAGTTCAATTTAAAGCAAAAGAAAATTAAAACAAGCTTATGAGAACCAAAGTGCAACCTTGGATATTGAAGGAAGGAATCCAAGCTGCACTGAAGGTGTTAGAGAAGAACAAGGTGCCTGGAATTTACATAATACCAATTGAAATATTTCAACAAACTCATGCACTGTTGGAAGCCCTCACTTGTCTATGACAAGATATTTGAAAGACAGCTACCTGGCCAGACAACTGGAAGAGACAAATATTCATGCCTGCAAAACTCATGACACCAATCTTCCCTCACACTATACTCTCTACTCAGCTTTAAGAATTCACTGCAATGGTCACACAGAACTCACACACCATACTCACAGTTATGGGGTTTGCTAGGGAAGTTAACAGGTTACTATTTGGGGTCAGAAAGGCTCAGAGCAATATCAGGACAAACTCTCCTCAGCCATTTCTGCAGGCAAGGCTTTCTCTGCCTAGCCAATGTTTCAAAGCTCTTTGAGAGCTTTTGATAAATGCCCACAGGACACATCACTCCACCATCAACCTCAGCCTAAAGGCACTCAGCTCTTGCTCCATGGGTCAGCAAAGTAGCTTTCTCCAATTGAGTGCCTGGAGGCACCCCATTCTGCAAGCAAATCTACTTCCCCAAGTCATTCAGCTTCACTTGCTCCCTGGGTTAGGAAACCCACCACTCTACCTTATGCTCTGGTTGTTGGTTCTGTAGCTGTTTCTCCTCATCAACTCCCCTAGCATTGTAGCCTTCTGTTCCTGGGTCAAGGAAGCTCAATGAGCAGGGATCTAAGGGTCCACTCCTGGCTCTTCTTTGATGGCAATGAGATTACCCCTCACCACCACTGCCTCTGCTTCTGAGATCGCTCCTTTTATACCATGCAGGATGGCAAAACTGATCAATCACAATCTCTACAATGGGATAATGTAACCCATGACAACCTTCATCTTTTCTTACCTAGACCCATCAGGAAAATCTCATTTGTTGTAGTTACAGACTATGGCTAAAAGAAACATTAAATAATTCACTGCATTGTTGTATCCATTATAAAGAAAGGTAATCCAATGGAATGTGGAAATTGTTTAATAATATCATTAGCATCATAGGCAACTAAAATTTTGCCAAAGATAATTCAAAATTAGTTGTAGCATGACATCATCAGGGAATAGAAAGAAATTCAAGTTTGATTTAGAAGAAGACATAGAACTAGGACTAGCAGCATTGTTGGCATCAGATGAATCTTGGCTGAGAGCAGAGAATACTAGAAAGATGTTTACTTGTGTCTTACTGACTATGCAAAGGCATTCGACTATGTAGGTCATAACAAACTATGAATGACATTACAAACACTGGGAATTCCAATAGGCAGTTGATCAAGCAGAACAAGGGGACGCTGCATGATTTAAAATCTGCAAAAGTATGCACCAGGGTTGTCTCCTTTCACCATACTTGCTCAGTCTGTATGCTGGGCAGATCGTCTGAAATTGGACTAAAAGATGACGAACACTGTGTCAGGATTGGAGAGAGACTCATAATAACCTATGATATGCAGATGACACCTTGCTTGCCAGAAACAAAGAGGATGAAGATCAAAGACTACAATCTTCAGTACGGATTGCACCTCAGTGTAAAGAATACAAAAATTCTCACAACTGAACCGATAAACAACATCGTGATAGAAAGGAGGAAATACGGATTTCATTCTAATTGTATCCACCTTCAACGTCCATGCAAACAATGCATTTCACTGGGCAAATCTATTACAAAGGACATATTTTAACTGTTGAAAAGCAAAGATGTTACTTTGATTGCTCAGGTGTAATTGACAAAAGTCATGATATTTTCTGTTACCTCATATGCATGCAGAAGCTGGACAATGAATAAGAAAGACTGAATAATCAATGCCTTTGAATTATGATGTTAGTAAAGAATACTGAATGTACCATGGACTGCCAGAAAAATGGCAACTTATAGACTCATTTGAATATTGCAAACTAGTTATTTTGCAGTATTCAAATGACTATAGAATTTGCTCTTTTTTCTTTAATTCTATAAAATATCTTGATTTATTTTTGGATATTTTGTATCCCTAAGTTTCTAGCATGGTTTTCTACCTAGTCAAAAATGCACTCACCTGTTTATTTATTACTAGATACTCATTTTCCTAATAATGTATGTGATGTTTTTGCATCTACATCAATGAAATAAATCAATTTTTAATTTTATTTTCTTCTAGTGTCTTTGTGAGGTTTTGTATGAAAACAAAAGGTGGATTCATTATGCAAGTTGGGAAGTCATACCTCATTGTCTGTCCTTGGAAGACCCTGTTTGTAACTGATTTTACCTTTTCCTTCAGTAATTGGAAGAATTTACTTCTGAATTAGTTTGTACCTGCAGGTTTTGTTTGTTTTGTTTGTTTGTATGTGTGGGCACGGGAGGGGAGCATTTAAATAGTAAGTGCAATCTGTTTAATAACCATGGGTTTATTCATATTTTTAACACTTATTCAGATCTAGTAAAACACATTTTAAAAGAAAATGATTTTCCTACCTTTGTGTCTAAGGCAGGACTACCAAACCTGGTGCCATGAAGTCAATTCTGATTTATGATGACCCTAGTCCTGGTGTGGCACTGTGGGCTAATGCATCAGACTGCCAAGCCTTTTGAACTGCAAGGTCGGTGGTTCAAGCTTACCAACCAGCTGCTCCTTGGAAACCCTATACACAGTCACTATGGGTGGAATTGACTCGACGGCACTTCACAACAACAATGAATAGGAGAGAGCAGAACTAGCGCAGAGGGGTTCCAAGACTGTAAATCTTTATGGAAGTAGATTGACTCATCTTTCTCTGTGGAGAGGTTTGTGGATTTGAACAGATGACTTTTCAGTTGTCAACCAAGCATTTAACCACTGTGGCATCTCACCAAAAGTATTGCAAGGATTTTCAAAAAGGACTAGAGAGATCACAAAGTATCTGCTACTTCAACATTTCTGCATGTGCGATTCCATGAAGGCAATCACTCTTGTCACGGGGTCACTGCCCCCGCTATCCATTTCTGAATGTGTCTTTAATATCGGTCTTTAACAGAGGTTCAGTGTCTCCAATCAATACTTCCTCCTTTCCTGCCCCTCCCACTTCCGGTAAGCACTGAAAAACTTTGGTCTCTATACATTTGCCTAGTCTAGTATTTTCATATATGGCATTTTCCTACAAATTATTCACCCATACTCTCAGTCCTGGTGTAATGCTGTGGGTTAATGTGCTGAACTGCAAAGTTGGATTGAACTACAAGGTCAGTGGTTCAGGCTCACCTGTCGCTCTTCAGAAACCTTATACAGGGTCGCTATGGGTCAGAAAGGAGCTCTGGTAGCGTAGTGGTTACGAATCGGCCTGCGATCCGAAGGTCAGCAGTTCGAAACTACCAGGTGTTCCACCGGAGAAAGATGAGGCTTTCTGCTCCCGTAAGGATTTACAGCCTCGGAAACCCTGTACAGGGTCGCTATGAGTCGGAACCGACTCCATGGCACATAACAACAACAACAACATGTGTCAGAATAGACTTGACGGCACTTAGCAACAACAATAACAGCACATAACACACCCGAACATGTAGCACACAGGAGTTATGTAATGAAGTTAAACAGGCCTGACAGTGCACCCGTTTATATTTTACACATTTCTCATGACATTTCCTGATGTGAGTTTCAGCCTCATTCACTCATATTATAGGTAAATCATCTCATTCTGTTAATTATCTTTAATCTTCTGCTTATGTGTTTAAAAATAGTTTGAAACTGTTACCTTTGATCATAATTACATTTCAGTTTAGGATTTATGAAAGCAATCAAATATAAACAACATCTTGTTGTTTTAGTTTTAGGCTTAGGATAATTTCTCACTTATTAATTTGTAGTTCATACATTCATACTCTTTGGTTTCAACATGCCACCCTACTGTTCCATTTATAAGAATAATGATATCTTATTAAAAATTAAAAAGTTAAGTTTGGTTTATCACTGGTGAATACCATTGGCTGAAATTTGAAGTAACATAAAATAAATACCTGCTTAAGTGAAGTTTCTATCTGATCAGAAATGGAAGTTGAAGTCAGCAAAAGGTTTTGAAAAATTGCCTTAAATATCTAGTGCTGCTCTAACAGAAATACCACCGTTGACGATTTTAATGAACAGAAATTGATTCTTTCACAGTTTAGAAGGTTAGAACTAAAAATTCCAAGTGCCAGCTCAAAAGGAGGTTTTTTTTCTTTATCAGTTCACTGTTTAGGAGAAAGGTCCTTGTCTCCTGTCAACATCTGTGGGCACAGTATTCTTGAAGATCTCCTTAGATCTTGGCATCAATCTTCCTCCGGGTCTAGAAGGTTCTCAGCACAGGGAACCAGGTCCAAGGGATATGCTCCACTCTGGCTCTTCTTTCTTAGTGGTACTGAGTTCCATCCCTCTCTTCTGGTTCTCTCTCCTTTCATCTCTTATAAGATAAAAGATGATGTAGGTCACAAAACCAGGAAACCCCCCTTACATTGGACCTGAATACAAGTTGTGCATCCTACCTAGATCCCACATCAGATCACACCACAGGGGGTGCTATATCATCACCTAACTTCAAACCACTGATAAACATGACCCAACCACACTGGCATGTATTTTGATGGAAGCAATTCCATCATGACACATTTATGAAAACAATGCTTGGGGTGGTTGACAAAAAAGAGCGTAATACTTGAATTCTATGTTAAAAGTGTGGCAAGTGGATCATACAATATTTTTCCTTTTGAGAATTGAGGTGGGAATGTAAAATGGTGCTACCATTATGGAAAATATTTTGGTAGTTTCTCAATAAGTCAAACATAGTACTGTCATGCAACAGAGTGATTCCACTTCTAGGTACATGTTGTTGTTGTTGTTATGTGCCATCGAGTC
>NW_006408615.1:2806488-2807993 GCF_000296735.1 Chrysochloris asiatica | reverse complement strand
ATGTTGCTTGAATTGCAAGATCAGCAGTTCAAACTCACCAGCTGCTCCTCAGGAGTCACAACCAACTTGATGGCACTTAACAACAACTGAGGTCATTGAAAACCATGGCTTGGGTCAGGTGCAACTTAGTACTTAAACTGATCTCTTTGTTCTTGAATACTTTGAAGAGGTCTTGTGCAGACGATTTTCCTAATGCAATACATCATTTGATTTCTTGACTGCTGCTTCCATGAGTATTGATAGTGGATCCAAGGAAAATGAAGTCTTTGACAACTTCAATTTTTGTTCTCCATTTATCTTGGCATCACTTCTTGGTCAAGTTGTGAGGATTTTTTTCTCTCTCTTTGCTTTGAGGTGCAATCCATAGAAGACTGGAGTTTTTCATCTTCATCAGTATTTTAAATCTTTACTATCAGCAAGTTACACTGTATCATCTGCCTATCACAGGGTACTAATGGGCCTTCTTCCAATCCTCATACCATGATTTTTCATGGTAGAATCAAGTTTCTCATATTATTTGCTCAGCATCTACATTTAATAAATATGATTAAAGAATACATTCCTGATGCACACATTTCCTGATTTTAAACAGTTCAGTATCCCCTTGTTCTGTTGAAATAATTGCTTCTTGGTCTATGTAAAAGTTCCTCATGGGCTCAATTAACATTTTTCTCAATGCCATCCATAGTTTGTTATGATCCATATAGTTGAAAACCTTTACATAGTCAATAAAGCACAGATAAACATCTGTTTGTTATTTTCTGCTTTCAGACAAGATACATGTGATGTCAGCAATGATATCTCGAGTTCCACATCCTTTTCTAAGTCCAGCTTGAATTTCTGGCTGGTCAAAGTTGATGTACTATTGACATTGTTTATGAATTAACTTCAGCAAAAATTTATATGCATGTGATATTAATGATATTGTTTGATGATTTTTGCATTCTACTGTGTCACCTTTCTTTGGAATGGGCACCAATGTGGATCTCTGCTAATCAGTTGACCAGGTAGCTGTCTTCAAAATTTCTTGGCATAGATGAGTGAGTGCCTTCAGTGCTGCATAAGTTTGTTGAAATATATCAATTTGTATTCTGTCAATTCCTGGAGCCTTATATTTCACCAATGCCTTTAGTGCAGCCTGAGCTTCTTCCTACAGTACCATTGGTTCATGATCATATGTCACCTCTTGAAATGGTTGAACATGGACCATTTGTTTTTGGTACAGTGATTCTGTGTAATTCTTCCTCCGTTTTAAAAAAATGCTTTCTGGGAGGTAGGGCTTGATGGCAGTGAGGGAGGAGGTGCAGTGAAGTTCGCCATCAGCGATACCACAGAATACCAGGCAAAGCAGATCCAGGGCAGAACTCCAAAACTCAGAACCACAGAGATAGGAATATTTAAAAGTTTGAAGGCTTATAGCTAGTGGAACTTGAAGCTGAAGTAAGAAATCACATACTTTTGAATCTGCTAGACTCAGCAGCCCCAAGCCTACAACTTGGGTGAAA
>NW_006408615.1:2802063-2802963 GCF_000296735.1 Chrysochloris asiatica | reverse complement strand
TATAAAGAAAACTACAAAACATTACTACAAGAAACCAAAAGAGACCTACAAAAATGGAAGAATGTACCATGCTCTTTGATAGGAAGACTTAACATTGTGAAAATGTCAATACTGCCCAAAGAAATTTACACATATAATGCAATCCCAATCCAGATTCCAACAACATTCTTCAAATAGATGGAAAAAACAATTACAAAGTTTATATGGAAAGGAAAGAGACCCAGGATGAGCAGAGCACTGCTTAAGAAGAAGAATAAGGTTGGAGATCACACTCCATGATTTCAAATTTTACTACACAGCTACAGTGGTGAAAAACAGCTTGGTACTGGTACAATGAATTATACATAGATCAATGGAAGAGAATTGAGGATCCAGACATTAACCCATCTACCTACAGCCAAGTGATTTTCAACAAAATACCTAAATATATCGCACGGGGAGATGATAGTCTCTTCAAAAGATGATGCTGGAAGAACTGGAAAACGATATGCAAAATATTAAAACAAGACATTCACCTCATGCCGTATACAAAAACAACTCAACATGGATTTAAGACTTATAAATGTGAATCCCAGAATTATGAAGGCCATCAATGAAAAAATCGGATTAAATGTGAGGACACTATTTCAGGGAATACACAGACTAACATACATTTTGAAAACTACACAAACAAAAGTAGACAAAATAGATGAATGGGACATACTAAAATCTGAAAACTTTTGTGAATCAAAAGATTTAACCAAAAGAGTATAAAGAGAATGAACAGAATGAGAAAAAATCTTTTGCAAGGACACATTAGACAAGGAACTTATTTCTAAAATATATAGGAAACTACATACAACACCTCTACAAGAAAAAGGCAAATAACCCAATTAAAAAATGGGCACACTTGACCAAGGA
>NW_006408615.1:2799165-2801145 GCF_000296735.1 Chrysochloris asiatica | reverse complement strand
ATCAGTAAATGTTTCAAGTCCTCTTCACTTTCAGCAAGCAAGGTTGTATCATCTGCACATTACAGGTTGTTAATGAGTCTTCCTCCAGTCCTGATGCTGCGTTTTTCTTCATCGAACCCAGCTACTCGGGTTATTTGCTCAGCATACAGGATGAATAAGTATGGTGAAAGAATACAACCTTGTCGCACATCTTTCTTAATTTTAAAACATTCAGTGTTCCCATGCTCTGTTCGAACAAGTGCTTCTTGGTCCAGTTACAGATTCCTCACTAGCCATTAGAGAGATGCAAATCAAAACAACAATGAGATATCATCTCACACCAGCAACAACAGCAAAGACCAAAAAAGGAGAGGACAGTAAATGCTGGTGAGGATGTGGAGAGACTGGGGCACTCCTGCATTGCTGGTGGGACTGCAAAATGGTCCCACCTCTCTGTAAAGCAATATGGCACTTCCTCAGAAGGTTGGAAATAGAAATGCCTTATGATCCAGCAATTCCTCGACTTGGTATTTACCCAAAAAACATACAAGCCATAACACAAGTAGATATATGCACACCAATGTTCACAGCAGCACTATTTACAATGGCAAAAAAGAGACAAAGTGCCCATCAACTGAAGAATGCATAAACAAACTATGGTACATACACGCAATGAAATATTATGCTATCTTGAAAAATAACAACGAATTGTTAGCTACCGCATAGCATAAATGAACCTTGAGGACATTGTTGTTGTTGTTAAGTGCCATCGAGTCAGTTCCAAGCCATAGCAACCCTCAACAGGTTTCTGAGGCTGTAAATCTTTATGGGAGCAGAAAGACTCATCTTTCTCCCACAGAACAGGTGGGGGGCCAGTGAAAGCAAGAGAAACCCTGAGTGGGATGGAGTGACAAAAGAACCCAATGAGAAACTCAGATATACCAACAATCACAATGCCAGGGTAGAAGTGGTCTGTTATATGTAAGATCCATGAGTTAGATGGTAATTAAAAACCACTTATGCTCATTGTCCAAAGTCAGGCTCAAGGTCACTTATCCCAGACAAGGCCCTGACCCCGCCTCTTCCGATCTCAACGGGATCTCTACTGTTTTCTGCTTCCCAGAACACTCTTCTTATCCTTCCTAGCGCTTGTTATGATTTATAATGTTCAATTTGCAGTCACTTATCTGTTTAATATCTTCCTCACCTGGTTGTACATTTATATCTGGGACCTCTGATTTATCCTCGATTGTTTCTCTAGGGCTGAAGTGAGAAGAAGTTTATGAAGTGCACTCGATGTATGGGCTAGAACAGGCTCTCAGAGGAGCTCCCTAAACTGCTCATTCTCTGAGAATTGGGAAAAGCTCTGGTTTACAGTGCTAAACTGTGCTACGACAGCTATCAACAGAAGAAAGGGGTCAATATCGTGTGTAATTGGCCAATGCCATAGAGAATCATTAGTGTTTCAGTATTCATGGGATAGGCCACCAGGGACCATGGGAACCTTGCCCAGTTCTCCAGGGAGGCATTTCCTTGGGACATCAGAAAATGAAGTACTGTCATTTCCTTATGGAACAATGTCAATTAGAAGTCCGTGGAACAATCAGCACCATCCCATGCCTTATTTCCCTAGGGAATAGATGTGCCACATTCGGAAAACCCAGAACATATTGGTGAGCTGAGAGCTTGCTGAAAGCTGCTGGTGGAGCCTGGCTTCACAATGAGGAAGAACTTCTAGAAGGAACAGTCTGCGCCTGAATCCACTCTATGGTTTTATTGTTAAGTGCCCTCCAGTTGACTGTGTATAGGGTTTCCAAGGAACGGCTGGTGAGTTTGAACTGCCAACTTTACAGTTCAAACTGACTTTGCAGTCCACTGCACGCACCACACCAGAACTTCCTAATCATTGTTGTTGTTGTTGTTAAGTGCCTTTGAGTCAGTTTCAACTCATAGTGACCCTGGGTTTCCAAGGTGTGACTGGTGGATTTGAACTGTGCCACA
>NW_006408615.1:2780212-2797915 GCF_000296735.1 Chrysochloris asiatica | reverse complement strand
CCTCATCTTTCTCCTGCGGAACAGCTGGTAGTTTCGAACTGCTGACCTTGCGGTTCGCAGCCCGATTCATAACCACTATGCTACCAGAGCTCCTTTGGACTGCAAAGGCAGTTTAAACCACAAGGTCGCTGGTTCAAGCTCACAAGGTCGCTGGTTCAAACTCACCAGCTGTCCTTAGAAATCCTATACATGGAAGCTATGGGTTGGAACCGATTCAGTAGTGCTTAACAACAACAATAACAATCTATATGGGAGCAGATCAACAGGGTTGTCGTTCTTAGAAGGTACCACTGGGTGGGTTCCAACCCCTGAGGTCTAGCCTAGCAATGAAGCACAAACCACTGGTGTCCTTATCCACACAGTAGTAGCCTCTTCATTAAACTCAATGTCTATCAGCAGAAATTTAGCTAAGAATATCACTGCTCCACCTTCCAGCCAGAATCCTGACCAGGCAGAACAATCTCATTTCAGGAGGACAATTAGTGACCTGGGAAATCTTTAATGTGAAAATGACTACAAAATATTTTTTTGATCTGGATTTCAGGGCTGGTAGACTTCTGCATGTGTGTAACCTATCTCTGTACATGTCTCCCTCTACACAGCTTGCACATACATGCGTGCATTGTAAGTACCCATCCCATTGCAATGTGAGGTTTGTGGGTGTCATGATTTAGCAGGATGATTTTCCTCTAACTGACCCTTTAAATTTATTCCTCAGGCCTCTTCACTTCCCTGCCCTGGATGAAAATACAGGCTTCCCCATGAATTTCCTTGTCAGTCTCAGGTAATAAAAGACACTGAAGTCAGTTATTACTATGCTCAGTCCGGTGGAATAATCAAAACTTTAAACTTGATTTAAAGTGTACGCTTGTCTCATCTCTCGCTCAGGTTTGCTCTAGGCAGCAAATCTGTGTCAGGCTTAGAGATTCTGACCACCTTTCCCCTTTCTCCTCGGGCTTGCTTTTCTCCCTTCTCACTCATCTTGCTGCAAAGCCTGGGGTGGTGCACTCAGAGCTGAGAAGGACGAGGGTCCAGTGCACCCAGGAGTGCCTCAGGAGAAAGCCATGCTGATCAGCTGCTGAAAAAATCAGTCACTGAACACCCCAGGGGGCACTGTTGCACTCTGACTACATGGGGTCACCGTGCGACTGCATGGACTCCACACCAACTGTTTTACTGGTCTCATCTTGTTTGCAGAGGTTTTGCACGACTTACTTTCTTATTGTCTGGTATAGTGTTGTAGGCTAAGTGCAGGACCGCAAGGTAGGTTTGAACCACAAGGTCGATGGTTCAAGCTCACCAGCTGCTCCTTGGAAACCCTATACTGGGTTGTTATGAGTTGGAACCAACTTCACGGCACTTAACAGAAGCAATACTGTGAGGTGGACCTGGTTGTGTTGAGAGCTTTCTGTGTCTCTGGTAGGCCCTTGGGGTTTTCTGCATTCTTCCACATCCCTAGCTGGGTTCTCACACTCACATGCAATTCCCTAACTGACTACCAGGGCCATTGAGTCAGACTCCTAGTGACTGAAAGGACAGAGGAGAGCTACTCCCTACCGTTACTGAGACTGTAAATCTTGATGCAAGCAGACAGCCTCCTCGTCATTCTCCTGCAGAGCTGTTGGTGGGTTTGAACTGCTGGCATTCTGATTAGCAGTTCAGTGCTTAACCCATGGTGCCACCAGAGCTCCTTATGAAGCTCCCATGTTGTTGTTGTTGTTGTTCTGACCCATTACGACCCTGTATAGGGTTTCAGAGACTTAAGACTTTATGGAAGCACAAAGCCTCCTCTTTCTCCCATGGAGTGGTTAGTGGATCTTTTTGTTAGCAGCCCACTATGCTATCAGGACTCTTCTTGCTGTTGTCATTGAGTGCCATGGAGTAGATTACAATTCATTGCAACCCTGTACAGGGCTTCCCAGGAGCAGCTGGTGGATTTGAGCCACTGACCTAGTAATTCTCAGTCCAATGATGAGTCTACAGTGCCACACCAGGAGTCCTGCACTCTTCAGGAGGAGAGCAAATTAATGGTCTCCATTCGCTGGAGAAGAGTATCATGTTTGGTAAGGTGGAGGATCAAAGAAAAAGAGGAAGACCCCCCAGTGAGATGGATTGGCCAAGTGACAGCATCAGTGGGCTCAAGCATGGCAACAATTGTGAGATTAGCCCAGGACCAAGCAGTGTTTCATTATGTTGTACATGGGGTCGCTATGAGTCAGTACCAACTTGATGGCACCTAACAACAACAACACATTCCAACCCATCATAGGTCATCTTGTGTTGGGGTGAAGTGTATGTTGCTGTGATGCTAGAAAGTATTCCACTGGTGGTTCCAATAGCAGTGGGACCACTCATGGTGGACAGGTTTCTGTGAAGCTTCTTGACTAGGACAGACTAGAGAGAAAGGTATAGTATGTACCTTCCACAAATCAGCTGAGGAATCCCAACAGTCCTGCTCAGGGATATGCATTGCTGAGCAGCATTTTGTTCTATCCTGTTCCACTGTGCATGGTGTCATGGTGAGGTGGGAAAAATGCAATGGCAGCTAATAACAGCAACAACATATACAGCTGATACCAACGTGCTAATACTTTTTGCTAATGATATTTTCTTTTATGATTGTCCAATTCAAAATGTCCAATGCCAGTCCATTTCAGAATATTGATCTTTATGCATTTCATTTTGTATTTGATGATTTTGAATTTTCTTACATTCATATTTCATACATTCTACATTCTGATGACTAATGTTTGCAGCTGTTTCTCCTCATTCTGAATTGTGTCTCATGAGCAAATGAAGGTCCCCAAAGCTTGGTTTCATTCATGTCATTAAGGTCAACCCTACTTTGAGGAGGTGGCTCTTCCCCAGACTTCCAATCTGAAGGACTTATCTTCCAGCGCTATATCTGACAATGCTTCACAGCTATTAATAAGGTTTTCAGGGCTAACCATTCAGAGATGATCCACCGCTCCTTCTTCTTGTCTGTTTTAGTCTGGACGCTTTGCTGAAACTTATCCAAGATGTGTGTTTCTTCTGGTAGTTGAAATATACTCAGGAAACACCAAAAGAAAATGGAAGGAATACGCAGAGTCACTGTACCAAAAAAAAAAAAAAAAATTAGTTCATGTCCAACCATTTCAAGAGGTACCATATGACCAAGAACTGATTATATTGAAGTAAGACGTCCAAGCTGCCTTGAAGGTATGGAGAAAAACAAGGCTCCAGGAATTGATGGAATATAAATTGAAATCTTTCAGCAATCTGATATAGCACTAGAGACACTCACTTATCTATGCCAAGAAATTTAGAAGACAAATATCTGGTCAACCAATTGGGAGAGATTCATATTTGTTCCCACTCCAAAGAGAGGTGACGCAACGGAATGAGGAACTGATCAAACTATATTATTGATATCACATGTAAGTAAAATTTTACCGAAGGTAATTCAAATGTGGTTGCAGCAGTACATCTACAGGAAACTGCTAGAAATTCAAGCCAGATTCAGAAGAGGACTTGGAAGAAGGGATATCAATGCTGACATGAATATTGGCTGAAAGCAGAGAATATTAGAAAGACATTTACTTGTACTTTATTGACTATTCAAAGTCTTTCAACTGTGTGGCTCATAGCAAGCGAGGTAACATTGTGATGAAGGGGTATTCAGAGCAATTTATTGTGTTCATAAGGAAGCTGTACACAGACCAAGAGGCAGTCAGTCATTCAAACACAATAAGGGGATACTGAGTGGTTGAAAATCAGGTAAGGTGTGCACCAGGCTTGTGTCCCTTTTACTATATTTATTAAATTTGTATGCTGAGCAAATAATCAGAGAAGCTGGATTATATTAAGAAGAACGTAGCCTCAGGATTGGAGGAAGACTCATTAACAACCTGTGATATGCAGATGACAAAACCTAACTTGCTGGAAACAAAGAGGACTTAAAATACTTATTGAAGAAATCAAAGAACACAGGCTTCAGTATGGATTGCACCTCAATGTAAAGGAAAAAAAAAAAAAAAATCCTTACAACTGAACCAATAAATAGCATCATGATAAAAGGAGAAAAGATTGATGTTGTCAAAGAGTTCATTTTGCTTGGCTCCACAATCAATGCTCATGGAAGCAGCAATCAAGAAATCAAACAGCATATTGTAATAGGCAAATTGATTGCAAAAGACATCTTTAAAGTGTTCAATAGCAAAGATGTCATTTTGAGGATTAAGGTGTGCTTGCCTCAAGGAATGGCATTTTCCACCGCCTCATTTTATGTGAAAATTGGATCTTGAATAAGAAAGACAGCAGAAGAATTGATGCATTTTAATTACAAAGAATGCTGAAAGTACGGTGAACTGACAGAAAAACAGCCAAATCTGTGTTGAAATAAGTACAACCTGACTGCTCCATGCAAGTGAAGATGGTACGACTTTGTCTCTCATTTTTTAGACATGTTGCCAGGAGGGACCAGTCCTCGGAGAAGGAAGGACATCATGCATGGTAAAGGGCAGAGGGGGGGTAAATGAATAAGAGGAAGATCTAACGTGTGATGGATTGACACAGTGGCAGCAACAATGAACCAAATATAACAATTGTGAGGACGACACAAGACCAGACCGTGCTTCGTTTGGTTATGCAAAGGATAGCTATGAGCTAGAACCAAGTTGTTGGCAACTGGCAAACAAAAATGTGCGGTATGTGTTTTCTGCTTTGTTTATGACAATCTTATTTTTGTCTTTAATAGATACATTTATTGCATCTTGGAAACCTTACCCATAGGTCTTAAGACCATCGACCTCATTTCCACAACTGGACTACCCATCAGGTTTCACTCATGAGACTGTTGAACCATTTCTTTTTCAGAGACACAGATAGCATTCAAAGGTTTTGTTTAACTGTTCTGACTTGTTGAATGAGAGCAGCTGAATTTGATTCAAGTTCAATGTTGTTTCCTTTAAGAATTAGCTCATCTCTCTGGGGTGGAGCTAACAAACAAGCAAAACCTGGCCTCATCTGATGCCTACATTTTGGATTTCAACAAGAGACCTGCTTTCTTGAAGAATGAAATTGATGGAGAAGTCAGCATACTAGTGAGACTTCATCTTGTAATGGAAGTTGGATGTAATGCTCTTAATCATATCATGCACATGGCTACAGACAGAGTCAACTGTAGTCGGCTGCTTTCTATTTTCCCACCATTTGTCATAGTGAAGTCTCTTCTTTTTTCCAAAGAAACTGAATTCTACATTGATGTGATTGAAGGACCTCCACAGGGTTCTTCTGAAGCCTTTCACAGTAACTGCATCCCTTCAGAGCAATGTCAACATTTCTGGGATGTCAACAGTCTGATTGCTGAGAACAGTCTTCATTCTCAAAGTAGAAGCGGCTCCCTGCTCTTCATCTCATATCTCTGACACTGCCACAGATAAACATTTGATCATCTTCTCCTGAGACTCAGATCTTTCTCTCTTCAACATATGCTGTTTCCTCTTCTAAAAGAACCAATAGGAACAAAGTTACAAGGAGGGCAGACCAAGAGTTTGGGTGTGGCCTGAGCTTGAGGTGATTAGGAGAGGTTGAAAAAGAGGCTGTGGTAATTGGTGGGAGCCTGGGGAGCTTTGATGACATTCTATAAGGAGTGGATCTCGTCTTCAGCTCATAGAAGACCCTCACCTGAGCTGCCCTACACACCAGGAGGAATGATGCCAAGGAGAACAACCTGCATTGGGCATACAACTTTCTTCTCTCCCATCTCTTGAGCCCCCTGCCCTTCTTGTACCCAGGTTAACCATGACAGACATATACTATGGCTGTTCCCATAGCCCGTATTTGTGATGTTCTGTGGTAGGTATTTCAGACCTGTATATAATGGTCCTGGGGCCACAATGGTTAAGTTCTTGACTGCAAACCAAGAGTTCTATAGTTTGAACCACCAACCATTCCATGGAAGCTCTTCTCCTGTAAAGGTTAGAGTCTAGGAAATCCTCCAGGGCAGTTCTGCTCTGTTACATGGACTAACTATCAGTTGGAATTAACTTGATGGTGGCTAACAACAACGACAAACATCATCAAGACAGTTTGTTAATACTTAGATTCTTAAACTTGATTTCTGGTGATGCCGACTGAGTCGATTTGAGATGAGATTCTAGAGTCCCAGATATGAGAAGTCTCTTTGGTAATCCAGTTGTATTGTGTGCCTCAGAGATGGTTTGCCTCTATACAAGGTGATGTCAGATTTTGAGATAGTGGGAAAGGTTTCAGACTGTCTAGTGCCAGGCATGGACAAGGAACAAAGGAGGCTGTGGAACTGCTTTAATTATGGGTTTTTGGAGCTTAGGCAAAAAGAGCCTTCCACACCCTCAAGCTGATCTCCCCAGTCCTGTTCTGGGCTGGCTCTTGAGTGCAACTGAATGTGCTCATTTACAGGTCATTATCTCCTGGGCAGATATACCCCCTCCCTCAGGGACTGTCTGTGTTGGTCCTCAGGGGTGTGTGCCTCTTCTTTCCACATTCCTTGAGCCTGTAGTCAGATTTTCAGCAATTTTGTTCAGGGAGGGATGCAGGTTCATTGGAGAAAGACCCTAGCAGGAGTTGCCCAATATCTGTGTGTTGTAGATAAAGGAATGCATTTCACAACGCAGAGTCTTCTTTTTAATAAGTTGTTTTTTAGAACGCCTAGAGATTTACAGAAAAATGGTGAAGATCTACAAAAAGTTACCATATACCCTAAACACCCCACACGCAGTTTTTCAAATTGTTAACATCTTACATTTACCATAATCCACTGCCCTAGAGATGATCTGACTCACAGTGACCCTATAGCGTGATACATTTGTCATCATTAGTGAACCAATATAAATACCAGTTGTACGTAAGTGAACTCTTTCTCAAGATGAGTGCATGTGTGTAAGATTAGAAATATGTCCCATATTTTGGGCATGGCTTTTGCAATGGCTGTGCTTTGGGAAGCAAATTGCCAGAGGACCTCTGGGTAGATTTAAACCACCAAACTTTTGGGTGGCAAATGAGCATGTTAACTGGTTGCCTCACCCAGGGACTCCAGTGAATCCATTTGTTGTTGTTAAATGCTGTTTTGTTGATTCTGACTCATAGTGACCTTGTATAGGGGGTTTCCAAGGAGCGACTGGTGGGTTTGAACTGCTGACCTTGCACTTAGCAGTGCAGTGCTTATCCTACAGTGCCACACTTTATTCAGATTTTCCTATTGTTGTTGTTAGGTGTCATCAGGTTGGTTAAGAGTCATAATTGCTGTGTACAACAGAAGGGAACACTGTCCTGTCCTGCAGCATCCTCACGAATGCTGTTGGATTGAGTCCGTTGTTTCCCCCATTTTGTCAATCCATCTGGCTGAGAGTCTACTTTTTTTTGACCCAATACTTTACCAAACATGATGGCCTCCTCCAGGTACTGGTCCCTCCTGATAACAGGCCAAAGTACATGATATGAAGTCTCCACATCCTCCCTTTTAAGGAGCATTGTGGTGGTACTTCTCCCAGGAAGGTGTGGTTGTTTGGCTGGCAGTCCACGATACATTCAGTAGTCCCTGCTAACATTAGAGTTCAAAGGCATCAATGATTCCAAGGTCTTCCCCATTCACTGTTGTGTCTACAGGAGTAGACTTTCTCATCTTTCTCTCTGGGAGACTTTTTCATTAGCAGCCAAGTGCTTAACCATTGTGTCACCAGGGTTCTTTCTCCCTTTCTTAGGTGGTTTTCAAACAGGTTATTTCATTTGATCTTCCATGTACCCTAACTCCTGAAGTGGATTTTGATATTTACAGTGCTGGATGAGGAAGCTGAGTTCTGAGGAAGTTAAGCAAGTTATCAAAGACCACAAAACTAGGGCATGGAAACAAACATTCGTGGAGTTTATAAAGATCTGAGGGCCCTTCAGGGAGCTCTGTTTCCACAGCTTCATTCCACATGTAATGAAGCTGAAGCCACACAGCTGGACAGTGAGAAGCTCTGCTGCACCGCATGGATCCCCTAGGGCTGCCATAAAAAGCTTCACCAACACAATTGTCTCATAGTCTTGGAGACCAGAAGTCTGAACTCAGGGAGTGGCCAGGACAGCGTTCTCTCCAAAGGCTCTAAGAAAAGATCATTCCTTATGTCTTCCGGTGTTCTTGGCTTGCCCAAGTTGAATAATTCCAATCACTGCCTTCTGCTTCTTAACCATCTTCTGAGCATATTGTCTGTTATAAGGATGCGGTTATGATCCATCTTAACCCAGTATACTCCCATGTTTACCTAATTGATTACATCTGCAAAGACCTTATTTCATAGGCACAGGGACTGGGGTTAGGACTTCAACAATTTTTGTTGCTGTTGTGTGCCTTCAAGTTGATTCCCATTCACAGTGACTCTGAATGACAAAGTAAAACTGCCTCATATGGCTGTCTAGACTGTGATCTTTATGGGAACAGACCTCCAAGTGTCTTCTGTAGAGTGTATGTTGTTGTTGTTGTTAAGTGCCATCGAGTCGGGTCTGACCCATAGCGACCCTGTACAGGGTTTCCGAGGGTGTAAATCCTTACGGGAGTAGAAAGCCTCATCTTTCTTCCGCGGAGTGGCTGGTAGTTTCGAACCGCTGACCTTAAGGTTCGCAGCCCAATTTGAAACCACTACGCTACCAGAATATGCTGAACTTCTGCATAGCAGCCAAGTGCTTAATCATTTCACCACAAAGACTCCTCAAACATACGTTTAACCCAGTGCACAGGTGACCTTGTAGAATAGAGTACAATTGATCCCTAGGGTTTGCAAGGATGTAAATCTTTAAGAAAATAGACTGCTACATCTTTCTCGTATAGAGTACCTGGTGGGTTAGACATGCTTACCTTTCAGTTAGCAGATGGCTACTTAACCACTATACCAACAGGGGTCCTTAAACATATTTTGTCATGGGGGCACAGTTTGATCCATAATGTATACTATGCAACTTCAAGTGTGTTGATTTACCATAAGTGTAATGATCAGGAGTCTACAAAATTCTTCTGCGTAGGTTCAAGTTATGGCGCCATTCAGTTCCACAGATTTCCATCCAAAGACAACAACACTGGCTACCCAGAAATATGGGACCTCATCCACCTTGGTCCCATCTTTTTCAGACCCAGAGGCAGGTAGGGTCGCCATGAGGGGCTGGAAGTCTCCCTTTCCATTAGGAGCCCCACCTGCAGTGGATCAATATATACTGGGCTTTCTTCCAAGAGTCCACTTAGAACCTTTTGCTGCTGTCTGGGGTGATGCCCTTGCCCATCCCTCCAAATCTTCATCACCTGCCAAGGGCCCCTCACTGCGGCTAATTGAAGAGCAGTGAAGGTTAACAGCAAAACCTGGCACTTTTGGGGTGCTGGAAGCCAAGTCTAAGAAGATGGGGGCCATATAGAAAGAAGCGTCTTGGTGTTTCTTTAAAGTAGATGGGGTATCTATCTGTTCATCTACAAGTTAAGGAGATGAATTGTCTCGGTCCATGATGCCGCTTTGCATCACAGGAAAACTGCCATCAATGAAATCATGCTTGGCTCTTCATATGCAGGCTATCCTGCAAAGTTCAGGCCCACATCCCACACGTCCCTTCTGCCCTGTATAGTAGAGGGCAGGTGTTATCACTACTGCAGGCCAGAAAGAATACTTGCTCAGACAGGGCAAGTAGCTCACCCAAGACAGAATCCAAAGCCCACTTTCTGTACTTATTATTATCTACAAAATGAGCATGTTTCATGACTAGGAGTCCTGGTGGTGCTATGGGCTAAGTGCTGTGCTGCTAACCACAAGATCAGTTGCTCACACCCACCAGCCTCCCCTTGGAAAAAATCAGACTATGACTGTAAAGATTTATAGACTGAGAAACCCTTCGGAGCAGGTCTATTTCATCCTATAGGGTCACTATGAGACAGAATTGAGTCGATGAAAGTGGTTTGACTTGATTTGGGGTTTTATCTTCCTCAATGATCACCTGACTGCCATGTGTTGTTCTCATGTTTGAGGAAGGTCAGAGTCTGATGTTACCTCTTTGCATTCATACATAGCATAACACCAACGGCAGCAGCAACCACATCACAGAGAAAAACTGGATGCCAGCACCCATGGAGCAAAGTCCATAGCTGCCTCCAAATCCCACCCTCAGGACACTCTACTCCCCCTGCTGTTCACTCAGACCCTCCCACTCCCAGCATGCTTTAGACACTGGGTCTTCTTATCCATGTCCCCACTGCTCACCATGCTTTGTATCAACTCTTCCACCACCATGGATCCTCCCACTCAATCCTGGAGTTCAGGCTTCCTCTCCTTTTAAATGTTGTCATCATCAGCATACTCAGATGTCAGCTTTGCTAGGAAGGGAGCTTCCCATTAATGCAGCCCTGCTTCACTCTAATGTGTCCCATCACCCTGTTACATGGTGTGTCATAGCATCTCTCAAATCCCAAAGTCCCTTAACGATGATCCATCAGCTTCCTCAGATGTCACCTCTGCTAGGAAGGGAGCCTCATCTATCTTGTGTTCTACAACTTGGGTGATGCATAGAATGGTAGTCCTCAAATTATAGGTGTAGCTTCTAAACCCTGAGCAATAATTATGAGCCTGCTTGGAAATAGGGATTTTCTAATGTTGTGTTAATGAGTCATGCCAGAGGAGAGAGGCTCCTAAACCTAATGCCTTTTGATATTGTCACTGTGCTGTCAATTTGATTCTGACCCACAGTGACCCAATACAGGGTTTCCTGGGAGCAGCTAGTGAACCTGAACTGCCAATTATGTGGTTCAAACCAACTTTTCAGTCCAGTGCATTAACCCACAGTGCCACACCCTCAGAATAGACACACAGACACACAGAGGAAATGAGAGACACCAGGTACAGTCCCATCTACATACTAAGATACTAAAACTCAAGTACTGATACCAGAAACTGAGAGAGAGACCATGGAGAGAATGGTCCTGGTGTGGCACTGTAGGATAAGCACTCGACTGCAAGGATGGTTTGACCCACAAGGTCAGTGATCCAAACTCACCAACCATTCCTCAGAAACCCTATACAGGAACCAACTCAACAGAACTTAATGACAGTTAGACCCCTTGTAGTCAGTTTGCTGTATTTGATGACGAGTGGTGCTGTGCTGTTGGAAGCTATGCCACTGGTATTTTCAATACTAGCAAGGTCGTCCATGGTGGAAAGGTTTCAGTGGCTCTTCCAGACTAAGACAGACTAAGAAGAAGGAGAGGCAGACCACTTCTGAAAGATTAGTAACTAAAAATCTTATGCATAGCAGCAGAACATTGCCAGTAATAGTATCAGATGATAAGTCTCTTAGTTTTGAAGACACCCAAATCACAACTGGGGAAAACCTGCCTCCTCAAAGTAATGGTGACCATAATGCCATGAATAGGCCAAAGCTTATGGGACACTGCTTTGCTGATGGGCACAACTCAAAATGAGAACAAACAGTTGTAAACATTCATTATTAATCAGAGCAGGACTGTATGAAGTATGATTCTAGGAAAATTGGAAATTGTAAAAAATGAAACAGAGACTTCTGGTTTGGGGGGGAGGAAAGCAGAGACAGACAGTGAAAACTCCTCTGCCAAAAGCCAAAAAAAGCAGAGAAAGAGCAGTCCGCAGAAAAACTGCAGAGCTTTGGATCTTGTTTAAGGTTCTGGGCGCCAGTTCCCTGTACCCATTCAGAAGATATCTGCAGGTGAAAGAAAAATACAGTGATTTCTGAATCCACCCAGCCAAGGTGGCCAGCAGCCAGAAGTCCTCAGGATAGAGGGCAGGGCCACAGCCAAGCTGAGGCAGCAACCCAGATCTAGAATCATGGAGCAGTAAAGGGAAGGGTGTGACCGATTTTTCATCTTTCACTTTTCATTTGTCACATATTTCTCCTCTTCACCCTGATTGTGTCCTCACTGCACAGTCCAGATGCCTTCAGGTGGGTGGGAGAACAACCTCAAAAGGGTCCAGCCTTACACCCACATTTTTCTAACAGCACAGAGAGGAAACCCACAGGCTGTTTCTTATGACATTTTTACCCTGGGAAGCTGCCCTATTGTTTACCTAGGCAGGACCTTTTGTACAGCAAAGGCCAGTGAACAGTGTCAATCACAATTTTATTTTGGCTTCTGATTGGTGGTTTCTGTCTCTGTTTTTATATTGTTTCTCTTTGGTCGTTTTGGCCTCACTCTTTTCCCAGGGGTGGAAACTTTCTCCCCCTACCTTACTCAAAGAGAGACAGCAACTGTGCCCATATAGCCAAGCTATAAGCATACCCTATAGTACCCCACCATCTGGACAAGAGCCCAAACCAACTGCTAGTCATTATACGTGAAAAGGGAAGCTTATCTCCAGATCATATCCACCAGGAGATGCTCATCAGTCTTAACAAAAAGCAATATACATCCATTTAACCATTAAAAACTCATATAACTGTTGAAAATGTCCAAGAAAACACAATTAAAGATATCAACACATGTCCAAAACCAGAAAAAAGTAACTGAGACAAATGTGCTGGAAGCAGACACAGACTTTCCAGTAGAAGAGCAGGCTCTGAATCTTCCTGAGAAGGAATTCAGAAAAATAATATGGAAACAAATTCAAATGCTCTGAAAAGGGGTGGAGGAAAATAAGGAAGAAGTCAGGAAAATGCCACAGGAGCAATCAAACAAGATAGATATGACATTGGAAACAATCCAAAGCCTGAAAAAAAAAAAAAAGTCAAGATGACTAATAATAAAATATCAGAAATTGACAATACACTGAATGGGCAAAGGAGCAGAATGGAAGAGATAGAAGCCAGAACCAGTGAGCTGGAAGACAAATCTCTCAATACTGATGAGATAGGAGAGCAAGCAGAAAAATGGATTTAAAAAAATCTGAAAAGAGTCTAAGATTCATGTTAGATAACTTAAGTTAATATAACTTAAGAATTATTGGCATTCCAGAACAGGAAGAATCACAGAAGTTCACAGAAGAGATAGTTGAAGAGCTACTGGAAGAAAATTTTCTTAACATCTTAAAGGATGAGAAGATAAACATTCAAGAAGCAGAAAGAACCACAGGAAGGGTAGACCCCAAAAGAAAATCACCAAGACATATCATAATCAAGCTCTCCAAAATCAAAGATTAGGAGAAAATTCTAAAAGCAGCCAGGGAACAGCTAAGTGTCAACTACAAAGGCAAGCAAATCAAATTAAGCTCTGACTTCTCAGCAGAAACCAAGCAGGCAAGAAGGCAATGGGGAGACATTTATAAAACCCTCAAAGAAAAGAAACTTTGAATTGTCTATCCAGGAAAACTTTCAATCAAATGGTGCAACTACAACATTCCAGGATAAACAGAAGCTGATAGAGTTTGTAAAAGCCAATCTAGCACTTCAAAACATCCTACGGGGAGTTCTTTGGAATGAAAACCATCAAGAACAGACAACAACCAGAGACTGACAGACGTGGTAACAGCCCCTGGAACTCAGTCGACGGATAGCAGAATTCAGAATGGAACAAAATTACAGCAATGAATTCAAAGGACCTTTGAGGCAAACCAAAGATCAAAATATTAACAATATTAAAGAAGGAAAAAATATAGCAACAGAGATCTAGGTGGTGAGAAGGTCGAGTAGATGGCAGGATACAATAGACTGCCTTAAACACAGGGAAAACTTAACAGACTATAGGGTAACCCCAAATAAAATGAATACTTCACAACTTGCCATGAAAATGAAGATTGAAGCAGAACAAGGAAACATTAAAACAAAGAAAAAACTGACAAGAAATAGCACAAAAAAACATGAACACAACACAAGAACGAATGCAGAACAAAGGAACAAACAGCACCACAAAATATTAACATAATGACAGCAGTTAATCTATACCTATGGATAAATACACTGAATGTCAATGGATTAAATGCACCAGTAAAGAGACAGAGAGTGGCTGAATGGATAAGAAAACAAGACCCTTCAATATGCTGCCTGCAAGAGACACACCTTACACACAAACACAAAAACAGACTAAAAGTTAAAGGATGGGAAAAAATATACCAAGCTAACAGCAATAAAAACAAGCAGGAGTGGCAATACTAATCTCTGATAAAATAAACTTTAAGGCAAAAATCACCATAAGAGGTAAGGAAGGACACTGTCTCATGATTAAAGGGTCAATTGAGCAAGATGACATAACCATAATAAATATCTACGTTCCCAATGAAAGAGCACCAAGATGCATGAAGCAAACCTTACTAGAACTGCAGAAAGAAATAGATAAATCTACAATTATAGTGGGAGATTTTAATATGGCACTTTCGAAAAGGGACAGAACCAACCAGAAAGAAACTCGACAAAGTTACAGAGGAACTAAATAACACAACCAACCAACTTGACCTCATAGATGTATACAGAGTTTCCAATCCAACAACAGCACAACGTACATTCTTCTCCAGTGCACATGGATCATTTTCCAGATTTGATCATGTGTTAGGTCACAAAGCAAGCCTCCATAAATTTACACACATCAAAATTCTACAGAGCATCTTCTCAGACCACAATGTTATAAAACTAGAAAACAACAATAAGAAGACCAAGCAAATAAAGTTGAATATATGGAAACTGAACAATACCCTGCTGAAAAGCAACAGGGTAAAAGAAGAAATTAAACGTGAATTCACAAAGTTACTAGAAACAAATGAGAATGAAAACACAACATAGCAAAATCTTTGGGACATGGCGAAAGAAGTGCTGAGAGGGCAATTTATTGCAATAAATGCACAGATCCAAAAAGAGGAAAGAACCAAATTAATGCAGCATCTCCAATAATTGCAAGCAGACCAGCAGAGAGAACCTACAGTCACCAAAAGAAAGGAAATAATAAAGATAAGAGCAGAAATAAACGAGATGGAAAATTGAAAAAAATATAGAAAGAATCAACAGGACAAGAAGCTGGTTCTTTGAAAAGATTAATAAAATTGACAAACCATTGGCAAACCTAACAAAAGAAAAGAAAGAGAAGACACAAATAACTCGCATTAGAAACCACATGGGTGATGTCACAACAGAACCAAACAAAATCAAAAGGATAATAACAGAATACTATGAAGAGTTGTACTCCAACAAATTCGAAGAACTAGAAGAGATTGGATACATTTCTAGAAAAACATGACCTATCTAAACTTACTCAGAATGAAGCAGAAAGCTTGAACAAACCCATAACAAAAGAAAAAAAAATCATCAGGTCAACAAAAAGCTCCCAACCAAAAGAAGTCCAGGCTTAGATGGCTTCACTGGTGAGTTCAAGCAAACATTCAGGAAAAAGTTGTCACCAATTCTATTCAAATTATTCCAGAATATAGAGGAGGATGGAAAACTCCCTAATACATTTTATGAAGCAAGCACAACCCTCATACCAAAACCAGGGAAGGACATCACTAAGAAAGAAAATTACAGACCAATATCCCTCATGAACATAGATGCAAAAATTCTCGACAAAATCCTAGCCAACAGAATCAAGCAGCACATGAAAAAAATAATACATCATGACCAAATCAGTTTCATAAAATGGATGCAAGGATGGTGCAACATTTGAAAAACAATCAATGTAATTTACCACATAAACAAGGAAAAAGAATAATAATAAAAAAGATCATATTGATTGATGCAGAAAAAGCATTTGACAAAATCTAACATCCATTCCTGTCAAAAACACTCAACAAAATAGGAATTGAAGGGAAATTCCTCAACATAATTAAGACTACATATACAAAACCAACAAGGAGCTCTGGTAGCGTAGTGGTTACGAATCGGGCTGCGAACCTTAAGGTCAGCGGTTCGAAACTACCAGCCGCTCCGCGGGAGAAAGATGAGGCTTTCTACTCCCGTAAGGATTTACACCCTCGGAAACCCTGTACAGGGTCGCTATGGGTCGGAACCGACTCGACGGCACTTAACAACAACAACAATACAAAACCAACAGCTTACATTACTCTCATTGGTGAGAAACTGAGAGCCTTCCCTCTGTGAACAGGAACCAGACAAGGATGCCCTTTGTCACTACTCCTATTCAATATTGTGCTGGAAGTCTTAGCTAGAGCTATACGGTAAGGTAGGGAAATTAAGGGCATCCAAATTAGCCAAGAGGAAGTAAAATTCTCTCTATTTGCAGACGATATGATCCTCTCTCTATAAAACCCCAAAGACTAGGTAAGAAAGCTACTAGACCTCATGGGAGGATTCAACAAAGTGGCAGGGTATAAGATCAACATCCAAAATCAGTTGGATTCCTTTATACCAATAAGGATAGTGCTGAAAAGGACATTAGGAAAACATTACCCAAAGGATAAAATATCTAGGAATAAATGTAACCAGAGAAACAAAGGACCTATACAAAGAAAACTACAGAACAGTACTGAAAGAAACCAAAAGAGACCTACAAAAATGGAAGAATATACCATATTCCTTAATAGGAAGACTTAACATTGTGAAAATGTCAATACTGCCCAAAGCAATTTACGCATATAATGAAATCCCAATCCAGATTTGAACAACATTCTTCAAAGAAATGGACAAAACAATTACAAAGTTTATATGGAAAAGAAAGAGACCCAGGATAAGCAAAGGACTGCTTAAGAAGGAGAACAGGATGGGAAGCCCCTCATTCCCTGAATTCAAGATTTACTACACAGCTACAGTGGTCAAAACAGCCTGGTACTGGTATAACTAAAGATACATTGATCAATGGAACAGAACTGAGAGTCCAGAAATTAACCCATCCAAATACAGCCAACTGATTTTTGACAAAGTACCTAAGTATATTGCATGGGGAGGAGATGGTCTCTTCAATAGACGGTGCTGGAAGAATTGGAAAGCAATATGCGGAACACTGAAACAAGACCTTTACATGCGTTATACAGAAACCAACTCAGCATTCATTAAAGACCTAAACTTGAATCCCAGAATTACAAAGATCATCAATGAAAAAATAGGGGAAAACATGAGAGCTCCAATACAGGGCATACGCAGACTACCATACATTTTGAAACTTACACAAACAAAAATAGAAAAAAATAGGTCAATGGAAAAATACTAAAAATTAAAAACTTGTGTCCATCAAAAGACTTAATCAAAAGAGTAAACAGGGAATGGGAAAAAAATATTTTGCAATGACACATCAGACACAGTACTAATTTCCAAAATATATAGGAAGCTACACCACCTCTTCAAGAAAAGAACAAATAATCCAATTAAAAAATGAGCACAGGACACGAATAGTCACTTCATCAAGGAGGAGATTCAGGCAGCCAACAAAATTATGAAGAAATGTTCACAATCACTAGCCATTAGAGAGAGATGCAAATCAAAACAATCAGATATCATCTCACACCAACAATAATAGCAAAGATTTAAAAAGTTGTTGTTGTTGTTTTCAGTTGCCATAGAGTCGGAATCGACGCATAGCAAACCCATGCCCATGCACAGCAGAATGAAACAATGTCCGATCCTGGGCCAACCTCACTACCGCCGCTACACTCGATGCCATTAATGATGCCACCTGGCCAATCCATCTCGTTGGGGGTCTTCCTCTTTTTCTCTGACACTCCATCTTGCCCGGCATGACATCCTTCTCCAGCGACTGTTCCCTCCTGACAATATGTCCAAAGTATGAGAGACGAAGCTTAGCCATCCTGGCCTCCAAGGAGCACTCTGGCT
>NW_006408615.1:2771342-2778797 GCF_000296735.1 Chrysochloris asiatica | reverse complement strand
GTAGTTTGTCACTCTTTCTTCCTAGTCTGTCTTTGTTTGGAAGCTCATCTGAAACCTGTCCACCATGGGTGACCCTGCTGGTTATTTAAAATATCTGTGGCAGAGCCCTTAGAATCACAGCAACTCAATCCACCACAGCACGACAGACAGACGAGTGGTGGCCGTTTGGTTTTATGTCATTACTGTCCCTTTAAATTTTGATGTTAATCTTGACACAATCCTGATATAATCAAGATACAATCAAGATGTTCTCTCTTGATACTATCAATCCTGAAACAATTGAGATATTCTCTCCCAAGATGGCGGCTCTGGGAACATCTGAGTGTCTTGATCCATAAAACACTGGATTTCTGGATTCTACTGCAAATTCCCCAGCTGTAAACCCTCTGATCCTCCAAACATACCTTCTGCTGGTTACAAGCATAGAAATCTCAAACAACTGGAAAAATCAGCATTTCTCTCCATCATCGTCTTCTGAGGAAGCCAAGGGGCTGAAATGTCAGGAGCCCAGGAGGCTGAGCACAGAAAGCACGTGTGAATGGAGCCACAAGGGAAGTCAGATGGGTTGGCAACACAGGCACCTGACACAGCTCTTTGATGGCTCTGCCGAGTCTGGTAGGCAAGCCAGATGGCTTTGATCCAATTTCACAAAAAAGGAAACCAAGATTCTGTAAGGTTACATGTCTGACTTCACCAATCCTGCCCTGATGACACATTGGCTAGAAACCAAAGTCTGTATCACCGGATGCAAAGTGAACAGTCTGCCTAACCTCTCTCTGTGGAAAGCCCTTTTCTTCAACATCAAGGGAGAGCGTGTGAAAGCTTTGCCATGGGAGCCATTGTGTTGGCGACGATGTGGAGAGGCTGGGACCCTATTACATTGCTGGTGGGATTGCAAAATGGTCCAACCACTATGGAAAAAAATATGGTACTTTCTCAGAGGTTTGGAAATAGAGATACCTTATGATCCTTCAATTCCTCTACTTGGTATTTATCTACAAGAAATATGAGATAACACGAGCAGATATATGCACACAAATGTTCATAGCAACACTATTTACAATAGCAAAAATATGAAGACAGCCTAAGTGCCCATCAATTGAAGAATGGAGAAACAAACTCTGGTACATACAATGGAATACTACACTACCCTGAAGAATAACAAGGAAGCAGCAAGCCACTGCATAACATGGATGAACCTTGAGGACATTATGCTGAGTGAAACTAGTCAGTCACAAAAGGAGAAATAATGCATAGCACCATTATTGTAAAAAATTAAGAAAAAGCACCCACACTGAAAAGGGAAAAAAAGAGATCTTTTATTTAAAAATATTATTATTATGTTATCTTTTTGTTGTTGCTGAGTACTGGGATATAGGGGGTAGGGTGAGGGGGAAGGAGGGGAAGGTGTAACACAGGGTGGGGAATAGACACAGGAGAGTGGAACACAGGATATGGAATAGACAGGATAGTTTGGTGCTGGAGGGGGCAGTACACTAGAAGGGGAAGGGAAAAGGTAAAATAAGGCAGATGGGAGAATAGGTAGGCAGGTTTACATGGGCTAAATGAGACTGAGCACAAACATGGAACAGCTGGGCTTGTGGATACAAAGATTGAAGCATAGTTTGAATGGGTGAAAGTGGGGAAATGATGCTAAGATGGTTGGCTGATTGTTGAATCTTTGTTTCCCTTGCCTACTATTGTAAAATAGACACTTGAAGGGGGAGAGAAAGGAATAGCCAGAAACATCACCATAGAAAGCTTGTAAGTCCGTCTTCAGCCTATAACTGTTTGGAATAACTAAAATGGGGCTAGAACTTGCCCAGTGAAGGAGGCTCTGTGCAGAACCTTTGCACTGCACAAGACCATAGGTGGAATCCTGATCATCATCCAGAATCTTCTGAGGTGGTACATTCCCACGTGAAAGGACAAGCAGACAAGTCTGGAGCAGCTAGAAGAACAGAAGATACTTCTTGAAAGAAATACAAGCAGGAAAACAATAACAGCAGTCCAATTGACAACTACAAGAACAAACAAGTTGTTTCCCAGGGAGCCATCAAGGCAAGTGGTCATGTCCCCTCAAGGCAAACCCCCTTCCAAGACTGAAACTCAAATGGAATACACTAGAAGGCATATGGTCCTGCTGCTGACCACATTGTCACCAATAAGGGGAAGAGGTGGAAAAAACAGCAATGAAGTTGTTAACTAGGTCTGAGCACATTCAATAGACTTGTTAACCTGGTTTACCAGCAGTATGACAGGACCTGAGGACTCCTGAGCCCAGGGACGGGGACAAGGCCCCAGAGGACTAGAATGGAGTGTGAAGCATCCAGCTGATATAAAGTGAGTGGAGATGCATAAGAACACCCACACTTGCAGATAGTACCCATTTGACCTGACATCAATTGCTGGGTGATCAGAACACAACTAAAGGAAGAAAGAAGAGGAAGAAAAAAAAAGGAGTAACCCTCTATATGTGGATGATCTTGACCTATGCTTGTGGATGCAGTATGACAAAGGAGTAGACAAATCTCTATAGTGAGGATCATTCCCAACCCCTTAATACACAGGATCAACAGGAAGGGGAACTTAGACATTGGCTACCCAAAATGGGGGACTACAAAGTCAAGAAGTGACTGGCTTACAAGCTTTCAATAGGGAACCTAGCTCCAGAGGATACAGGGAAAGGTAGAACCTCCACTGAATTGTTTCCAACCTGTCTGGATGGGGTTAATAAAAGGTGAGGGGAAAAGGACTCCTGTGGTTTAATAGGGAATGATTGCTATCAGGTCTGATAGTGAGTGTTGGAAAGGTCAATGTAAATGTTTGGTAACAAAAGGAGGGGAGTGGCTGATTTTGCAGTCCAGAAGCTGAGATCCCTGGAACCATCAAGGGAGAAAAGTGAAGTTCGAGACAGTGTCTGGAAAGGCAATGACACTGGGGATGGAGGCAGAGACAATGAAGTGGAGAAAAGGACCTGCTGGGAGCTGGGGACTCTGGACTCAGGGAGGGAGAGGGGTTGTGTCCTGGCAGCTGGGGGGCAGGGGTGTACCCTTTGGGTGTTTGCTGATGCATGCAGGGAATTGTGATCATTGCAGTGAAACAAAGTACGATAGGATAAATGTAAAGATAATGTTCACCCATGTAAACTAACACATAATTCACAATAAAAACTTAAAAAACAAAATACATTAAGATTGATATCATAGGCATTAATGAGCTGAAATGGATTGGTGATGGCCATCTTCAACTGGACAATCATATGATTTACTATGCTAGGAACAAGTTCAAGAGGGATAATATCACACTCATTGTCAAAAAGAATATTTCAAAATCTGTCTTGAAGGACAATGCTATCTATGACAGTATAATAACCATACTTCTGCAAACAACACCAGGAGCTCTGGTAGCAGAGTGGGTAACTCACTATCTGCTACAGAATCTGCTAACTGCAAAGTCAGCAGTTCAGATCCACTAGCCACTCAAAGGGAGAAATAAAAGGCTCTCTGCTGCCATAAAACTTCATAGGAAATCATATACATGATTGCTATGAGATGGAAATAATTAAATGGCATTTAATTCAACACAGGAGATCAGTTAATATGACTAGTACTCAATTTACACATCAAACACTAAAGCCAGTGATGATGAGATTGAAAAATCTACCAACTTCTTCAGTATGAAATTGATCAAACACACAGTCAAGATGCATTGATAATTGCTGGTGATTAGAATGTGAAGGTTGGAAATAAGGAGAAAGGATCTGTTAGAATGCACAAGGATCAAATTCACATAAGTATTGATATCTTAGGCATTAGTGAGCTGGACTGCTATTTACCACTTTGAATCTGACAATCACATGGTTTACTATAACAGGAATAACAAATTGAAGATGAATAGTGCAACATCCATCATAAAAAAGAACATATCAAGATCAGTTATGAAGTACAATGCTGTCTGTGATAGGATAATATCCATATGCCTACAAGGAAGACCAGTTAATACCATTATTATTCAAATTTACACACTAACCACTAACTCCAGTGAAGGTGAAATTGAAGAATTCTATGAACTTCTTCAGTCTAAAATTGATCAAATACACAATCAAGATGGATTGATAATTACTGGTGATGGGAATGCAAAGGTTGGAAACAAAGAGTAAGGATCAATAGGTGGAAAAGATGCCCTTGGTGATAGAAATGATGCTGACAATTGGACATCATGATAAATGGAGAAAATGTAGAAGTTGTGAAAGACTTCATTTTCCTTGGATCTACAAACATTACTCATGGAAGCAGTAGTCAAGAAACAAAAGACACATTGCATCAGGAAAATCTTCTGCAAAAAACATTTTTAAAGTGTTCAAACACAAAGATGTCATTTGAGGACTAAGTTTTGCCTGATCTAAGAGTTGGTATTTTCAATAGCCTCATGTTATTTGTTGTTAGGTGCCATCGAGTTGGTACTGATTCATTTGAGACCTTATGCACAGCAGAACGAAATACTGCCCAATCCTGGGCCAATCTCACAATTGTTGCCACACTTGACCCCAATGATGCTGCCACGTTGCCAATCCATCTCGCTGGGGGTCTTCCTCTTTTTCTTTGACCCTCCACCTTACCAAACATGATATTCTTCTCCAGCGACTGGTCCCTCCTGATATGTCCAAAGTATGAGAGACGAAGTTTGGCCATCTTGGCCTCCAAGGAGCACTCTGGCTGCACTTTTTCCAAAATGGATCTACTGGTTCTTTTGGTAACGCATGGCACTTTCAATATTCTCCTCCAATTTCATGCACACTTCATAGACTACAGTCTAGAGTCAACATCACATTCATATACATCAAGGACCCCCCCCCCAAAAAAAAATCTGTGTTTGACTGGCTCTATTGATATATTCACTTTATTGCTGTGGTCTGGAACCGAGCCTGAAATATCTGTGCCTTATCTACATATGCATTTGGCCTATTATATGGGATCCCTTTGGACTTGCTAAGTTCAGGGAGGTCTACTTTTTTTCTGTTGAATTTCATGGGTTGCCCCTTCATATCCCATCATCTTCTGCATGTGACTGTCTCCTTTTCGGACCTCTGGATCTTCCATATTCTCTTGGAGGTCTTGTTTTGTTTCTCTCTTTTGCACTTCGTCTTCTGAAGTGTCCTCAAGTCTCCACTTACTACCATTGTCTTCACTTTCTGCAGGGTCAGCTCTGCTTTTGTTAAGCTTGAGTGATATTATGTCTGTGAACGGTCTTTTTCTTTCTTTTTTTCAAAAATGTCTTCACTATTGCTTCATCTCAGAATGCCGACTCACGATTGTAATCTTTATCTTGCTTTATAGAATTCATCTTTCCTTCCAATTCCTCAGAGGTTAGGTGGTGTGCAGCTAACAATTTAATGCTGACACTTGAGTTAAATGTGTCTGAGTTACAGTCAACAGTGGTTTCTTTTGGACCTGCTGTGCATGCACTGGAGTCCCTGGGTGGTGTAAACAGTTATGCATTTGGACTACTAAAAGGGTGACAGTTTGAATCACCCAGAGGCCCCTCAAAGACACATCACAGCCATTGACAACTCTATGGAGTGCAGTTCTTCTCTGCATACATGGACTCACCAGGAATCAGAAGTATTGCTACAGCAGTAGTTTGTGTTTTGGGCTGGTGGCTGGTGGCTGGTGGTTGCAGAGGAAGGAAAGGCTGGGCCCTTACAGAATAGAGAGTGAAATGTGAAAGGTGATCATCCCAGGTAGAGACGTTGGCTCAGAGGAAAATGCAATCAGGACTGTGGGTTCATGACCAGAAGTGATGCCATTTTGGTGGGTGGTCATAACAAATGTCACTAGGAGGTGCCAATGAGCTGACACTGAAACTGGAAGGATCAAACCCTAAAGCTGACTGTCATGGGTTGAATCGAGTCTCCCCAAAGTAAATGTCAGCTTGGCTGGACCATGATTCTCAGTGATTTGGCAGTTATATAATGATGCAATTTGACAGGTATGTAATCCCACATTATGTGATGTGATCTGATTAGCCCATTCATTGTAAGAGGATTAAGGGTAAAATGCAGCACCCTTAATCTTCTCATAGTCCAGATCTGACCTGACAGGAGTTTCACTGGGCTATGGCCTGCAACACCTTTTATCTTATAAGAAAGAAAAGAAGAGAGAAGTGAGTAGAGGGAGTGGAACCTACTACTACCTAGACAGAAGACGTGGGAGTGGAGTGCATCCATTAGGTCGAGTCCCAGCACCGGGAACTTCCTAGATAGATGGGAATGTTGATGCCAAGACACATGGAGATCTCCAAGGAATGCCGGGCCCACACATGCTGGAAAGAGACAAGGACCTTCCTCTTCAACTGTGAGCCAATAGAGAAAGAAAGCCTTCCCATGGAGTTGACACAGTGAGTTTGGACTTTTTGCCTCCTAAGCGGTGAGAAAAGAAATGTCTGTTTGTTAAAGCCATTCATTTGTGGTACTTCTGTTACAGCAACTCTAGAGAACTAAAACATTGTTTCAGAACACTAATCTCAGATAGAAGGACTGTCAAGTGGCCAGGCTTCCAGGAGGGAGCTTCATTGAAAGGAGGGTCAAAGAAATGAAAAAGCGTTCTAGGGGCACTGAAGTTAGGGCACCGCACTTTATCTTCTAACTGAAGGCTGGTGGTTCAAATCCACCCAGCTTCTCTACAGGAGAAGTTCCTGCATGGTGCTTCTACCGCCATAAAAATGACAGCCTGGAAGACCATAGGGGACAGTTCTGCTCTGTCACACATGTTTTCCAGGAGTTAGAATTGACTGGACGGCACCCAAGAACAACACAGAAAGATAGTAATATTTATTCAATCCACAGAGTGCAAAATTCTCTATCCAATCAACAACTGTTGAAAGTGGGGAGAGGGAGAGTTGTACTGAAAGAAATATTGCTGTTGTTAAATTACATCAAGTCTCATCTGACTCATAGCAACTCTTTACAGGGTTTCCAAGGCCTTGATGGTGGGTTTGAAGCACTGATTTTGAGGTTAACAGTCCAGTTCTGTATGCTCCGATAGCATCAGAGCTGAGCAATCTTCTTGTGCTTTGCACTGGTAGGAGTAAATACATCAGTGTTATTCTTGAAACTGATATGGAAACAAAGCTTCAGCTCTGTAGCTTGTTCTAAAGTCACTCTCTAGTAGAATATATGAAATATGTGTGTGTGTGTTTACCTGTGGATTGGCTCCAAATGATGATGCCCGGGTGTGTCAAAGTTTAAAACTCCACAAGGTGTTTTTTTTGTTTTATGTCAAAACTGTCACTTTATTTTATTTTTAAAAATGATTTATTGTGAATTATGTGATAGTTTACATGGGAGAACATTGGTTTTACATTCATTCTATCGTATATCGTCTCATTGCCATGGTTACAATCCCCTCCATGTAATCCTTCTTCCGTGCCCCCCCCCCAGGTCTTCAGCACACA
>NW_006408615.1:2769841-2770597 GCF_000296735.1 Chrysochloris asiatica | reverse complement strand
TCAGCTGGATGCTTCATTCTCCACTCTAGTCCTCTGTGGCTATGTCACTGACTCTGGGCCCAAGAGTCCCCAGGTCTTGCCACACTACTGGCCAATCCACAAGGTTTTTAATAGCTGATTTTTTTTGTTAGATGATCACCAGCTCTTTCTTCTGAGAAGACTTTGGGTGAGCCTCAACCTCCAATCTTTCAGTTAGCAGTTGTAGGAGGTAATCATCTACCTCATTCAGGAATCCGGAATAAATACATGTATTAGTAAGAAAACAGATTCATGTGTCAGTCATGCTCTCTTCATTTGTACCACAAAATATTTTCTCACTTTTACATCTTCTTCCATTCTTTAATCCTTGAATGAGAACTAGATCTATCTAAGGCAGCAGCTGACTCAAGACACTGTGTAAACTCTCCCTGGATTTCTCCCAGGTCCTAATCCTAATTCAATATTTAGGTGCCCACACAGAAGGGGGAGACAAATCCTATGTGGCTTCTTGATATACATGAAGCTAGTGTAATCAAGTTCTGTATCTTCCATGGATTCCTTTATTTGAAAGTATCCCTCTGCTTCCTGAGGACACATTCCACCATCTGGTTCAACATCCACTTATAGAGCAGCTGGGTTAATTTTCCCCAACAATTTAATTAAGTTCAGCAAATATTTACTATTGCTGTTATTGTTGTTGTTGTTGTTGTCAGGTGCCATCGAGTCGGAACCGACTCATAGCGACTCCATGCACAGCAGAACGAAACAATGTTCGAT
>NW_006408615.1:2764939-2767861 GCF_000296735.1 Chrysochloris asiatica | reverse complement strand
ATGTAGTCTATTTGATTTCTATGTGTTCCATCTGGTGAGGTCCATGTGTATAGTCTTCTCTTATGCTGTCTAAAGAAGGTATTTGAAATAAATAATAAATTGCTGTTATTAGGTGCCGTCAAGTCGCATCCCACTCATAATAACCTTGTGCACAACAAAATGAAACACTGCCCTGTCCCGCTCCCTCCTCACAATTGTTATGTTTGAGTCCATTGTTACTGCCACTGTGTCAATACATCTCACTGAGGAGTTTCCTCTTTTTCACTGACCCTCCATTTACCAGGCATGGTGTCCTTCACCAGGGACTGATTCCTCCTGATAATATGTCTAAAGTATGAGAGATGAATTCTCGTAATCTGTACTGCTAAGGAGCATTCTGGCTGCACTTCTTCCAACAGAGATTTATTTGTTCTTCTGACAGTCCATGACACTTTCTTCTCTAACACCATAATACAAATACATCGACTTTCTATTTCCTAATTTATTGAATAAATAAATTGAAATACACTGAATATTTGCTAAATGAGCCCATCAGCTATTCAGTGATAGAATCCTTGCCTTCCATGTGGGAGATCTGGGTTCCACTCCTGGTCAATACACGTTATGCACAACCACTGCCCACCTGTCCTTGGAGGCTTGTGTGATGTTAGGATGTTGAACAGGTTTCATTGGAGCTTCCATCATCAGAAAAAGCCCTGGTGGCACCCTGGGTTAAGTGTTTTGATACTAACTTGAAGGTTGGTAGTTCAAATCCATCCAATCATTCCATAGGAGAAAACTGAGGTGGTCTGTTCCCTTAAAACTTTATAGCTGTGGAAGCCTACACTGTCCATAGACTTCGACTCTGTCCATAGAGTCACGAGTCAGAATCCACTTGACAGCAGTGAGTACATACTAAGACTGATTAGAAATAAAGGCCTCCTGATATACTTCTGAAAATTAGTCTATGAAAATTCTCATCGATTTTCTGATCACATTGTTCTTGGGTAACCATGAATCAGGACCCAGTTCAATAGTAAATGTTAACTTCTTATCCATGAATGTGGCTCTGTTTAGAAATAAGGCTTTTCCTTTTATTTTTTATGTAGGATGGGTCCTAAACCCAATCTTTCTGGCTGGTACACTATAAAAAGGAAGGACTAGACATAGAGTAAAAGCAGACACCATGTGAGGACACATCTATAAGCAAAGGAATACAATGATTGAGGCAGATGCCAGAAACTGGGAAAGATACTTCTACATACACAAAAAATCTAGAACTGTGAGACAAGAAATTCTTGTTCTTTAAAGTCACCCACTTATGGTATATTTCAAAATGCTAGCAGTAGGGAACTAAGATAATTGTAGTCCTAGAATGTCCATGGTGGTCATGCTTGGGGACATGGATCACGCCAACAGAACTAGCCTTCTCTTGACTGCCACTTAATGTATTCCCATGAACCAATAGGAAGGGGCAAGAAGCAACTCTGCCTGGCCCAGGCCTGCCAGTGTGAGAGGATCCTCCCGGCTGAGTGAAGAAACCAGATGCTTATTCCAAACTTCCCAGGAACATGCTGCTCCTAGGAACATTTTCATGTCATCTGCTATTCTGGGTTGCAATGAGTAATTTACATGTCATTCTTATCTGCTCAAGCAAGGCAATTATTGCCAATCGCTGCCAACACCATTGGCTTCCCACCATCCCAGCTTAGAAGGGAGCAGACCAAATGAGTTCTAACTGTGTTCTTACAGAATAAAATAAACTGGCCCTTGTTTTTTTGATTCTTTATAAAAGGTTTCAAAGGTCCTTAGAAACCATATCTCTCCTTTTCCTTCTCCCAGGTGAGAGCAAATGTGAATCACACACACAAAACTATGGTCAGCACTGTTCGTTCTCAAGAGGGGATGAGGGAAGTGGTTGAAAATACCTCAAAATTGTTTCTCTAAAGAAATAATCTAGCCTGCAGAAGATGCCTTCCTTGCTCTGTAAGAGTCCTTCAGATATGGGAAGAAATACTTATTCTACCAAAATGACATCTTCAGGTTGAAATGGCCTTCTTCTGTCTTGTGTCACTAACCAAGTGTTTAGGCCATGTTGGTCCACCCCAGCTGTCATTCAATGACTTTTACTAGAGTTAAACATAGATGGAGGCTGAATAACATTGTGTCTTCACTGATACCTAACAAGCTTGAGGTAGAGCAGAAATTCTCCTTCCTGTCGTCTGTTTCCCTTTCATGCCTTGCCTTTTGTATCCTAACATTCCATACCACTCTACTTGCATTTTCAAAAGCTATGCCAGCTCATGCCGGACTTCAGATCATGTGGAAGTCTTAGGCTTTGTGTAGAGTCAGTTTTTATTTTTAGGTGTCATCAAGTAGGTCCCAACTCACCGAGTACAACACATACAACAGAACAAGACACTGCTTGATCCTGTTTGTTACTGTTTGCGGCCATTGTGCCAATCCACTTCATGGAGGGTTTTTTTTTTTCGTTGACCCTCTACTTTTACGACACATAATGTTCTTCACCACAGATTACTCTCTCCTGATAACATGACCAACAAATTATGTGAGAACGACTCTAAGGAACATTCCAGCTCTACTTCTGCTAGTACTGATTTGTTCATTTTTCTGGCAGTCCATGGTATAGTCAATATTCTTCACCAAATTCATAAATTCAAAGTCATCGATTCTTCTTCAGTCTTCCTTTACATTGTCCAGCTTTAACATGCATATGAGGTCACTGAAGATACTATGGCCTGGGTCGGTCTTACCTTAGTTCTCTAAATGACATCTTAGGTTTTGAACACTTTAAAGAGATCTTTGACCCCAGATCTGCCCAGTTGTTGTTGTTGTCAGGTGCCATCAAGTCGGAACCAACTCATAGCGACCCCATGCACAGCAGAACGAAACAATGTCCGATCCTGGGCCAACCTCACTACC
>NW_006408615.1:2741915-2763124 GCF_000296735.1 Chrysochloris asiatica | reverse complement strand
TGTATGATGTTCTTGATGTCATCCCACAACTCTTCTGGTCTTCGGTCTTTAGTGTTTAATTCATCAAATTTGCTCTTTAGATGATCTGTAATTTCAGGAGGGATAAATTCAAGATTTACCCAGTGGAATATGTCATTTGATTTCTTGACTGCTGTTTCCATGAGCATTGATTGTGGGTCCAAATAAAATGAAATCCTTTACCATTTTAGTCTTTTTTCCATGTATCATGATGTCTTTTATTGGTTAAATTGTGAGGATTTTTGCTTTCTCTGTGCTAAGGTGTAATCTATTCTGAAAGCTGCTGTCTTTGATGTTCAACAGTAAGTGTTTCAAGTCTTATCCGTTTTCAGCAAACAACGTGTGTCATGTGCATATCACAGGTTGTTAGTTAGAGATCTTAAAAATGCAAGTGCTAGAGCTGGTTCTGGATGAAGTGGTTTACCTCAGTTTCCTCATCAGGAAAATTGGAGTAATATTTTATTCACAGATTTCTTGTCAAGACCAGTTTTGAGGTAAAATTGCTTATAAATTAAACCTTTGTCTTCAAGTCAACAGACTCACTGCAACATCATGTGTATCAGAGTATAACTGAACTTCGTAGGATTTTCCCTATCTGATAGTTTGGTAGACCCTGCTACTCAGGTGTCCATGGGTAGAGTTAGGTCTCCAAACTTTCTATTAGCAGCTGGATACAGTCACCATTTATGTTGCAATATGTACCAACCAACCAGTCAGCTGGGGAAGCAAAATCAGATTCCTGTGACTCCAGGAGTTTCAGAGTAGAGCTGTGTTGCATAGAAATTGTAATGACTGTGATATTTTAGAACTAGATCACCAGAACTTTCTTCATGGCCCCCTTGGATGGGTACAAACCCCCAACAGTTCTGTGTATAGCCAAATGCTTAGCCTCTTGCAGAACTTAAGGACTCCTTTACAGATGTAATGCCCAATAAAAAAAAAAAACAAAACAGATTTAACTGTTGTCACATAAAATACTGCTAGAATAGGAATGCCTCATGGTAGCTTTGTGTTACTGACATTTTACCTTAATCTTTCATCCAACCGTCCACCCACACACCCATTGATGTGTTCATCTACCCATCCATTCAACTAATAATTATCAGATGTTCACCACATTCCTGACACTGTGCTCAAAGCTTACTTGATGCTCTTTCAAAGCAAACCACTCTTCACTGCTGGCTGGATATGCCTTTTTGCTGCTTGAGAAACCTGGAGCACCTCTCCCAGTCCATCATCTGAAACCACTCACAAGAGAGCAAACAGCAGAATTCGCAGGTCTTCTTCAGAGGAGACAGGGATAAAAGGTTGGATCTGCTTTGATAGTTCCACAATATTTTACTTCCACTCTTCTGTCTATTCTTAATGGAAACTGAGCATTCGTTCCCCAAATATTTATTAACTTCATTCTGTGTGCCAAGCTAGATAAAAGCTCCTGTTCAAAGCTATTGTTCTGAATGTGCTACTTTTCACAACGCAGTACCGTCTATGACTGCTGTCACTTGCAGTGATTGCTGACTGTCTTGGCTTCCCTAGTCTTGGAAACAAGGAGTGATTATGGTGTTCTTAAACTATATGCTGGGAAGATCACAGTCTTCAGAAATAGAATCCCATAGCAGATCACTTTCTCAAAGAAACACAGCTAATAACTGCTTGAAGTCCATTTTCTGTCCTGGAAAATAATGATTACGATACCCACTTTGGGTTCAATGTGAGCATTGAATGTGATAGCATTTGTAACACCAATAATATCCAGGATTTCTGCTGAAGAAGGATGACTGAGTAGATGTTGGGAATCACGGAACATTTAGATTAAATATATGTATTAAATATAAATAATAAATATCAAATTGAAAACAAGAAAGAGGATTGTTAGGAGTTGAATTCAGGTCCCCCAAAATATAGGCTGAAGTTCTCATCCTTGATACTTAAAAATGTGACCTTGTTCAAAAATAGAGTTTTTAAAGATGTTATCAGTTAAGTTAAAGATCTGCAAAATATTTTTTAAAAGTATCTAAAGACAAAGATGTGACATTCATAGCTAATATGCCCCTGACCCAAACCAAGTTATATTGAATAGGTTAATATACATATGAAAGATGACAATGAATAAGGAAGATGAAAGAAGAATTGAAGACATTCAATTATGATGTTGGTGAAGAATACTGGATCTATCATGAGGTGCCGGAAGAATGAACAAATCTGTCTTGAAGAAGCACAGCCAGAATGGTCCTTAACCGTGAGGACAGTAAGCATTCATCTCTTGCACTTGGGATATGTTGTTACCAGTTCCTGGAGATCCTCATACTTGCTAAAGTAGAGTTTCAGTGAAAACTCCCATTAGATGGATTGACACAGTGGCTGCATAAATGAGCTTAAGCATAAGAATGATTGTGAGGATCCGGCAAGCTGAGAAGTGCTTCAACATGTTGTGCATCAGGTCATCTACTCAACAGTACCTACAAAATCATGAGCTAGCACTGGAGTGTAATGGGCAGTGTGGCACTGTGGGTTAATGTACTGGACTGCAAGGTCGGTTTGAACCTCAAAGCAAGCAGTTCAAGTTCACCAGCTACTCCTCAGACACCATATACAGGTCTCAGTGAGTTGGGAATGACTCCACGGCACTTGACAACAGCAACCATCCAATATGATTGGTGTCTTTATAGAAAGAGAAAAAAAGGAAGAGAAACAGACACAGTGGAAAATATGCACAGGAGACAGAGGTAGATAATACTCGAGCTGTTGTTGTTAGGTGCAATTGAATTGATTCCAACTCACAACAACACTGTGTTAGAATGAAGCACTGCTGTGTCCTGTGTAATCCTCAGAATTGTTGTTACATTTGAATCAATTGCTGCTGCCACTGCGTCAATTCATCTCCCAGTGTGTCATCCTCATTTTCATTGGCTCTCCCACTTTACCAACTATGATGTCCTTCTCCAAGGACTTCATTCATATGAGAAACAAAGTTTCAATATCCTGGCTTCAAGGAGGATTCGGTCTATACTTCCTCCAACACAGATTTGTTTGTTTTCCTGGCAGTCCATGGTACTTTCCAGAAGGAGGAAGTCCAAGGTGCATTGAAGGAATTGGCAAAGAACAAGGCACCAGGAATTGATGGAATAAAAATTGAAATCTTTCAAGAAAGTGAGGCAGCACAGCAGGCACTCACTCATCTCTGCCAAGAAATTTGCAAGACAACTATCTGGCCAACTGATTGGAAGAGATCCATATTTGTGCCCATTCCAAAGAGAGGTGACGCAACGGAATGCAGAAACCATTGGACCAATCTCTTTGATATCCCTTGCGAATAAAGTTTTGCTAAAGGTAATACAGAAATGGCTACAATCATACATTGACAGAGAACTTTCAGAGGTTCAAGCTGGATTCAGAATAGGCTTTGGAATGAGGGATATCATTGCTGATGTCCGATGGATCTTGGCTGAAAGCAGAGAATATCAGAAAAATATTTAGCTGGTCTTTATTGACTACACAAAGGCTTTTGATTGTGTGGATCATGACAAGCTATGGACGACATTGAGAAGTATGAGTATTCCGGAACCCTCAATTGTGCTCATGCGGAATCTGTACCTGGACCAGGAGGCAATTGTTCGAGCAGAACATGGGAACACTGAATGTTTTAAAATTAAGAAAGGTGTGCGACAAGGTTGTATTCTTTTACCATACTTATTCAACCTATATGCTGAGCAAATAATCCAAGAAGCTGAGTTCTTTGAAGAAAAGTGTGGCATCAGGATTGGAGGAAGACTCATTAACAACCTGCGATATGCAGATAATACAGCCTTGCTTGCTGAAAGTGAAGAGGACTTAAAACATTTACTGATGAAGATGAAAGAGCTCAGCCTTTGGTATGGATTACATCTCAATGTCAAGAAAACAAAAATCCTCACCACTGAACCAATAAACAACATTCTGATCAGTGGAGAAAAGATTGAAGTTGTCAAGGACTTCATTCTTCTTGGATCAACTATCAACACTCACGGAAGCAGCAGTCAAGAAATCAAACGATATATTGCATTAGGCAAATCTGCTGCACAAGACCTTTTTAAAGTGTTGAAAAGCAAAGAGGTCAGCTTGAGGACTAAGGTGCACCTGACCCAAGCCATGGTATTTTCAATAACCTCATATGCATGTGAAAGCTGGACAGTGACTAAGGAAGACTGTAGAAGGATTGATGCTCTTGAGTTATGGTGTTGGAGGAGAATATTGAAATGCCATGGACTATCAAAAGAACCAATAGATCCGTTTTGGAAGAAGTGCAGCCAGAGTGCTCCTTGGAAACCAAGATAGTCAAACTTGGTCTCTCTTACTTCTGACATATTGTCAGGTGGGACCAATCGCTGGAGAAGGATATCATGTTTGGTAAGGTGGAGGGTCAGAGGAAAAGAGGAAGACCCCCAACGAGATGGATTAGCTAAGTGGCAGCATCAATGGACTCAACCGTGGCAACAGTGGTGAGGTTGGCCCAGGATTGGGCAGTGTTTCCTTCTGCTGTGCATAAAGTCGCTATGGGTAGGTACTGACTTGATGGCACCTAACAACAACAACAACATGGTACTTTCCATATTCTTCCCTAACACTATAACTCAAATTCACCAATTCTTCTAAGGTCTTCCTTAATCACGAGCCAACTTTCACATATATATGAGGCTATTGCAAACACCATGGTGTGGGTGAGGCACACCTTAGCCTTCAAACTGACATCTTTGCTCTTCAACACTTTAAAGAGGTCTTGTGCAGCAGATTTGCCTAATATAATGTATGGTTTGATGTCTCGACTGCTGCTTCCATAAGTGTTGATGTGGATCCAAGAAAAATGAAGTCTTTGACAACTTCAATCTTTTCTTCATTTCCCATAATGTTATTTACTGGTCCAGCGGTGAGGATTTTTGCTTTCTTTACATAGCAGTTCAATTCATATTTATGACTATGGTCTTTGATCTTCATAAGTAACTATTTTACTCTTCTTCATTTCCAGCAAGCATGGTTGTATAATCTGCATGTTGTTAATAAGTCTTCCTCCAGTTCTGATGCCACATTCTTCTTTTTATAATCCTGCTTCTCGGACTATTTGCTCAGTATACAGATTGAATAAGTATGATGAAATGACACAAACCTGACACACCTTTGCTGATTTTAAACCATTCAGCATCCCATTGCTCCATTCTAAAAATGGCCTCTTGGTTTATGTACAGGTTCATCATGAGAACAGTTAAGTGTTCTGGCATAATTCATTCTTCACAAAGTTGTCTATAGTTTGTCATGATCCACACAGTCAAAAGCCGTTGTGTAATCAATAAAGCAAGAGTAAATATTTTTCTGGTATTGTATGCTTTCAGTCAACATCCATCTGACATCAGCAAATGATATTTTTCATTTGATATCTTCTTCTGAATCCAGCTTGAATTTCTGGCAGTTCCCAGTTGATGTACTGCTGCATCCATTTTTTAAAATTATCTCCAAGAAAATTTTACTTTCCTGTGATATTGATGACATTATTTCATTCCATTGGGTGGGTCACCTCTCTTTGTAATGGGCACAAATATGGGTCTCTTTCAATCAGCTGGCCTGGCAGTTCTCTTCCAAATTTCTTGGCATGGATGGAAGGAGTATCTCCAGCGCTACATCAATTTGTTGAAACAATTCAGTTTGTATTCTGTCAGTTCCTGGAGCCTGTTTGACCCAATGCCTTCAGTGCAGCTTGTACTTCCTCCTTCAGTACCATTGGTTCATGATCACATGCTACCTCTTGAAATGGTTGAATATGGATCATTCCATTTGATATGGTGACTCTGCATATTCCTTCTGTCTTCTTTTGATGCTTCCTGCATCGGTCAGTATTTTTCCATTGTTGTTGTTGTTAAGTGCTGTTGAGAAGGTTCTGATTTATGGCCCTGTATAGGTTTTCTGCAGAGTAGTTGGTGGGTTTGAGCCACTGACCTTGTACTTAATAATCCAGTACATATCATATAGCACCACACTAGGACTGCCCATTGAATTCTTCAGTATTTCAAATCAAGGCTCAAAGTTTTTCTTCAGTTCTTTCAGCCTGAGGAATGCTGAGCATGTTCTTCCTTTTTGGTTTTCTAACTCCAGGTCCTTGCACATTTCATTATCAAATTTTATTTTGTCTTCCTGAGGTGCTCTTTGAAATTTTATGTTCAGCTCTTTTACTTCTTCATTTCTTCCATTGGCTTTAGCTTCTCTGTGCTCAAGAGCAAGTTTCAGAGATTCTTCTGACATCCATGTTGGTCTTTTCTTTCTCTCTTGTCTTTTTAATGACTTCTTGCTTTCTTCTTATATGATGTTCCTGATGTCATCCCACAGCTCTTCTGGTCTTTGGTCATTTGTGTCTAAAGTATCAAATTTGTTCTTGAGATGGCATCTAAAATCAGGTAGGGTATATTCAAGGTAATATTTTGACTTTCGTGGATCTGTTTTAATTTTCTTCAGCTTCAGCCTGAGCTTGTATATGAGTAATGATAGTGTGTTCCATGGTCTGCCCCTGGAATTTTTCTTGGCTGATGATATTGACCTTTTGCATCATCTTTTCCCACATATTTAGTCAACTTGATTCGTGTGTATTCCATTTGGTGAGGTTCAAGTGTTAAAAAATGTATTTGCAATGAATGCGTTAATTGGTCTTGCAAAATTTTATCATACAATCTCCAGAATCATATCTTTCACCAAGGCCATATTTTCCAATTATCGATTCTTCCTATTTTTTCCAATCTTTGCATTCCCGGTAATTATCAGTACATTTTGATTGCATGTTTGATCAATTTCAGAACGAAGAACTGATCGATTTCTCCAATTGCATTATAATTGGCTTTAATGGTGGGTGTGTAAATTTGAATAATGGGAGTAGCAACTGTCCTTCCTTGTGAGCATATAAATATTATTCCATCACAAGCAGCATTGTATTTCAAGTTCGTTCTTGAAATGTTTTTTCTGATGAAGATATGATGCCATTACTCTTGAGTATATCATTTTTGGCACAGAAAACCAAATGATTGTCAGGTTCAAAATGGCCAATACCTGTCCATTCCAGTTCACTTTTGACAACTTCTAATTTTCCTAGATTCATTCTTCGTACTTCCATGTTCAAAATATTAGTGGGTTTTTGAAACTCTATCAACCCATTTTGAGTTGTGCCTCCACCAGCATAAGTAGACTCTGAAGGTTTTGTTCCATTCATGTCCTCATGGTCAACTCTACTTTGAGGAGGCAGCACTTCTCTTTTCATATTTTGAGTGCTTTCCAACTGAAGTGGCTCATCTCCTAGCCTGTATCTGACAACGTTCCATAAGGTGTTCAGCAGATCAACATTCAGAAGTTGTTCACTTTTCCTCCTTTCTAGTTTGTCTCAGTCTGGAAGCTTTCTACCAAGGGTGATCCCACTGGCATTTAAAATATTGCCCATGTAGCTTTCAGCATCATAGCAACATGCAAGCCCTCACAGTACTGATATGTCCAGTATTCTTTGTCAACACCACAATGTAAAGAATCAATTCTTCTTCTGTGTTCCGTTTTCATTTTCCAACTTTTTCATGCTATGAGACAATTGAAAATACTTTGCCTTGGGTCAGATATACTTTAGTATTCTGAGTGACACCTTTGCCTTTAATGTATGAGTTGTTGTTGTTGTTATGTGCTGTCGAGTCGGTTCCGACCCATAGCGACCCTGTACAGGGTTTCCGAGGGTGTAAATCTTTACGGGAGTAGAATGCCTCATCTTTCTCCAGTGGAGCAGCTGGTAGTTTCGAACCGCTGACCTTAAGATTCGCAGCCTGATTCGTAACCACTACTGTAAAAGTATACTATGTAATAAACTGAAGTCACAGAGCGTCTAGAAAAAAAAAAAAAAGAATATATGGCAGAAACAATATTTGTAAATAATAAGAAAGAAAATTTCAAAAACTGACCACAAATATCAAGTCTTACCAAGTATGAAGCCTTAGCAGAATACATAGAAAGAACATCACATTGAACCCTAATGTACCCCAAATGCAGAAAACAAAAGATAAAAAGAAAAGCTTATGAGTTGCTATGATTTCCTTCCAAGAAGCAACAATAAACTGTCAGCTAATTTCTCTAGAGAAAAATGGAAGGCAGAAGATAATGAGCCAGCAATCAAAGTGCTAAAATGAGAAATTAATAGCCAAACTATAACTAAGACATCCTTATGTATTGGAATTAAGCAACACATTTAAATAACTCTCAGGCAAATATAGTTCAAAAGAAACATGAGAAAATGTTTTATATTGAATAATAATTAAAATGACATATAGGTGGAATTACTAGATAAGTCTAAAGCATTACTAGTAAGGAAATTTACTTTATGAAATGTAAATATGAGAAGAGAAAAATGTATAGTTGTCATTAAGGAACAATAGAACTGGTAGCGTAGTGGTTATGAATCGGGCTGCGAACCTTAAGGTCAGCGGTTCGAAACTACCAGCTGCTCCACGGGACCCTGTATAGGGTTTCCAAGGATCCGCTGGTGAGTTTGAACTGTCAACCTGTGGTTCTTAGTCTGGTGTTTATCCTACAGTGTTATACCTGGATGTTGCAGACCGTGAAGGCCTGGTCAGAGGTTCAAGGCCCTATAGGCCTGAGTGTAACAGATCTAGCCACCTGGCAGTTTAATAACAAATTATTTTTCATCTTAGTGCCCAGTTATGTTTTATTAATTGCAGACATAAAGCCCTTGATATACACAGATAAATGTAATATTTTCCTAAAAGTCAAGACTGTAAAATTCCAAATAGGCAAAGTTCTTCCCTCAGAGAATTCATTCAAGGTAAATTGGGTGGCTCTCCAGTCTCTGTTCCAAGGACATTAGGAATGCCCTCCCTAAAGTGTTTCCAGGTACTGCCTATTCACCCAGGAGTCTCTTTTCCTGAAGAACCTGGGCTGGGCAGCCGACACAATGGGAATCCTCCCTATCCTCCCTTTCCTCCCTCCATTTGAGGCTAGGTTCTAAAAGGTATGTTAATTAAGCTTGAGAAACCAAGTTGCGGTTGTGAGATTCGAACCTGCAAAGTATGATGTAAAGTTGCCTGAATGTCTGGAAAAATAAGATTGACAGCTGTACCTTGTCTTATACCCTCCTAGATTTGTGTAAAGTACCTCCCCTAAATAAAAGGAAGGCACAGAACGAATCCAGGTGCATTATGACTGGCAAGGCGTGCGTTACAGCATGCAAGGGGCACAGTGCAGTCTTGCAACCATACTGCCTGTTTAGCTAAGATGTTTACTATGCAGGATATTACGGCCTTCATGGCTGAGACGTTTGCATTGCAGGATCTGCCTGATGCCAGTCCAGCATTCACTCTGGTTTCAGAGTGTCTCTTTGTCTCTCTCTTTGTGTCTCTGTGTCTCTTTTGCTATCTCTATCGCCACTGGATCTCCCCTCCTCGTGAACCAAACACTCGTGGACAACACAACTATGTCGAGGTCAGACCCCGATACCTGGATGCCAAGATTTAGGATAGATACAGCATTTCCCTGAGTGTCCTTTTCATGCCGGTATCTCAGATGTCCATTCAATGGATTGCGCATTCAATCCACCTCTCTGTCTTATCCTCTGAGGCACAGGGTTCTAAGATCACCATATGTCTGTTTCACTTGGTCTCCCATGCCTGTTTTTCAGAGGGTCGGTTCACTGTGTCTGCCTAATCCAACTGTATAGGGTAGACTAGAATTGCTCCTACAGTTTCATAGGCTGCCAACGCTTATGAGGGTTGTTGTTGTTTTAGGTGCCATCGAGTTGGTACCGACCCATAGTTACCATATGCACAGCAGAATGAAACACTACCTGATCCTTCTTCCAACACAGGTGTTGGTTCTTTTGGCAGCCCATGGCACTTTCAATATTCTCCTCCAACACCATAGCTCAAAAGCATCAATTCTTCTATGGTCTTCCTTATTCACTGTCCAGATTTTGCATGCATATGAGGTTATTATGGAGGTAAGCAGACACATTTTTCTTCCAGAAGTTTAAGTGGAAAGTCACAATGCTCTCCCAAGAGGAGCTGAACATAATCGAGACATAGCAATCAGCCAAGCAAGCACACGAAAAAAAATCTACTTTCAAGTCCTCTTTAAACAGACCAACTAGCCCTAGATTATATTTAATATCCAAATAAATAAGGTATTAAAAGAACTGCACATCATAACCACCCAGGGTTAATCACGAGAATATGGGGATGATTAGAAAAATCTGTCATAAGGGTTTAGTACATCAAACTAGTAAAGGAACAACTTTAATTATCTGTCCAGATGCTGAAGAAGCATTTGATAAAGTCAATGTTCATTTCTGATAAAAAGCACTTAGAAAACAAAGATAGTAATGAAAAGCTCTTATCTTTATAAGACCTATTTACCAGAGAACGGAAGCAAGCCTCATTCTTAATGGTGAAGCATAAGTGGTATTTTCTTAGAATTTGTTAGAAAAGAGTGCTCACTGTGTATCACTGTTTAATGCTGTTTCAGAGGTTCTAACCAATGTAGAAATGAAAAAGAATAACACGAAACATATTGTGTGCATGTGAGACTAGTCTGTCCTTTGAAAAATGAAGATCCAACTGATAAGGTGTTACAACTGGCCACAAGAGAGCCCAGCAACCTGTGACTGAACACAAAGACTTCAAAAGCTTCATGGGAAAATCCCTTCATCCTTTAATTCCATTGTTTTCACAAACTTTTTGAAGTTCCCTCATATACCCACTTATGAAAATTGGTACCTTTTCTGTAATAAGTAATGACCACATGCACAATGTAATAGAAAAATAAATTATTCACAGTCAACATAATAATATAAAAGAAATGGAGGCTGTGCTTGGTTGGTTGGTCGGTTATATGCTGTGGAGTTGGTACTGACTCATAGAGACCCTGTATAGGACTACCTAGACTATAAATCTATATGGGAGCAGAAAGTCTCCTTTTCCTTCCATGGAACTGCTGATAGATTTGAACTGCTGTCCTTGAGCAGCCCGACTCATAACCACTATGCTACCAGAGCTCTTTAGAGACAATGCTAACACGGAAAATATAGAAGTTGGCCTGAGTTGATGACAAGACAAACACCACTGGTCAGAGTAAGCCAGTGCTGTAGCCAATAATCTAAGAAGTTGAGTGGGTTAGCCAAATAGGTGCTTACATCTGGCTCAAATAATAGTTCAATGTTTGTTCCTGGGATGTGCGCTTCAACATAGTGATTCAGGAACCCAAACATATTTTTTCTTGGTCTGGTGCCCTCCATGCCCTCCAAGCACCCAGCTAGGTCTTTTCATGTAGGTGGAAGATGAAGGGAAGATAGAGAATGGGGAGAAGTGCTTATGGCTTCTCTGGGCCAAACAGAAGGTGGCATGCATCCAGGGACCCCACTTTTCATTATCTGGAATGTAGTCATGTAGTCACACCCAAATGCAAAGAGGATTGAGAAATAGCATCCCATGTACACAGGTAGAAGGAGAAAGCAATTTGAGAAACACAACCAAGTCGCTGCCACCCAAAGCAAAATTCAGCATTATTCCTCCTCTTGCATCCATGAATTTAATCTACATCTCAAGCAAATCCTACTAGCTTTTGTTCTAAAATCTGATGAGCTGATTCTCAAGTGTGTATGGACAAGAATATATGTGGGAACAACCTGTATGCCTTTAAAAAGATGCAATGTAGGCATGAGTCTGGATGTGGGTCTGCCCTGTGTGGCATGTCATAAAGTTAGAATAACAAAAACAGCATGATATAGGTGTACAAATATAAACACATAATGGAACAGAATAAGGAATCTGGAAACAAATTGACACATCAGGGAATTTATACATAATAAAAGAGAAAAATAAAATCCACTGCCTTCAAATCAATTCCGACTCATAGCAAGTCTACAGGGCAGAGTAAAGCAACTCCGTAGGGTTTCCATGGCTATAAATCTTTACAGAAGCAGAGGGCCCATTTGTCTCCTGCAGAGCAGCTGGTGGGTCATGACTATCTACCTTTCAGTTATGAGTCAAATCAGTGCTTAACCCACCACCCACCATGACCCCTCTTAAACATAATATAATTAAATTGGTGTTAAGTGCCGTGGAGTCAGTTCTGACTCATATACGCCCTGTATAGGGTTTCTGACATTTTAAATCTTCACTGGAACAGAAAGTCTCATCTCCCATGGAACAACTGATGGGAATGAACCATGGACCTAGTGGTTCACAGTCCAGTACTTATTGTATGGAGCCACCACATCCCACAATTAAATTAATAGATACTAAAACTGCCAACCTCTACTTGTTTGTAGTTTGTCCTCTGTAGTGGCTTGCATGTTGCAGTGATTCTGGAAGCTATACCACTGGTATTTTAAATACCAACAGTGTCACCCATGGACTCCTGGTGTGGTGCTGTGGGTCAATGTACTGGACTACAAAGTTGGTTTGAAACACAAACTCAGCAGTTCAAGCTCACCAACCGCTCCTCAGACACCCTATACAGGGTCTCTATGGGTTGAAACTGACTCAACAACACACAACAACAAAAAACAATGTCACTACTAAAAATTAAAAAGTTATGTGCATTAAAAGACTTCACCAGAGGAGTAAAAAGGGAACCCAGAGAATGGGAAAAAATCTTTTGCAATGACACATCAGACAAGGGACTCATTTCTAAAATATATAGGAAACTACAACACCACTACAAGAAAAAGACAAATAACCCAATTAAAAAAATGGGCATAAGACATGAGCAGACACTTCATCAAGGAAGAGATCCGGGCATCCAACAAACATATGAAGAAATGTTAATGATCACTAGCCATTAGAGAGATGCAAATCAAAACAACAATGAGATATCATCTCATACCAACAATAACAGCAAATTTCAAAAAAGTAGAGGACAATAAATGGTGGTGGGAATGTGGAGAGACTGGGACACTCCTGTATGGCTAGTGGGACTGCAAAATGGTCCAATCTCTCTGGAAAGCAATATGGCGTTTCCTCAGAAGGTTGCAAACAGAAATACCTTATGATCCAGCAATTCCTCTACGTGGTATTTACCCACAAGAAATACGAGCCACAACATGAGAAGATGTATGCACACAAATGTTCATAGCAGCACTGTTTACAATAGCAAAAAGATGGAGGCAACCAAAGTGCCCATCAACTGAAGAATGGATAAACAAACTGTGGTACATACACACAATGGAATACTATGTATGCTACCTTGAAAAATAACAAGGAAGCTACAAGCCATTGCTTAACACGGATGAACCTTGAGGACATTATGCTGAGTGAAATTAGTCAATCACAAAAGGAGAAATACTGCTTAGGACCACTGCTGTAAAAGACTAAGAAAAAGAAACCATACTAAAGAGGGGTAGATTCTTTGCTGGTTGCTGGGATGTGGGGGTATGGTGAGGGAAGGGAGAGGAAGGTGGAGCACAGGGCAGGGAATAGACACAGGATAGTTTAGGTGCTGGGGAGGGGGGTAATATACAAGAAGGGAGAGGTGAATGGAAGAACAAAGCAGATGGGAGAACAATTAGACAGGTTTGCATGGGCTAAGTGTGACAGAGGTAAATAATGATGTGTGCACAACCTTGGAACAACAGGGCTCTGGGATACAGAGATTGAGACATCGTTGGAATGGTGAAAAGGGGGGAATAATGTTAAGATGCTTGGCTGTCTTTTGAATCTTGGTTTTCCTTGCATTATATTTTAAAATAGACACTGGAGGGGGAGAGAAAGGAATAGCCAGAAACATCACCATAGAAAGCTTGTAAGTCCATCTTCTGCCTATAACTGATTGGAATACCTAAAATGGGGCTACAACATGCCCAATGAAGGAGGCTTCCTGTGGAGACTCTGCGTTACACAACACTATAGGTGGAAGCCTGAACCACATCCAGATCTTCAGAGATGGGAAATTTCGCCTTGAAAGAGCGAGCAGACCAACCTGTAGTGGCTAGAAGAACAGAAGATACTTCTTGAAAGAAAGACAGACAGAAAAAATACAAAACAACATGGGCAGACCAACTGTTACTACAAGAACAAGCAAGTTGCTTGCCCAGAAGACATCAAGGCAAGTGGTCGGGTCCCCTCAGTGTAAACCCCCTTCCAAGACTAAGACTCAATGGGAATACATTCTCTGATTGGTGACCACGCTCATCACCAGTAAGAGGAAGTGAGCGAAAAGCAGCAATGAAGCTGCAAGCCAAGACCTACAATGTTCAATAGACACCTGTGAACCTGGGTGGAGACCTGGTTGGCCAGCAGTGTGGCAAGACCTGGGGACTCTTGGGCCCAGAGTCAGTGTCATAGCCACAGAGGACTAGAGTAGAGAGTGAAGTGTCCAGCTGATAAGAAGAACACCCACACTTGAAGACAATACCCACTTGACCTGGCTTCAATGACTGGAAGATCAGAGCTCAACCAGAAGAAGAAACAAGAGGAAAAAAGAGTAATCTGATACAATTTGATGAACTTGACCTACACCTATGGATGCAGTAGCTCAAAAGAGGGAACAAATTCTTATAGCAAGGATCATTCCCACCCCCTCCATACACAGAGTAGACAGGAATAGGCAACTTGAACATTGGCTACTCAAAATGGGGGGGGGGGGGCTACAAAGGCAAGAAGTGACTGGCTTACAAGTTTTCAAGAGGAGATGTAGATTCAGAGGGTGTGAAGGAAGGTAGAATCTCCACTGAGTAGTATCCAATCTGTCTAGGAAGGGCTAATGAAAGGAGATGGGGATAGGTATCTTGTGATACAATAGTGAGTAATTGCTATCAGGACTGACTGTGAGGGTTGGAAATGTAAAGGTAGACGGTTTGTAGCAAAAGGGGGGAGTGATTAACTTTTAAGTCTAGGAGTGGAGGTCCCTGGGACCATCAAGGGAGAAGAGCGGAGAGCAAGACCCTACCCAGAGAAGCAGTGATGCCTGAGATGAAGGCAGAGATGATGACGTGGAGAGATGGAGCAGCTGGGGACTTTAGACACAGAGAGGGAGAGGGACTGTGTGCTGATGACCAGGGGGCAGGCTTGTAGTGTATACCCTTGGGTTAGCTGATGATGCATGGAGGGGATTGTAACTATGGCAATGAAACAATATACGATAGGATGAATGCAAAACTAATGTTCTCCCATGTAAACTATCACATAATTCACAATAAAACATTAAAACAAACAAACAAAAAACAATGCCACCCATGATAAACAGGCTTAAGTGAAGTTTAGAAACTAACACAGACTAGGAAGAAGGAGAGACAAAATGCTTCTCAATGTTTAGCCACTGAAAATCTTATGAAGAGTAGTGGAACATTGACAGATACAGCACTGAAAAATGAGCCCCAGGTTGGAAGACACTCAAAATACAACTGGGGAAGAGCTGCTTCTTCCTGGGAGACTTGAACATAATGATACAAATACAGCCAAGTTTGGAGGGTCTTCATTGGCTGATGAGGATGACTCAAAATGAGCAGAGACAGCTGCAAACATCCATTAATAATTGGAACATGGAATGTAGAAAGTATGAAGCTAGGAAAACTGAAAGTTGTCAGTCATGAAATGGAGCACATAAAGATCACTGCCCTAGGCATCAGGGAGCTGAAATGAAATAGAATCGGCCATCATGAACCTGACAATAATAGAGTTTACTAAGCCAGGAGTGACAAATTCAAGAGGAATGTCATCAAAAAAGAACATTTCAAGATCTATCTTGAAGTACAAGGCTGTGTTTTATAGGATAATATCCATACACCTATAAGGAAGATGAGTAAATGCCATTACTATTCAAATGTATGTACCCACTAAAGTCATAGATGATGAAATTGAAGACTTCTACCAACTTCTGCAGTCTGAAATTGATCAAACATGCAGTCAAGATACATCCATAATTGCTAGCGATTGGAATACAAAATTGGGAACAAAAAGGAAGTATTCATAGTTGGAAAATATGACCTTTGTGATAGAAATGATATTGAAGATCACATGACAGAATTTTGCAAGACTTATTCACTGCAAATACCTTTTTAAAATATCATAAAAGGTAACTATATATATGTGGATCTCACCAGATAGAACTAGTATCAAACTGACTACATCTAGGTGAGGAAATGGTAGAAAAGCTCAATGTCATCAGCCAATACAAGGCCAGGCGTGGACTGTGGAACAGACCATCAATTGCTCATATACGAGTTTAGGTTGCAGCTGATGAAAATTAAAAAGAAACCCCACAAGATCCAAAATATAACCTTGACTATATCCCAACTGAACTGAGAGAATACTCAAGCATAGATTTTATATTAATGAGGTAAGACCCAGAGAATTGGGGGATAGTATCAAGAATATTATGCAGGAAAAAAGCAAATCATCATTAAAAAGACAGGAAAGAAGGAAAAGACAAAAACAGATGTCAGAAGAGGCTCTGAAGCTTGCTAAAGCAAATGGAAGAAATGAAGCTAAAGCAAATGAAAGACGCTAAAGCAAATGGAAGAAATGAAGCAATAAAAGAACAGAATAGAAAATTCTGAAGGGCAGCACATGAAGACAAAGTCAAGTATTATAATGAAATTAAAGCAAAATACCTGCATTTAGAAAACTAAATGGAAGAACATGCTTAGCATTTCTCAAACTGAAACAATTGAAGAAAAACTTCAAGTCTCAACTTACATTATTGAAGGATTCCACAGGCTAAATATTGACGGATCCAGAAAGAATCAAAAGAAGATGGAAGGAATGCACAGAGTCACTGCGCCAAAAAGAAATAATCCACGTTCAAACATTTCAAGAGGGATCATGTGATCAAGAAGTGATGATGCTGAAAGAAAATGTCCAAGCTACACCGAAAGCATCGGGAAAAGGCAAGGCTCCAGAAATTAACAGAATACAAACTGAACTCTGTTGAATACTATTGCTGCACTGGAGGCACTCACTCATCAATGCCAAAATATTTGGAAGAGAGCTACCTGGCCAGACCATAGAAAGAGATCCATGTCTATGCCAATTTCAAAAAGAGGTGACCCAACGGAATGAGCAAAGTATCTAAGAATACCTATAATACGACAAACAAGTAACATTTTGCTGAAGATAATGATAAAATAGGGAGTACCAGAAATTCCAGCTGGGTTCAGAAGGGGATGTGGAAGTAAAATATCATTGCTGATTCCAGATGGATCTTGACTGAAAACAGAGAATACCACGCTCTCCTGACTACAAAAAAGACTTCTGAGTGTTTGAATCATGAAAAACTATAAATAACAATGTGAAAAATGGGTATTGTAGAACATTCCATTGTGCTCATGAGGAATTGGTACACAGACCATGAGGCACTTAGAACAGAACAGGGGGATACTGAATGGTTTAAAATCAGAAAAGTTCTGTGCTAGGGTTGCATTTTCTTTCACCATAGTAACTCAATCTGAATTCTGAGCAAATAATGCAAGAGCCTGAATTATAGAAGAACATGACATCAGGATTGGAGGAAGACTCATTAACAACCTACAATACGAAGATGATACAAACTTCCTTGTTGGAAACAAACAGGACTTTAATGCTTACTGGTGAATATAAAAGATGACAGCCTTCAGTTTGGCTTACATTTCAATATAAAGAAAACAAAGATCTTTACAACTAGACCAAAAATATGATAAATGAAGAAACAACTGAAGTTTTAAAATACTTCATTTTTCTTGGATCCACAATCAACACTCATGAAATCAAACAATGTATTACATTAGGCAAATCTACAACTCTTTAAAGTGTTCAAAACCAAAGATATCAATTTGAGAATTAAAGTTTGCCTGGTCCAATCTATGGTATCACGAAAAGCCTCATATGCATGTGAAAGTTGGACAATGAATGCATAAGGAGGATCATTAAAAAAATGATTCAGTTGAATCATGGTGTTGGAGAAGAATATTAAAAGCACCTGGACATCCAGAAGAACAAATATATCTGTCTTGGAAGAGTTACAGCTATGATTCTCCTTAGAAGCCAGGAGAGCAAACTTGGTCTCAAACTCTGGACATGTTATCAGAAGGGATCAGTCCCTGGAGATGAACATCTATGCTTGGTAGAGGACCAAAAGGAAGACACTCAACAAGATGAATTGACACAGTGGCAGTAACAATGATCTCAAATGTAACAATGATTGCGAAGATGACGCAGTACAGGGCAGTTTTCCATTCTGTAGTGCAGAGGGTCGCTATGTGTCTTAACAGACTAAATGGCACCTAACAACAACCAGCCAGAACCCTCCTTAGAAACAAAGATGGTGAAACTTAGACACTCGTACTTCAGACACGTTGTCAGAAAATACCAGTCCTTCGAGAAGGACATCATGTTTAGTAAAGTAGTAGTTGTTGTTATTGTTATGTGCCGTCGAGTCGGTTCCGACCCATAGTGACCCTGCACAGGGTTTCCGAGGCCGTAAATCTTTAAGGGAGCAGAACGCCTCATCTTTCTCCCACAGACCAGCTTGTGTTTTAAATTGCTGACCGTGAGATTAGCAGATTGATTTGTAGCGTAGTGGTTACGAATTGGGCTGCGAACCTTAAGGTCAGCGGTTTGAAACTACCAGCCGCTCCGCGGGAGAAAGATGAGGCTTTCTACTCCCGTAAAGATTTACACCCTCGGAAACCCTATACAGGGTCGCTATGGGTCGGAACCGACTCGATGGCACACAACAACAACAACATGCTACCTGAGCTCCATTGTAGTTGTTGTTATTGTAAGGTGCTGTAGAGCATCAGTAAAAAAGAGGAAGATGCTCAACAAGTTGATTGGACGCAGTGTTTGCAACAATTGGTTCAAACTAAACCTTCATTGTGTGGATGGTGCAGGGCGAGACTTTATTTCATTCTATTGTGCGTAGGGTTGCTATTCATCAGAACTAACTGGACAGCATCTGGCAACAGCAGCAAAACTGACAAAGAACACCTGTAGTGCAATGATGAAGCAATCAGCTGTTAACCACAAGGTTCACGGTTTGGACTTGCCCTGGTTAGAACCGCCTTCTAGGGTTTCCAAAGCTGTAATGTGTACAGAAGCAGCTTGCCACACCTTACTCACATGGAATGGCTGGTGGGTTTGAACCACTCACCTTTAATTTAGTAGCTGAGTGCTTTCCCACCATGCCACCAAGACTGCTTCTGTAAAGATTATTTCCAAGAAGTAATTATACGGCAGTTCTACTCTGTCCTGTGGAGCGCAGTGAACTGGACTGTGAATCACAAGATCAGTGGTTCAAGCCCAACAGCTGCTCCTCAGGAGAAAGACAAGACTTAGTGTCCCTACAAAGATTTCAGCCTCAGAAACCCTCCCCAGGCTGTGGCACTGTGGGTTAATGCGCTGGACTACGAGGTCTGTTTGAATTGCAAGGTTGGTGGTTCAAACTCACCAGCCACTCCTTGGAAACCCCATACAGGGTCACTATGGGTCAGAACTGACTTGATGGCACTTAACAATAATAATTCTGTAGGATGATTATGAGTGAGAATCACACACAGCAACAGTGAGTATTAGACATGTTTAATTGGAAATCAGTGAGTATTAGATATGTTTAATAAATGATGCCAGAATATCTGAGTAGCTACTTTCTAAAACTGTATGGATGAAACTTTTAGGCAAATACATTTAAATTTGACTAAAGATATAAACCTAGAAAAAAGTATGTATCTCATCTTGTAGAAGAGAAAAAAAAATCAATTATATGAATGACTTAGAAACCATTATAGAAAGATTGATAAATTCCCTTAGAAAAATATTAAGATACAAAGTTAAATGACAGCTGGAAGAATGGACAAAAATTTTCTGTTGAAGTAAATGAAAGATGAGCATTCAGAATTTAACAAGCATTCATACAAATCAAAGAGAAAAAGATAGTCCAGTAGAAGACAGTCAAACTGCAGACTTTCAATTCATCGAACATGAAGTACAAATGGCCAATAGGCATATTAAAGCACTGTCATAAAAATTAAAGTGGAGGTTTTTAGTTTCTGACATTAGGTAAAATGCATGATCATTATGTGAAGTGATGGGGAGGATGAATTGTTTCTGTATTTTAGTGGAAGCGTGCATTGATAAAACTTTTTAAAGGGGCATTTCATCAATTACAATAAAATAACTAATGCAGAGATTCTTTGATCCACTAGTTAAACTTTTGGTGACATGAAATAGAAAAAACAATTTACTTGCATGAAACATGTAAAAAATGTTCTTCATAGCATTATTTGTGATAGCAAAATACATGGAAGTGAATTAAATATTCTTCCAGAAAACTAAAACCTAAACCACTAAACCCTAAGCCATAGAGTTGAATCTGACTTACCGAGACCATGTACAAGACCGAGCAGAACTGCTCCTTATAGTTTCCAAGAATGTCAACTTTCATAGAAAGACACAGGTTCAACTTTTTCCTTTAAAATGACTGGTGGGTTTGAACCACTAACCATGTGGTTAGCAGTTCAACATTTAGACTATAGTGCCATCAGGTCCCTTATCCTGAAGAAAATTGCTAACTTTTAGTTGTTAGGTGCCAATGAGTCAGTTCCAACTTGTAGCAACCTTATGCGTTGTTTATTGTTGTCGTTAGATGCCATCCAGTCTGTTCTGACTAATATGATTCTCTGCACAACAGAATGAAACACTGCCCTGTCCTGTGCAATCCTCACAACTGTTATTATGCTTGAACCCAACGCTGCTGCTACTGGGCCAGTTCATCTCCATGGACGTCTTCTTTTGCTGATGCTCCACTTTACCAAGCATGATGTCTTTCTACAGGGACTGGTCCCTCTTGAAAATATAGAAGTCTGCCCATTCTGACTTCTAAGGAGCATTCTGGCTGTACTTCTTCCAACACAGATTGATTTGTTCTTCTGGCAGTCCATGGTACTTTGAATATTTTTCTCCAACACCATAATTCAAATGCATCAATTATTCTATGGTCTTTCTTATTCATTGCCCAACTTTCCCATGCATACGAGGCTATTGAAAATATCCTGCCTTGGGTCAGGTGCACCTTAGTCCTCAAGTTGACATCTTTGCTCTTGGACACTTTAAAGAAGTCTTGTGCCACAGATTTGCCTAATGCCATACTTCATTTGATCTCTTGCCTCCTGCTTCCATGAGTGTTGATGGTGGTTCCAAGAAGAACACAATCCTTGACAACTT
>NW_006408615.1:2731131-2739641 GCF_000296735.1 Chrysochloris asiatica | reverse complement strand
AAAACTTTACTCACATGGGCTGTCAAAGAGATTGTCTGATGATTTCTGCATTCCGTTGGGTCATCTCGCTTTGTAATGGGCACAAATACAGATCTCTTTCAATCAGTCAGCCAGACAATTATCAGATGCATGAGGTGATTGAAAATACCATGACTTGGGTCAGGTGTGCCTTAGTCCTCAAGGTGACATCTTAGTTTTTTAGCATTTTGAAGAGATCTTTTGCAGCAGATTTGCTCAATGCAGCTATGTCATTTGATTTTTTGACTGTTGTTTCCATGGACATTGATTGTGGATATGAGAAAAATGAAATCCTTTACAACTTCAATGCTTTTTCACTGTTTGCATGATGTTACTTGTTGATCCCATTGTGAGAGCATTTGTTTTCTTCATGTTATGATTCTATTCACATTGAAGCTTCTACTCTTGGATCCTCATTAGTAAGTGGTTTTAATTTCCAGCAAGAAAAGTTGTGTCGTATTACCTGAATCCTGATGGTATAGCAAAGTCAACAACCAGTGGAATCTTATAAAACTAGTAAAAATGAAGGTAGTTCTGCAAAGCTGACTTGTAAAATTAGTAAGATGTATTAAGTGAAAAAACCCAACTCATTAAGACAGTAAAATGATTCTATTAATGTTAAGATCTACATACTCATGTGTATAGAGTCTTGCTGTGCCCTGTAGGATAATGCACTGGACTGCAATGTCGGTTTGACCTACAAGTTTAGTGGTTCAAACCAAACTGTGGCTTCTCGGAAACCCTATACAGGCTCACTATGAGTTATAATCTACTCAACGGCACTTAGTAACAACAACATAAGAGGAACAGGAGAGAGAGAGAGACAAGGTGCAGGAGGAGGAAACAGAGAAAAGTAAAAGAAGAAGAGGTAGAGGAAGAAGAAGGAAAAAGAGAGGAGAGGATTAGAAAGCATATTAAAGGTATCAGAAGAATGAGAAGAAGAGGGTAGATATGATGAAAGAAGACAGTCTTATTTTTTATTGTACATTTCAGAATTTTTTGAGAATGAAGATGTCTCAATATGCAAGATGTATAATTAGTAATAAATTATGAAATACTAAGTTCTGAAATGAGCTCTTTATCCTGTTCCTCCCCTCTTTCTTATAAGGGGAAAAAAAAGATATTTCCCATTTTTACTTGCCTCAAATGCCTGTGAAAGTTGGATCGTAAATAAGGAAGACTGGAGAAAAATCAATGTATTTGAGTTCTGGTGTTGGAGAAGACTATTGAAAGTACCATGGACTGCCAGAGAAACAAACAGATCTGCCTTGGAGGAAGTCCAGCCAGAGGGCTCCTTAGAATCCAGGATGGCCAGACTTCTCTCTCTCTCTGCAGTCCTGATCCATCACTTAGATCCTGAGACCAGTGGAGCATTTTCATCTGTGTATCCTGAGAGCACTGCTGTCAGGATCTGCTGGTTAGCATGCCCTCTCCACTTCAACCTGCATCAGTTCTTGCATGATCTTCCTTATACACTGTGCAACTTTCATATTTATATGATGAGGGTATTGAAAATACCATGGTTTAGGACAGGTGCACCTTAGTCCTCAAGCTGGCATCTTTGCTCTTCAACACTTTGAAGAGATTTTGTGCAGCAGATTTTCCCAATGCTATTGCATTTGATTGCTTGATTTCTGCTTCCACAAGTGTTGATGGTTGATCCGAGCAATATGAAGTCCTTGGCAACTTCAATAGTTTCTCTATTTATAGGCTGTTGTTATTGATATGTGCTGTGGAGTCGGTTCCAACTCATAGAGACCCTGTACATGGTTTCTGAGGCTGTAAATCTTTATGGGATTTATATGGATACTGTTTATTGGTCCTATGGTGAGGAAGTTTTTTTCTTTACGTTGAGGCACAATCCATAGCAAAGGCCATGGTGTTTGATCTTTATCACTAAGTATTTTATGTCTTCTTTGCTTTTAACAAGCAAGGTTGTATCATCTGCATATTTCAAGTTGTTAATGAGCCTTCCTCCAATCCTGATGCCATATTTATTTTCATATAATCCAGCTTTTCGGATATTTTCTCAGCACACAAATTTAAGTATGATGAAAGAATACAGCCCTGGTGTACACATTTCCTAATTTTAAACCGTTCAATGTTCCCTTGTTCTGTGTGAACCGCTGCCTATGTACAGGTTCCTCATGAGCACAGTTAAGTGTTCCACAATTCTCTGCAATGCAATCCACAGTTTGTCATGATGCACACAATCAAAAGCCTTTGTGTAATCAATAAAGCACAGGTAAACATCTTTCTGATCTTCCCTTCTTTCAGCCAATATTCATCTGACATCAGCAATGTTCTCTCTCCTTCCACGTCCTCTTCTGTGTCTGGTTGAACCTCTGGAAGTTCTCTGTCAGTGTATGATTGTAGCAATTTTTGAACTAACTTTAGAAAAAAATTTGCTTGCATGGGATTTTAATGCTATTGTCAGGTGATTACCGTATTCTGTTGGGTCACCTCTGTTTGTAATGGGCACAAATATGGATCCCTTCGAGGCTGTTGGCTAGTTAGTTGTCATCTGCCTCAAAACAACCCCACATAGGGTTTCCAAGGCTTTAAATCTTATGGGGAGCAGAAAGCGTCATCTCTCTCTCTCTCAGAGCTTCTGGGGGGCTTGAACCTCAGACCTGGTGGTTCCCATTCCAGTGTTTATTGCCTGGAACTACCATGCTCCCATGTGCATCATACGTATGAGAAATTGCAATGGTCAAAGGAAGACTATAAGAATCAATGGATTTGTAACTTATATGTTCTAACCACCTACTATGTGACTGGTATTATATTTTTACTTTTACCTCTATAATCTCTAATACTGACAATCACCTTAGGTAAAAATTGTATTTACTTTAGAGATGAGAGATGTTCAAATCCCATTCGCAATTGTTGCTGATGACATAGTCTCAGGAAAATTACTTAGATTCGCTTAGCTTTAGTTTAGAAATGAGAGGAAACAGGTCCTTGGAACCAGAACAAGTAAACAAGTGATTATTGAACAAATATTATCTTCCCAGCATGGCGCTAGGCAATGGGAATTAGATAGAGTTTGTCATAAACACAATCCCATGTCTTCAGTTGTCTGTGTTCTATCAGTAAACAAATTCAATGTACACAAGCTAAATAAATACAATTCAGTAAGTACTTATTGAGTGTTTGTGCTGTGATAGACCAGCACCAAGTAATAGGAATCCTGAGATTTGTTTTTGAAATCTCAGTGATATCCTGGAAATGACAATAGCCACCAGGGAAATACTGGTTCTAGAATTACTTACAATGAGAAGTAGGGAACATATTTTAACCACATTAGCGTTGGCATTTGGGTGGGGGGGAGAATAAATTAATATCTACTTCATACATTTAATAGTTTCAGGGATTCTCAAACATGAGACAAGGTAATCTGAACAAATTTCTTCTTGCATAAGATTGTGGACACATGGATAAAATATAGCAGAAATGTTTTGCATGCATATCTGCATTTGTATGAAACTTGGGGAAACCCCCAGGGAACATAGCTGAAGAGGGTCACAAACACTTAGTTGAGTCATGCTGAAGTCAGGGTTTCCCTCAGGGTAGTTTACTATTTGTGTACTAGAAAGACAAGTCAGTGAGTCTCTGTAAGATTGGAGATGAATCAGTAATTCTTGCACGAGTAGCGGGTACTTACAGCACACTCATGTCAGTAGGGAGTCTTGGTTTGGCAGTATAGAAGAAGCACTGGAGAGCTAACTGCAAGGTTGGTAGTTCAAACCCATCAGCCACTCCTTAGAAACCCTATACAAGATCGTTAGGTGTTGGAGCAGACTAAACAGCAGTTAACAACAAGAGCAAGTGCAGGTAGAGAACTGCTAGATACAAATATCCACCTGTTGGCAAAAAAAATAGGAACTTGGGATTTTAAGCAATAATCTAAACAAAATAAATAAAGACATCAAAGCTTGTCATAATCTTCATCATTATGTAACCTGGATTTAGAGTTTGAAATTGCATTATTTCCTGTGGTAGGCAAAGGCACTGTTGGTAATGCACTAGACTGCAAATCCGTTTGAACTGCAAGGTTGGTGGTTCAAGCTCACCAGCTGCTCCTCAGAAACCTTCTACAGGGTTGCTATGGGTTGGAGCTGACTTGATGGCACCTTCACAACAATTAATATGAGATCCACCTAATCAGTAGTGCCCAAGGGAACTGGTAAAAACAAACATAAATGGTTTCTGAAAACAAAACCAAACACCTTTTCTCTCAAGACTGAATACATGGTTTTCACCAGATAAGCTACTACCAAACAAGATCACACTCTAAACTCATAAAACATGTGAGGAAGAAAACCAATGCCATGAACAAGAGCCATCAGAGATGACAGAGCAGAACTAGATCACTGAGTGTTTACAAAAATAGAATGGTTGGGAAAAAAGTATAAAATGTCGGTATAAGAGATATGAAAAATTGAAAGCATCAAAAGTAGCAAAACACTACCTAAGAATACCAGAGAGATGTAGAGACTAAAACAAGAACAGAGTATTTTAGAAATAATAAACATAGTTAATAATATTAAAAGTCATAGGATGTAGGACTAGCTCATTAGGTAAGGAAATAATTGTTGGAATGGAAGTGTTATTTTGCTGTTAGATGTTGTCAAGTTGACTCTGACTCATAGTGACCATATACACACAGAACAAAACACTGCCTGGACCTGCACCATCCTCATAATTGTCATTGTATTTGAGCCCTTGCTTGCTACAACTGTGTCAATCTATTGTACTGGGGGGAAGGGTCTCCCCTTTCCCTTTTTCACTGACCCTGCACTATGTGAAGCATGATGTCCTTTTCGAGAAACTGTCACTCCTGACAACATGTCCAAATTAAATGTGACAAAGTCTCACCATCGTCTGTTTCAAGAAGCATTCAGGTTGTACTTCTTCCAAGACAGATTTGTTTGGTCTTCTGGAAGTTCTTGGTACTTTCAATGTTACTTGCCAACACTACAACTCAAAAATATAAATTCATCTTTGGTCTTCCATATTCCAGGTCCAGCATTTACATGTGTATTGTTGTTAAGTGCCATTGAGTGCTGATGCTACAGTGTCACACCAGGAGTCCATGTATACGACGAGCCTGTTTAAAATGTAATGGCTTGGTTCAGGCACACTTGGTTCTCAAAACAGTATCTTTGCTCTGTAGCGCTATCAAGAGGTTCTTTGCAGCAAATTTTCTCAAGCATTAAGTCATTTAGTTTCTTGACTGCTGCTTTCATGGGCATTGATTATTCATCCAAGTTAAATGAAATCCTTTACAAAACATCAATATTTTCTCTGTTTATCATCATGCTATTTACTGGTCCAGTTGTGAAGAATAGTTTTTTCTTTATATTATGTTGTAATCCATACTGAATATTGCAGTCTTTGATCTTCATCTGTAAAAGCTTTCAGCAACTGCATAGCTCCATTTGCCAATGATCCTTCTTTCAATCTTGATGCCATGCTCTTCTTCACATAACCCAGATCCACTGATCATTTGTTCAGCGTACAGAATGAATAAGCTTGGTGAAAAGATATAACACTGGCACATACCTGTCTTGATTTAAAACCCCTCATTATTGCCCTGTTCTGTTCAAAGGACTGACTGTTGGTCTATGTACAGGTTTTGCATGAACAAATGTTACCCATTGTTTGTTAAGGTCCACATACATGAATGTCTTTGCATAGTCAATATAAAACAAGTTAACATCTTTCTGGTATTTTCTGCTTTCATCCATGATCTACCCAACATCAGCAATGATAGCCCTCATTCCACGTCTTCTTTGGAATCAGCTTGAATTTCTGGCAGCTCCCTGTTAATGTGCTGCTGCAACTATTTTTTAAATTATTTCAAGAAAAAAAATGCTTGTGATATCAATGACATTGTTTGATAATTTCCACATTCTGTTGGGTCACCTTTCTTAGAAATAAGCGCAGATATACATCTTTTCCAACTGGTTGTCACCTAGCTGCCTTTCCAATTTCTTGGCATAGACTAGTGAGTTCTTCCAGCGCTGCATCAATTTGTTAAAATATTTCAGTTGGCATTCTGTCATTTCTTGGGGACTTGTATTTTGTTAATCACTTTAGTACAGCTTTAATTTTTCCTTCAAAACGATGCCTCCTGAAATGACTGAAAATTGAACAACTCTTTTTGACACCGCGACTCTGTATTCCTTCCTTCTTCTTTTGATACTTCTGCATTATTAAGTGTTTTGTCTGTGATTCTGTTGTTGTTATGTACTGTCACGTCAGTTCCAACTCACAGAAACACTGCATATGAGTATTCAGGAGTGGTTTGTGAGTTTGAATCACCAGCCTTGCAGTTTTAATCCAAAACTTATTCTAAAGCACCACACTAGGTTTCCTTTTTGCCCATAGGATCCATCAGGATTGCAACCTGAGGCTTGGTCTTTTCTTCAGTTTTTTCAGCTTGAGAAATGCTGAGCGTGTTCTTCCCTTTTGGTTTTCAAATGCCAGGTCTTTGGATCTTTCATAACATTTAACTTTGTTGTCTTGAGATGCCCTTTGACATTTTCTGTTCAGCTCTTTTACTTAATCATTTCTTCAGCTTACTATTGCTACTCTATGTGTTCAAAAACAAGTTTCAGAATCTCTTCTAACATCCAGTTTGATATTTTCTTTCCTTCCTGAATTTTTCCTGCCTTTATATGTAATATTCCTGATGTCATCCCACAGCTCATCAGGTCTTTGTTCATTAGTGTTTGATGTATCAAATCTGTTCTTGAGATAATCTATATAAATTCTGGTGGAATATATTCAAGGTCATATTTTGACCTTTGTGAAGTTGTTTTAATTTTCTTCAGCTTCAATCTGAATTTCTATGTGAACAATTGAAGATCTGTTCCATGTTCAGTCCCTGACATTTTTTGGGTATATGATATTGAACTTCTCCATCATTTCTTGTCAAAGATGTACTCAATTTGATTTCTGTGTATTCTCTCTGGTCAAGTTCACATGTGTAGTCATTGTTTGTGATTTTGAAAAACGTATTTTAAAAAGAATAAGTTATTGGTCTTGCAAAATCCTATCATGCTATCGCCAACATCATTTCTATCACCAAGACCATATTTTCCTTCTCTTTGTTTCTGACTTTCACATTCCAAACACTAGTAATTATCAATGAATCTTGATTATATGTTTGATCAATTTTAAACTGAAGAAGCTGATAGAATTCTTCAATTTTTTTCATCATTGTCTTTGACAGTTATTGTGTAATTTTGACTAATAGTGGTATTAACTGATCTTCTTTGTAGGCATACGGATATTACCCTATTGCAGACAGCACTGTGTTTCAAGATAGATCTTGAAATTGCTTTTTGATGATGAATGCATAACAATCCTCTTGAATTTGTCATCCCTGTCATAGTGCATCATGTGATTGTTCTAATATCTATCTATTTCAGCTCACTAATGCCTAACATATTGATCTTTACGTGTTCCATTTCATTTTTGATGGCTTCAAATTTCCCTAGATTCATACTTTAGACATTGCACATTCCAGTTTTTAGTGGGTGTTTGCCACTGTGCCTTCTTATTTTGAAATGGACCCCATTAGCATATGAAGGTTCTGAAAGCTTCACTCCATCCACACTATTCAGGTCAACTCTACTTTAAGGAAGCAACTCTTCCTCAGTTGTAATTTGAATGTCTTCCAGCCTGAGGAGCTCATCAGACAATGGTCTGTTGTAGGTTTTCAGTGGCTAAACCCTTAGAAGTGGAATGCTTATTCCTTTTTCTCAGTCTGTTCTTAATTGGGAAGTTCTGTTGAAATCTGTCTACCATAGATGGTCCTGCTGGTATTTGAAACACTAGTAGTATCATTTTTCACCTCTCAGGAACATAAAAGACAACACAGTGCAGCAAACTTATAGATATGTGGGGTGGAATGGTATATATATTGTTGTTGTTAAATGCCATCGATTGGATTCATAGAGACCGTGTATAGGTTTTCTGAGGAACAACTGCTGGGTTGAACAGCCAACCTTGTGATTCGCAGCTCAGTGCTGATCCTACAGCAACACACCAGGGGTCCATACATATATATCTACATATTGTGAAGCACCTAAATGGAAATTTATGGAATATATAAAAGAGTAGGTAAAACAGTAGAGGTTGAAATGGCAAGATCTAACATAGTGTAATGGGATTCAAAAAGAAGATAATATAAAAATTGTAAGATGATTTCTAAGCCAAAAGATAATAAGTGAGATTGGCAGTCTATTCTACAAAGAAAATGTTCTACATCCTACTTTGATTAGTAGTGACTGGTATCTTAAAGCTTGTGATCAGATATCTAAGCACCAATATTGTTGCTGTTATTAGGTGCCATTGGGTCAGTACCAACCCACAGTGACATTATGCACAACAGAATGAAACACTGCCCATTCCTGTACCAACCTCACAAACGTTATTATGTTTGAGAACATTGCTGCTGCCACCGTGCCAATCCATCT
>NW_006408615.1:2728124-2729160 GCF_000296735.1 Chrysochloris asiatica | reverse complement strand
AGGCATAGCAATGACTGTGAGGTTGACACAGGACCGGGCAGTGTCTCGTTCTGTTGTACATAGGGTTGCCCATAAGTCAGTACTGAATCAATGATCAATGACAGCTAACAACAACAAAAACAATACTTTTTTTTTCTTTTTAATGAAGCTAAAATGATGTCCAGAAAAAATATGATGCTTGAATGCATAATGTAGAAAAAGAAGAATTGGTGCTTATAGATTATTTACTGGTGGTGAGGTGCCATGGAGTAAAATTTGAATCCTAATGACCCTGTGTAGGGTTTCCAAGGCTATAAATCTTTACAGGAACTGAGAGCTTCTCTTTCTCACATATAGTGCCTGGTAGCCTTGAACCACTTACTGTGCAGTTAGCGTAACAAATTCTCTACCAGTGGTCCTAAATTATTTAGTATTTCTTCTAAAACACCTAGAAGAAGATCGACAATAGACTATTGAACCACTTCTATTTAACATTGTGTTAGATATCCTAGCAAGGAGTCCTCATAGTTCAATAGTTAAAACACTCAGCTGCTAACTCAAAATTTGGTGGTTTAAACCTACTAACCTCTCTGTGGAAGAGAGATGTGGCATTCTACTCCCTTAAAGATTAGCAGCCTTGTAAACTCCATGAGGCAGTTCTATTCTGTCCTATAGAGTTGCTATGACTCAGAATTGACTTCATGCTAATGGGTTTCGAGGTTGGTTTTAAGCAACCCTCACTAATTAAATAAGCCAAGGGAAATAAAATTAAAAGGATTAGAAAGAAACATCAGAAAAACAGTTCCTGCAAGGAAAATGACCAAGTAGTTATAATATAAAAAAGAACTTACAAACTAATAGATTTATTCATTGAATTTATCAAGGATGCTAGATATAATGTTGATATTAAAAATCAAGTGTTTTTACTCCTCAGGACAAACATCCTTCTAAGACTAAGACTCAATGGGAATATACACTCTGATTGGTGACCACGTTCATCACCGATAAGGGGAAGTGAGGGAAAAACAGCAATGAAGCTGCAAGCTGAGCCCTACAA
>NW_006408615.1:2720136-2725084 GCF_000296735.1 Chrysochloris asiatica | reverse complement strand
CACTTAATTGTGCTCATGAGAAACCTGTACATGGACTAAGAGGCAATCCTTCAAACTAAACATGAGGACATTGAATGGTTTAAAATTAGGACAGGTGTATGCCAAGGTTGTATTCTTTTACCATACTTATTTAATCTGAACACTGAGCAAATAATACAAGAAGCTGTATTATATGAAGAAGAACGTGGCATCAGCTTTGGATGGAAACTCAGTAACAACTTGCAATATACAGATGATACAATCTTGCTTGCTAAAATCGAAGAGGACTTGATATACTTATTGATGAAGATCAAAGTCCACAATCTTTGTTATGGGTTGGACCTCAATTTAAAGGACACAAAAGTCCTCATCACTGGACCAATAAAAAGCACCATGCTAAATGGAGAAAAGACTGAAGTTGTTAAAGAATTCATTTTGATTGCATCTACAATCAACACTCATGAAAACATCAATCAAGAAATCAAACTGTGTATTGTATTAGGCCAATCTGCTGTGCATATCCTCTTTAAAGTGTTCAAGAGCAAAGACGTCAGTTTGAGTATTCAAGTGCACCTGACCAAAGCCATGGTATTTTCAATAGCTTCTTATGGATATGAAAGTTGGACGGTGACTAAGAAAGATCATAGAATTGATGCATTTGAGCTATGGTTTTAGAGAATATTAAAAGTACCATGGACTGTTAAAAGAACAAATTAATCTATGTTTGAATAAATACAGCCAGAATGCTTCTTAAAAATCAGGATGGTGAGATTTTGCCTCTCATACTTTGGGCACACAATCAAGATGGGAAGGACATTTTGTTTGGTAAAGTGGAGGGTTAGTGAAAAAGAGAAAGACCTCCAATGAAATGGATTGGCCCAGTGACAGCAGCAATGGGCTCAAGTTTAACAAAGATTGTGAGTACTGGACCAAGAAGGGTTTCCTTCTGAGGAAAGTGCCACTTTGAGTCGGTACTGACTTGTTGGCACATGACACACAACAAAAATGGTGGTGTTGTAGTTATGTGGTATCTTGTGGACTCCAGTTCATAGTGACCCCATGTACAACAGATTGAAGCATTGACTGATCCTATATCATCCTCAAAATCATTATTGTGTTTGAACCCTTGGTTGTAGCCACTGGGTCCATTCATGGTGTTGAGAGCCTTCCTCTTTTTTGCTAACCCTGTATCATGGAGTCCTGGTAGCATAATGGATTATGAGCTGGACTGTTAATGACAAGTTCAGCAGTTTGAACCATCTACCTGTTGCTCTGCAGGAGAAAGATGAGGCTTTCTGTTCCTATAAATAATTGCAGCCTCAAAAACCCTATACGTGTCATTATGAGTCAGAAAACAGCTGACGGCACACAACCACCACCACTTCCTACCAAGTATGATATCTTTCTCTGGCCGATGGCAGGTCCCTTCTGACATCCTGTTCAACTCATGTAAAGCAATGTCTTTCTATCATGTCTGTACTCATTACAAAACATGTTCTTCTGCAGGTCCATGCTGTATTTAATATTCTTCACCAACATCATAATTCAAAGCATCAATTCACCTTATGTCTTTTTCATTAACTGCCCATTTTTCACATGCATATGAGAGGATTGAACATACTATGGCTTGTGTCAGGTGCACCTTAGTCTACAAAGTGACATCTTTGCTTTCTAACACTTCGAAGTCTTTTTTCAGGAGATTTGCCCTATGTGATAACTCCTTGATTTCTTGACTGCTACTTCCATGAGCATTGATTGTGGATTCTAATAAAATGAAATCCTTAACAACTTCAATCTTTTCTCTTTCATAATGTTGTTTATTGGTAGAGTTGTGAGGATTTGGGTTTTATTTTCATTGAGTTGCAATCTATGCTGAAGAATGCAGTCATTCATCTTTATCAGTAAGTGCTTCAAGCCCTCTCTGTTTTGAGCAAGCAAGATTGTGTCATCTGCATATAAAAGGTTGTTAATTAACCTTCCTCCAATCCTGAAACTTCATTCTTCTTCATTTAGTTTGTTTCCTAGGATGAATCGCTAAGTATATAAATTGAATAAGTATGGTGGAATGATGCAACAAGTATATTTACTCAGTGAATGTATCAGAGGAGTCCAGGTGTGGCTCTGTAGGATAGGCACTGTAGTATTAACCTCAGGGTTGACAGCTCAAACTAACCAATTGTTCTTCAGAAGCCGTATATGGAGTTGCTACGAGTCAGAACCTACTTGACAATACTTAACAACAAGGAATTAGAAGACTAATGCAAATACGACTATTTTCCCTAAATAAATCATTTTACTTAAAATAATGTTTTAAAAAGTCCTAGCAGGTTTACTTAAAATCATTGAGAGGATAATTTTTAAACTCCTGAAAATATCATAAATGGCCATGAATAACCAAAGAAGTTTTAAAAATTAAAAATAAAGCTATAAAAATGATCAAGTCTGATGTCAAGACCTGTTAGAAAACAATAGTGATTAAGGTAGAACTATAGGGGGAGCAAGGATGGATCAGTAAATGGGAAAGTCCTGAAAGTGCTGCCCACAGATACTATTACCTGGTATAATACAAAGATGGCATGGTAGTACAGAGTGCATGGCTTTAGAAAACATTTCCTGGTTAATGAGCTATTCATTGGAGAAAATTGCATCTTGAGCCTCACATGATACTGTTCAGGAAAATAAATTCTCGATGGAGTGCAGTTCTCAATGCAAAATGGAATACAACAGAGCTCGTGGGAAGACAGATAGCAGAGCATCTGTGAGACAACACATGAAGATTTTGTAACTAGAACAAAGAAAGAAAAGATATGCTGAATCGGGTTATCTTAAAATTAAGGACTTCTGTTTTTCCAAAGAGTCAATTAGGAGCTGGAAGATAATAGTGCGTAAGAGAAGCCTTCCATAATATAGATCTCGTTGAATGAATGGTATCCATAATCTACAAATAACTCTGACAAACCAATAATATTAAAAAGCCAACCCAATTTTTAAAAAAGGAATAAGAGACATGAGCAATCATTTCATAAAACTGGATATTCAAATAGCCAATCACTTTATTAAAATGTGCTCACATTCTTTAATATAGGAAGTAATACTAGGCAGGACAGAGAGAAAAAAAGCAATGAATTCATCATCGTAGCCGAGGGTGTTTAAAAATAATATTTAATAATGATAATTATGGAGACAGAATATTAGTAGACAGTGTTGGCAAAAAATAATAAACAAGTTTGACTTATTGTGAAAGACAATTGAACTCCCAAATTAAAATATACACATTCTTCTCAAGCACAGTTGTTACACTTATGGAAATGGTCTGTATATCAATCCATAATGAAAAGCTCACCAATTTAACATCCTCAATGGGTAAGTAAAATGCAAATGAGTTAGAAATAAATAACAAAAGCATGCCTTTAAAACTGTGGCTGCTCACCAGAATCAATGTACTTGATATCATTTAGTTGTAGACCCCAAAAATAATGAATTGGCAAATGTTGTATTATATGTGTGTGTGTGTTTGCAATCATGAAACAAAATCCAGTGTATTTGGAAATTTTTAAATACACATGTTGTTATTATTGAGCCAAGCATTACTGCCAGATATGTCAGTCCATCTTGTTGGGGGTCTTCCTCTTTTTGCTTACTGAGCATGATGTCCTTCTGCAGGGACTGATTCCTTCTGACAACATGTCCAAAGTCTGAGAGGCTGGCCTCTAGGGAGCAATCTTGCTATACATCTTTCAAGACAGAGTTGTTGTTCTTGTAGCAGTTCATGGTAGATAATATTTCCATTAATATCATCATTGAAATGCATCAATTCTTGTCCTCTTCTCCAGCCATCTTGCCTTAGTGCCCAACATTCATATGCATATGAAGCAAGTGAAAATACCATGACTTTGGTCAGGTTTACCTTAGTTCTCGAACTGATAGCTTTGCTTTTTTTTTTTTTTTAACACTTTAAAGAAGCCATTTGTAGCAGATTTGCCTAATGCAATATGTCTTTTGGTTTCTTGACAGCTGCTTCCATGAGCATTGATTGTGGATTCAAGTAAAATGAAGTCTTTGACAACTTCAATCTTTTCTCCATTTATTGAGATGTTAGTTAATGACTCCAGTTGTGAGTTTCACTTTGCTTTTCCTTTAGATTGAGATGCAGTCCATACTGAAAATTGTACCCTTCAGTCTTCATCAGTATGTCAAGTCCTCTTCCCTTCCAGAAAGCAAAGTTGTGTCATTTACATATGACAGGTTGTTAATCGGTCTTCCTCCAACCGTGGTGCCCGCCCGTGTTCTCCTACATATAATCCACCTTCATGGATTATGTGCTCAGCACAAAGATTGAGTACATTTGGTGAAAGAATACTATCCTGATGCTTATCTTTCCTGATTTTAAGTCAGTCAGGATCCCCAAGTTCTATTTGAACAACTGCCTCTTGTTGTATTCCAGGTTCCTTATGAGCACAATTGTTGTTAAGTGCTGTTGACTCTTGACAACCCTTTTATAGGGTTTCTTAGGAGCTGCTGGTGAGATTGAACTGCAAGCTTGTGGTTCAAACCAACCTTATGGTCAAATGCTGAGCCTACACTGCCACAGCTGAGCTCAATGAAGTGAAATGAAAGACCCATTCTATGCAATGCTATTCTTCATTTGTTATGTCCACACAATCAAATACCTTTGGATAATCAATAAAGCATAAGTAAACATCCCTCTGGGATTCTTTGCTTTCAGCCAAGATCTATTAGATATCAGGAATTAGATCCATCATTCCACATCCTCTTCTGAATCCAGCAAAATTTTACTTGCATGTGATATTGTTCAATGACTTTTTTCTTCATTATTTCAGCTTCAGAAATGCCAAGCATTCTCTTCCCTTTTGCTTTTCTAACTTCAGGTCTTGGCACATTTCATTATATATACACATATATATGAAATAAGGAGCTCTGATAGCTTTGTTGTTGTTAGGTGCCATCG
>NW_006408615.1:2710904-2719666 GCF_000296735.1 Chrysochloris asiatica | reverse complement strand
ATATATATATAGTTGTTTTTAAGTGCCTTCAAGTCAGTTCTGACCCATAGCAACCCTGTATAGGTTTTCTGAGGAGTGACTAGTGATCTTGAACTGCTGACCTTGTGGTTCAGTGCATTAACCCACAGTGCCACACGGGGACTCCAATAAGGCATAAACACCATGAAATTGTCAACTGTTCAAGATTAAAAGGGCAACATTTAGCCAAGGACAAAGTTGAGAGGGAATGAAAAGGAGGGTGGGATGGAAGTAAGAACCACAGGTAAAAAATGGGGTAACTCTTGTTACATGGTTGTTGTTGTTGTTCTGTGCCATCAAGTCAGTACTGACTCACAGCCACCCTTTATACAACGGAATGAGACACTGCCCAGTCCTGCATCAACCTCACAACTGTTGCTATGTTTGAGCCTATGGTTAATGTCACTATGCCAGTCCATCTAGTTGGGGGTCTTACTGTTTTTCTCTGACCTTGTACTTCACCAACCATATCCCTCACCAGGGAATAGTCCCTGCTAATGTTATGGACAAAGTACTAGAAAGGAAGTCCGGCCATCCTGGCTTCCAAGGAGCATTCTGGCTGTACTTCATCAAACACAGATTGGCGTGTACGTTTGACAGTCAGTGGTACTTTTAATATTCTTCTCCAATACCAAAGCTCAAATGCATCAGTTCTTACATGAGCTTGCTTATTCACTGTCCAACTTTCCCATGCATGTGAGGTTATTGATAATACCATGGCTTAGGGCAGGCACACTTTAGCTTTCACACTGTTATCTTTGCACTTCAACACTTTAAAGAGATCTTGTGCAGCAGATGTGCCTAATGCAATACATGGTTTGATTTCTTGACTGAGCTTCCATAACTGTTGATGGTTGATCTGAGCAAAATGAAGTCCTTGACAACTTAAGTGTTGTCTCATTGATATGGATGTTTGTTACTGGTCCAGTGATGAGGATTTTTGTTTTCTTTGCATTGAGCTGCAACCCATACTAAAGGCTGTGTCTTTGATTTTCATTAGTAAATATTTTATGTCCTCTTTGCTTTCAGTAAGTAAGGTTGTACATTTGCATATCACAGGATTTTAAAGAGACTTCCTCCAATCCTGATGCCACTTTCTTCTTCATATAATCCAGCTTCTCAGATTATTTGCTCAGCATACAGATTGAATGAGTATGGTGAAATAATACAACCCTAGCACATGCCTTTCTTAATTTTAAGCCATTTGGTGGTCCCTTGTTCTGTTCGAACAGCTAACTGCCTCTTGGTCTATGTACAAGTTCCTCATGAGCATAATTAAGTGTTCTGGAATACTCATTCTCTGCAATGTCATCCATAGCTTGTCATGACCCACACACTCAAAAGTCTTTTCTTTGTCAATAAAGCACAGGTAAACAGCTTTCTTGTATTCTCTGCTCTCAGCCAAGATCCATCTGATGTCAGCAATGACAATCCCCATTCCACATCCTCCTCTGAATCCAACTTGAACCTCTGGAAGTTCTCTGTCAGTGTACGGTTGCAGCTGTTTTTGTATTATATTTAGCAAAATTTTACTTGCATGTGATATTAATGATACTGTCTGATGATTTCCACATTCCTTTGGGTCATGTCTCTCTGGAATGGGCACAAATATGGAGCTCTTCCATATTTGGCACATGGAGGGGATTGTAATCATTGAGATGAAACAAAATTTATTGAATGTAAAACTGATGATCTGCTTTGTAAACCTCTACTCAACTCACAATAAAATGGTTTAAAAAAATGAACAAAGCATAAACAAGTGATATGATATAAATCTGTATAATATACATGATATCAGAAGCAGTTTCTAGACCTTGAGGCAGGGAAAAGGATTCTAAACAGAGCCCAGAATTCTTACCGATTTGAGAAGACAGAGTAGCTTCTAATGTGTCTCAGGTGGCTACAATTTTCAAGGCCGAGGACTAGAGAGAAAGAGCTATTGAGAAAAGTGGTTACAGAAATCTGCATAGACTCTCCCTGGAAATGTTGGATGGATATCAATTTGCACATGTATAAAGTAAATCTCCATTAGGAACCTCTGAGGCAGGTCATCAAGAAATACTGCAGAAAGAAAATTTACATAGTAAAGCAAAGAAAATAAATGTTACAGGAATCTTAAAGCAAGGAACAAAGATCTCATTATTCACAGAAAACAGTATGAGTTGCATAGATAACAAAGGAAGCTACAGAAAACATCAAAATGAGTGATAAATTGTAAGAAATATGTTGTGTATAAGAATAATAATATTTTTTAAAAAATCAATTGCATTCCTGTGTGCTGAAAACAACAATACAAGCCTATTACAAAACTACAAGATAACTAGGAATAGAAAGGAGCCTCTAAAAGTTGCTGGAAAAATTCCATTATCTTTTAATTCCATTTTTCCATGAATGTTTTGAAGCTCCCTTTTACAATTTACAAAAGAAGCACAGGTCTTGATTTAAAAAAAAACAAAAAAAAAAAACAAATCTTGATGGCTGTTGCTGCTGTTAAGTGTCATCGAGGTGGTACCACTCAAAGTGGCTCTGTGTAGGGTTTCCCAGGAGCGACGAGTAAGTTTGAACCCCGACCTTGCAGTTCAAACCGACCTTGCAGTCCAGTGATTATCCTACAGTGCCAGTTACTCTGACACACTGAGCCCTTATATACAGTAGAATGAACCACTGCTATTCTTGTGCCAGCCTCACAAACATTGCTGCCTGAGCCCATTCTTGCTGCCACCATATCAATTCATCTCATTGAAAGATTTCTTTTTCACTGACTTGATCATTTACCAGGAAGACGTGGTATGGTGCTGCATGGCTAATGCGCTGGACTTCAAAGGTCAGGAGTTCAAGCTCACCAGTCACTCCTCAGAAACCATCTACAGGGTCACTATGAGTTGGAACCGACTTGATGGCACTTAATGACAACAACAACATAATTTACTGGAGTCCTAGTGTGGGGCTGTAGGATAAGTACTGGACTGCTAACCACAAGATTGGTGGTTCAAACCTACCAGACACTCCTTGGAAAGCATATACAGGGTTGCTATGCATCAGAAGTGGCACTGAGCAACAATAACTTGCTTAACTAGGGACTCCTGGTGTGGAGCTGTAGGCTTAGCATGGGACTGGAAACCACAAGTTTGCCAGTTCAAAGCTACCAGCTACTTCTCAGAAACCCTATACAGGGTCGTGATGGTTCAGAAATGACTCTATTCCGCACAACAACAACAATACTTTACCAACATGTTGTCCTTCTCCAGGAACTGAGTGATCCCTCCCGATAACATGTCCAAAGTAAGTGAGACAAAGGTTTGCCAGTCTTACTTCTCACGAACACTCTGGCTGTACTTCTTAGAAGACAGATTTGTTTGTTCTTCTGGCAGTCCTTGGGAAGGTCGGTAGAAAATCCACTACAGCACAGCAGGTCATTTCAGAGAGGTCTCATTTAGAAGTCTCATAAAGAAACAGAATCACTGGCTTCTGTGAGGGAAATTGAACTGATTCGAGTTTGAGGGAAGGATTATGTGTGGGACCACTATTAAGGAACATCGAGGAGGTCAGGAGGCAGAAAATCTGGCCTGAGCGACAATATCCCCTCATAGCTATTGTGGATCGACAGTTCCTGCAAGAGCTCTGACAAACTATCCATGCCTGGAATGTGGTGTTTGAGTCCTGTGTACTGATACAGAAGCTGTGCACTGTGTGTGTGATTGTGGTTATCTGGTGGTATATGGACGAGGTATCTCACTGATTGTCTATACCCATTTTTTACAATGTTGTCCACAATCTTTTGTGATCCAAACTGTCAAGTGCTTTTGCATAGTCAATAAAACACAAGTAGACATCTTTCTGAAAGCAGATATTCTCTGCTTTCAACCATGACCTAGTTGATATCAGCAGCAATATTTTTCATTCCATGTCTTTTTCTGAATCCAACGTAAATATCTGACAGTTCCTGGTTGGTGTATTGCTGTGACATTTTTTAAAAAAAATAATTTAGCAAAAATTTACTTTATATGACATTAAATCATCTTGTTCAATAATTTCCTTCTTCTTTTAGATCACCTTTCTTTGGATTAGACATGAATACAGATCTCTTCTACCTACACAAGTGTATGTTTATTTAGCTTTCTTTAATAACCTTAATCAAGATTCCCACCACTAATTTGTCGTTGTGACGAGATGGAGCATGGCTGAAAGCAGAGAATGCCAAAAGATGTCTACTTGTGTTCTTCTGACAGCCAAACTCTTTGGATCACAACAAATTATGAACAATGTTGCAAAGAATGGGAATTTCAGAACATGTTATTGTGGTCAAGTAGAATCTGTACATAAACCAAGAGGAAAGCCTTTCAAACAAAGCAAGGGAATACTGTGCTGTTAATATCCAGGAAAAGATGTGTGTCAGGGTTGTATCCTTTCACCATGCTTATTCAATTTGTATGCTGAGCAAATAATCCATGAAGTTGGATTATATAATAAAAACTTGACATCAGAATGGAAGAAAACTCTTTAATAACCTGCAGTGTACAGATGACAGAGTCTTGTTTGTTGAAACACTTATTGATGGAGATCAAATTATAGTTTTCAGCATGAGTTCCACTTTAGCATAAAGAAAACAAAAATCCTTACACCTGGACCAATAAATTACATTATAATCAATAGAGAAATGATTGAAGTTGCCAAGATTTACATTTTCCTTGGATCCATAATCAATGCACTAGGAAGCAGCAGTAAGGAAATCAAATGATGCAATTGCGTTGGGAAAATCTGCCGTGGAAGATCTTTTTTTAAAGTGTTAAAAAGCAAAGATGTGATTTTGAGGACAAGGGTGCATCTCACGAAGCCGTGGTGTTTTCAGTCACCTCATGTGCATGTGAATGCTGGACGATGAAAAAAGAAGATTGGAGAATTGATGCCATTGAGTTATGGTGTTGGTGAAGAATATAGACGCTGCCATGGACTGCCAAGAGAACAAATAATTCGGGCTTGAAAGAACTATAGGCAGAATGATTCTTAGAAATCAGGACAGAGACTTTACTTCACTAACTTTGGTCATGTCATCAAGAAGGAACAGCCTCTGGAGAGACATGAATGTTGTTGCTAACTGCCATTGAGTTTCTTTCAACACATGGTAACACTATATAGAGTTTCCAAGGAGCGACTGGTACGTTTAGCAGTCCAGTGTTTATCCTACAGCATCACACCAGGACTCTACTGTGAGAAGGACATTATTACTTGGTAAAGTAAAAGGTCAGAGGGACAGAGGAAGACCCTCATTGAGATGGGTTATCCCATGATTCAACACTAAGCTCAAATAGCAAAGATTGTGAAGACAGCGCATGATCAGTAGGGTTTCACTGTGTTGTACATGGGGTCCCTTGAACTGAAGCCAACTCAACAGCAACAAGTAAGAGCAAAAGTAACAGTAATTTAGAAGCCAACTGTTTACCTGTATGCTGACAGCTAAAACAACAACAGAAGCCAATTACACTAGATAAAGTGTTTTTTGGTGTTTTAAACTTTAGTAAAGATATGAAAAGAGAGATAAATAAATGGAGTGACGTACCTGTGTGTGGATAGTGTTGCAGGAAGAAAAGAATGGGAGAAAGAAATCACCCAAAAACCAGTGATATTACAGGAAAAGGCTTTATTGCCGGCAGTTCATTGGTGGTCTAACGTCCCAAAGAATCTGAGCTTCCCCAAACAGTTTTTGTACTAGCTTCATATAGGATTACATAGGGCTGAGTGGTGAGACCACCGTGGTACTTTCTCACTGGCCGTTCCTAGTAAGCGGCTCTTTACAAAATCAGAAGAAGCTGTTAGTTTCCTTTGTGTGTGACCCCTAGGTCTTATGGGCAGGGGCCTCCTGTTGTTGTTGTTGTTAAATGCCATCGAGTCACTTCCGACCCATAACAACCTTGTATAGGGTTTCCAAGGAGCTGCTGGTGAGCTTGAACCACCGACTTGCAGTTCAAATGGCTTTGCAGTCTGGTACATTAACCTACAGTGCCACACCAGGACTGAGAAAGCCCGATATTCTAAATGTGGCCTTCTCCCCTATTCTGCAAAGTTAAAGAAAGCCCAAACAAAATGTTCTCAGAGTTCTTCGCAGGGTATTTTTTCTGTCGACAAAGAGAAGGATATCTGACAGTGTGCATCCGCGAGCTGTGAGGGTCTATTGTAATGGTGTTCTACATAAGTCCATATGCTGTTGGCACAGGGATTGACCCAGACTATTAGGTCAGAGGAGAAAGTGAGGGCACCCAGAAATACATCATGTGTAAATGGAAGAGTATCAAATGGCAGAAACAGACCTTTAGCTATTATATATTGTTGCTGTTAAGTGCTACCTCATAGCATTTCTGACTCATAGCAACCCTGTTTAGGGTTTCTGAGGAGTAGCTGATGGGTTTTGAACACTGATCTTGTGGTTCAAACTGACCTGTTGGGCCAGTGCTTACCCCACAGCACCACATCAACACTCCTGTTAGATATTAGAAGAGTTAATATAAGACTAAGAACATATCCCTAGGACTTGAAGCAGCGTAAAAAATGCAGATAACATAAATGAATGTGATGGTGTTGGAATGCAACTATTTGTTTTAAAAAGCACTCTTGTTTTTGGTGTTAAGTACCCTTGAGTCAGTTCTGACTCATAGTAACACTGTATAGGGTTTACAAGGAGCGGCTGGTGGGTTTGAACCATCGACCTAGTGGTTAGCTGTCCAGTGCTGATCCTAGAGCACCACAGCTAATTAAAGTAAAAACGGAAGCCACAACCTGGGAAAAAGAGACCGTCTGCAATGTGTATAATGGAAAAAGGATTTCAACTCAAACTACTTTGAGGAACTACCACAGAGAAATGGAAGAAATGCAACAGAAAAAATGATCAAGGAATAGAAACAGGTAAGCCTCAGTAAAAGAAAGCAGAATTTCAAATGGCAGTTTCATTAGGAAGAGTAGTGTAGATAAAAGTGCAAAGCTAGGGCGATTCTCAAGAACAAGATATTAAAAAAAACAAAAAACCAAGCAATAATAATCAAATAAGTTCATATTACAATCACAAGAAACTACGGTTTCACATTTACCAGATAGAAAAAATTTAGGCGGTATGCACACATACACACACACATGCACACTCCCAAGGAGAAAAAAACGAAGGGAAGCAATGGGGACATTTATATACTTCTGGTAGCAATATGCATTTGTACAATGGCTTTAGAGTTAAATGTAGAAATAACTAGTAAATTTGAGATGCCCATATCCTACAGTCGAACAATTCCCCTCCTAGGTATACACCCAACCTTTGAACATGGAACAAAAGACTCCACACAGGATTGATCATTGCAGTTCAAATCACTTTGATATAAGAAAAAATTGGAAACAAGAGAAATCCATCAAGTGAAAAATGGATAAATAAATTGTAGTATATTCATGCAATAAAATGCTATACAGAGAAAATGAATGAGCTAGAATTACATGTCAGAACATGGGCAGATCTCACAAGCATACTATTGAGGGGGGGCAGCAGGTTGCAGAAAGATTTATGCAGCTTTTTCCATTTAGATAAATTGTAGAAAGAAATAAGATAATGCACAGAAATGCATACACATGGGTTAAAAATATGAGTTGAATGGGATAAAATCAGCAGAAAATTTCAGACTGTGACCCTGCTGGAGAACAGGTGCAGGAGAAAGATTATGGATTAGTACATCAGACTCTCAACTGTGATTGTAATTTTTATTTTTGTTTTCGGACTGAGTGGTCAATAATCTTAATTTCTATATTTGCATCTTTACTCCTATTTTCTGCAACCAGCATAACATCGTCCAACGTGCCTACGTGTTTCACCTCCCCTGACCTTTTCTCTCCCCTCTAACACACAGGCTAGTTCTTGTCCAAGTCCACTGCATGAGCTGGTCCTGCCACGTCTGATTATTTTCCTCGAATTGTTCATGTAGCCAGGTCCGTCCTTTGTTTCAGATTTCAGCCAAAACGGCACCAGTGATGTTTCCTGGACCACTCCAGCTAAACTAGTCACCTGCTGCTCTGCCATATTGTCCCAATTTAATTCTCTTTACAACCCTTATCCTTACACGACATTTTAATCTTTATTATTTTGTTTGCTTTATTTTATTCCTGTCTTATCTCCTAGAGTGTAAGCTTGTGAACAGTGCGCACCAACTGTATTGTTTTCAGCAGTGCGTTCAGGAAACAGGCAAGTACCAGGTATATGATAGAAACTACTTGCTAATCTTTTAGATGGATGGACATATGAATGGATAGATGGGTGTGTAGCTGCTTTCGTTGTCCTTGTTCAGTGCCATGGAATTGGTTCTTACTCATAGCTACCCTGTATAGGATTTCCCAGGAGCAGCTAGTGAGCTTGAACCACTGACCTTGCGGTTCAAATTAACATTGCAGTCCAGTGCATTAACCCAAAGAGCTATACCAGAAATCCATAGATGGGTGTATGCATGGATAAATTGATGCATGGGTGGATGGATGAATTCATGTGATAACTGATGTGAGAGCTATAATCATACAAGGTAAATCAAGGTAAGTTTCTATTGGTATGGAAGTTTTATTAGAAAGAGGGGTATAGATAAAAGCTCAGAGCTAGAGGGATTCTTTTTTTTTTTTTAATGTTTTATTGAAAATTATATGATAGTTTACATGGGAGAACTTTAGTTTTACATTCATTCCATCGTATATCATCTCACTGCCATGGTTCCAATCCCCTCCATGCATCA
>NW_006408615.1:2702995-2710804 GCF_000296735.1 Chrysochloris asiatica | reverse complement strand
ACTTCCCCCTCCTCCCCGCCAGTTTTCGGTCCACAGTCCCTTTCCCTCTCTGGGTCCAAATGGAGGGATTCTTATGAACAAGAGCTCACCTTCAGTCAAGTGAAGCAGGAAGGTGGAAACACAAAACTCCATGGAGAAGATGGTGCTTGATTGGGGCTTTGTAGTTTGGGATGCTTTCATTTTGACAACCATAGGAAAGGATAACTGAGTAAGAGCTCTGAAGCAGTAGCTGTGCTCACACAGGGTAAAGCCAGCCAGTGGTCTGGAGGTGTGGAAATAGGGTGGTGATACTCATAGTCGTAGGTTTTGAGTCCCAGGATTAGGGACAAGATCTAGATCAGCCAGCACTAGAACAATGAGGACGAATGTTTCTCTCACCTGGTATTTGATAGGTTACTTGGTCTATACACAATACTAATGACCCTCCTGTGGCCCAGTAGGATAAACACTGAACTACTAATCACAGAGTCTGTGGTTAAAACCCACCAGTTGTTTCTCAGAAACACTATACAGGGTCACTGTGAGTCAGACCCACCTAGACAGCAGTTCACCGCAGCACCCCATTTATCTAACATCCATCACAGGACAGGCTGTGTACTACACTCTACTCAGCTCTGTACCTTCCTGGTTTCAATTTCCAAGTAAACCATCAGAAATGGATGCTGCCTTCATCCCTCATTCTCATAGAAGGAAGCCTGCTGGCCCAGTGGGTTCAGCATCAGGCTAACCAAAAGGTCAGCAATGCTCTGTAGGAGAAAGGTGAGATAGTTTGCGTTCATAAAGATTTACAGCATTGGGAATCCTCTGTGTGATAAGGTCTCTGTGAGCCAATACCGACATCATGGTTGTGGGTTAGTTGGTTGGTAGCCTTCAGATTAGAAACTGAGGGTCAGGAAGGTTCATTCACTCACCAAAGTCACTCAGTCAAATATAATAGCCACATGTCTACTCCCTGTCTCTGCTCCTTTAGCACTTTGTTGTTGTTGTTAAATGCTGTCGAGTCAATTCTGACCCATAGCAACCCTGTATAGGGTTTCCAAGGAGCAGCTGATGAGCTTGAACCACCGACCTTGCAGTTCAAACGACTTTGCAGTCTGGCACATTGCATTAGCCCACACCGCCACACCAGGACTCCCCTTTAGCACTTAGGCCCTACAGTAATACCAGAGAAAGATGCAAAGACTCAGAACTTTTGGTGACTGAATAAAACAAGGACAGCATTACAAGAGGGGCAGCAATTGGTCATCTCTCAGAATCATTTATATGAACATCATTCAGTTGTTAATAGCATAATACAAATATGGCTGTGAGCTATCTAGTAGCCAAAGAAGACTGGGAATTGATTTGTGACTTAGTGCTTATAAAAATTAAAAAATTATATATTCCTCAAAAGCAAGTCTAGTTTTTACTACTGGAGCCCAAAGAAATGCTTTTGTACAACCCTTGTAAGGAGAATGCTGTTGGGTGGGTTGTTGGTAGGTGCCATGGAGTTGGTACAGAATCACAGCGGCCCTATGCATAACAGAATGAAACCTTTTCTTAATAGTATGCCCGTATACTGTTAGACTAGTAATAAGTGTGAATACTGCCTTTTCTCATCTTTTCCCATATTGTAATTAGTGCAATCTCTCCCAACACCATAGTAGATTTTGTTTGAGGTTCTGAGATTAAAGTAGCAACAAACAATGTTGCTATTGTTGTTCGAAGTGTCTGTCCTTGAGTCAGTTCCAACTCATAGAAGCTCTGTATAGAGTTTCTGAGGCTGTAAATCTTTATGGGAGCAGAAAGCCTCATTCTTCTCCAGCTGTATGGCTGGTGGGTTTAAACGGCTGACCTTGTGGTTAGCAATACAGTGCTTATCCTAGAGTACCACCCACCCTTCTTTTACAAGTTAGAAAAGCAATTTCAAAAACCTTTAAAGAGGTTGGTTTCTTAGCCCAGCACTCTCTGGAACAGTGATGAACACACGGTGGATGGGACCCATGTCTTAGAAGAAAGCCATTGCCTGGAACCAAAGTTAGCTCAAAGAGAACCTTTCACAGAGATTTCTTAGGCTCCCCCCACAAAAAATGAAAACTTCAAAGCCCCGTCCCACCACTATCTTCCATGTCCCTCACAGTCAGTGTGGAGAGGTTATCTGTTGTCCAAAGTGTTTCCAGTCTTTTCCTCATGTCCTGGTGTCTGTTGATAGCTTGTCTCTGACAGCACTCGCTGTCTTTTCAGTACTTCCAGCCACAAAGCCTGGGGAACCAGAGTTGATTTGGTTGTTGGTGGTGTTGAGTGCCATTGAGTCAGTTCTGACACATAGCAACCCTATGTAGGGTTTTGAGGAGTTGACTGGTGGGCTTGAACTGTCAACGTAGCAGTCCAATATACTTATTGTATAGTGCTACACTAAGATTCCAGGAGTTGCATGAGGTATTAGATTTCTCTCATACTCCATGTCAGGTGATTGAAAATGTACATTTAGCTGATTGGTGATTATGTGCCGTGGAGTTGGTTGCGACCCTGTACAGGGTTTTTGAGGGTACAAATCTTTATGGGAGCAGAAAGCCTCATCTTTCTCCTGCGGAACAGCTGATAGTTTCAAACTGCTGACCTTGAGGTTCACAGACTGATTTGTAATCGCTATGCTACCAGAGCTCCTTTAGGAAGGAGGATACACAGCCTGGGTTAAGCTCACACCATGAGGCAGGGTTGGGTCTCAATGGGACCTCAGAAAGGACACAATTAGTCAGTATTGAAATGTAAAAGAAAGACTGTCTACTATATGCAAGGCTGCTGTATAGGTTCTTCCTGTCTTAAGGGTTAGAACATGGAGAAGGAAAACGGATGGGGCAATCTCAGACCTCTTTACAGTTAATCTGAGGCTGCTGAACGGCCCTTAATAGCATGGCGCAGGAGTAGCAGTGATTCACTGCAGAATCAAGGAAATGCTCAGTTCTGAAATCAGTGGGCCAATCCCCCAGCCTTCACCTATCTGGCCTGACACATGGCTAAAATGTGCATACCAGAGCTCAGTAGTCTAGAGGAGCTAATTCAACTTGGTAAAGTCCTCCTTAGTTCCTTCCTTTCTTTTTCATTTCTTTATTCCATTATATCTCTCTTCCTCCTGTCCACTTCCCCTCCCTCTCGTGCTCTTACATTCTTTCCATCCTTTTTTATTTTCTCAAGATACATATTTTTGAATACCTTTTGCAAGTCAGACATGGGTATAGGTAAAGGAGAGAAAACAAGACACAATCTTTGTTCTCAGGGGGCTTATATTTATTTTGAAAAGCAGACACAAATACATGATATTATCAGAGGGTGATAATACTTGATTTGTTAAGAAATAAGCAGGGTAGTAGAGGCAGCAAGCTTCCTAAGATGAGGGCTGCTTTGACCAGGGACCACAAGGATGTGAGGAAGAGCTGTACAGATGTTAGAGGAAAGAAGTTCAGAGCATGAGGTCAAAGTGCCTAGACATGCTTTAGACTTGCCTGAAGGACTACCAGGAAGGTCAGCGGGATGGGAGTGGGTGAGAGGATGGAGGATGATGAAAAAGGTCACATGGAGGACTGGGAACCAGGTGAGATCAAAGTTGGGAAAACACTTGAATTAGAAGGGAAATGCAGAGGGTTGGAAGCAACGATAGTACATTATCATACACCCATCCTTAAAGTATGGCTGCTGTGTACACAAGAATTTAAGGGAGCAAAGGTGCATGCAGGTGAACCATTGAGGTACTATTGCAATAGGTTAGGCTGTAGCTGAATAGCACGCTCAGAATACAATCTGTCTCAGGACTGAGCTCCACATCCATGGTGCCTTCTGAGAAAGCTTTGCCCAAAAGAAACCCCCACCAGATGGTGAGTGGTTGAAGCCAGATCTCCCTGATTGATTGAACTTGGGCCCAAGAGAGAAAACCACAAAAGTGTGAGGGCACATATGGTGATCCCCAGTGGAGGAGCCAAACTTGGCACTTAGGAAGGTACGTCGTGCTCTCTCAGTCACCGCTTCAGTGACCTTGGGTGATCTTCATAGCTCTTTATTCCATGGCTGGGCTCTGTGGCATTTGCTCTTTCCCCCTCTGCCTCTTGTAGCTCATAATAAAAGTCCACATCTGGGAATATAGTTTTCTTTGAACATTCTTTATCTGACACAACAAGGGTCTGGGTTGTGAAAGGGTTAAGGACATCTTAAAAGCCTTAAAGATCATAATCAAGGCTTGTGCCTGAATGAAATGATTTGTGCATAGTTTCTGAATAAGACATGAAACTGTTTTTCTGCTCTGCCTACTAAGAAGGTCTGGATTTCCATAAGTAGATAAACACAAGGTGCTGAAGGCAGACAGGGAAAGCAAGAAAGAACACACTATTCATTAACTTCTCTGCTCCCTAATAGGATCACAGTGGGCAGAGCAACATTTCTGCTTCAGTAGATGAGGACAAAGCCATGTCTGGGCTTCAGTCACCTGGTAATTCTAGATAAAGCACTACGGTTGTACCAGTGGCTGACTGTTCATTCTGACAGGTAAGCGTTACTCAGAAAAGGACCCAAGGTGTGATACCAGAGGATCAGACTCTGCCTTGTGTGAATGGAACTTGGGATGCTGTCTTGGTGACTAGTCTTTCACTGAGTGTGACCCTTGCAGCAGGAAGCCCTCTGAGCCAGGAGAACCGTGGAGACCGGCAGACCAGCGGCAGCCACCAGATTTACCAACACCCCAGGCAACCGGCATTTTGCAGTGCACAGAAAGGAACAAGTCTCACAGAAATGAATCGATAGACACAGCTTAGAAAGAACATTGAGCAAGCACGTATGTGAGGGCTGAGACTATGGGAGCTGTCAGCCTGTATCCAGTGCAGCACAGAGCTGAGGAGATGATGAATAGGAAGGAAATCCAGCCACTGCAGCCTTGAGTCGCCATCTCTCCATTCCTGCAATCACAGAGCCTTCAATTATGCTGGAAGCATTGGAAATCAATGAGACCATGGTACATACGCCCACTAGAAGCCCTGGCGGTGCTGTGGAGTGGACACTGAGTTACTAACAAATTGCAAGATGCATTGTTCAAATACACCTGCTGCTCCAAAGGAGAAAGAAGATGCTATCTGCTCCTAGAAATCTTGACAGTCTTGGGAAAACCTTATATAGGATCACTAAGAGTCAGAATCAACTTGATGGCACTATTTTTTTTTTTATATATATATATGCCTGCCTGCCATCCATTGGGTGTGTTTATGCTGTGTCTCTCTCCACACATAGTCTTGTCCCAGTAATGTGGGTCAGACTGCCCACCCAAATGATTGAAGTCTCCATTCCATTTAGGTTCAGGACTCTCCCAGACATTGTATTGACCAGCATGACTCTCAAAAGCAAGTGTCTATGGTTCCATTACCAACATGGGACCAACACCCTCAGTTACTTGTATACAGCCTGATCTAACTTGGCTCTACCAAGACTGTTTCTGAAGTTCCCTGCTGTCCTCTTGTATTGCACCATATCTTAGTTAAACTGGATATATCTGGAGGCAGGATAGCACAGTGGTGAAGACATGGGCTCGAGAGTCAGACAGATCCAGGTTCCAATGACTTGATCTATGTGATCCTCAGTTTCTTCATCTGTAAAATATTGTTAGGTAGCATCAAGTCGGTACTGACTCATAGCAACCTTATGCAAAACGGATCAAAGCACCTTCAGGTCCCTATGCCAAACTCACAATTGTGGCTACACGTGAGGCCACCGCTGTTGGCAAAATGTCAATCCAGCTCATTATGGTTCTTTCTCTATGTTTCTGACTCTCCACTTTAGCAGGCATGAGGTCCTTCTCCCGGGACTGGTCTCTCCTGATAACATGTCTGAAGTCTGACCATCCTGGCCTCCAAGGAACATTCTGGCTGTACTTATTCCAACACAGATCTGTTTGTTCATTTGACAATCCATTGAATTCTCAGTATTCTCCTTCAACACCATAATTCAAATACATCAATTCTTACACGGTCTTCCTTATTCACTGTCCACCTTTCACATGCATATGAGGTTATTGAAAACACCATGGTTTGGGTCTGGTGCACGTTAGTCCTCAAATTGCCGTCTTTACTCTTGAATACTTTAAAGAAGTCTTGTGCAGTACCTTTGCCTAATGCAATACGTCATCTGATTTCTTGACTACTGCTTCCATAAGTGTCGATCCCAGCACAGTGAAATCTTTGACAACTCCAATATTTTCTGTTTCTCTTGATGCTATTTATTGGTCCAGTGGTGATGATTTTGTTTTCTTTACACTGAGGAACAGCCCATACAAAAGGCTGTGGTCTTTGATATTCATCAGGAAGTATATTTAAGTCCTCTTCACTTTCAGCAAACAAAGTTGTATCATCTGCATATAATAGATTGTTAATTGGTCTTCCTCCAATCTTTTTTTTTTTTTAATGTTTTATTGTGAATTATGTGATCATTTAATGGGAAAACATTAGCTTTAGATTCAACCTGTCGCATATCGTTTCATTGCCATGGTTACAAACCTGTCCATGCATCATCTACCAACCAAAGGGTATACCCTGCAAGCGTGTGCCCCCGGTTGTCAGCACACAGCCCCTCTCCCTCTCTGGGTCTAGAGTCCCCAGCTGCTCCATCTCTCCATGTCATTGCCTCTGCCTCCATCTCTGGCATCACTGTTTCTCTCAGTAAGGTCTTGTAAATCGCTAGTCTCACTTGATGATTCCAGGGACCTCCACTCCTGGACTGCAAAGTCAATCACTCTCCTCCTTTTGCTATAAAATGTCCACCTTTTACATTTCCAAACTTCGCAGTCAGTCTTGATAACAATTATTCACCATTGTACCACAGGGGACCTATCCCCATCTCCTTTCGTTGGTCCCGCCCACACAGATTGGATAATACTCAGAGGAGATTCTATCTTCCTCTGTACCCTCTGGATCTAGGCTCCCTCTTGAAAGATTGTAAGCCGGTCACTTCTTGCCTTTGTATCCCGCCATTTTGGGTAGCCAATGTCCAAGTTGCCCATCCCTGTGTATACTGTGTATGGAGGGGGTGGGAATGATCCACGTTGTAAAGATTTGTTCCCTCTTTTGAGCGACTGCATCCATAGGTGTAGGTCAAGTTCATCAAACTGTATCAGATTACTCTTTTTTTTTCCCCTCTTCTTTCTTCTAGTTGAGCTCTGATCATCCAGTCATTGAAGCCAGATTAAATGGGTATTATCTGAAAGTATGGGTGTTCTTATGCATATGCCCTTTCTTCTTATCAGCTGGACGCTTCACTCTCCACTCTAGTCCTCTATGGCTATGTCACTGACTCTGGGCCCAAGAGTCCACAGATCTTGCGAAACTGCTGGCCGACAAGGTCTCTACCCGGCTTCATAAGAGTCTATTGAATGTTGTAGGGCTTAGCTCGCAGCTTCATTGCTATTTTTCCCTCACTTCCCCTTATCAGTGATGAACGTGTTCACCAATCAGAGACTGTATTTCCATTGAGTCTTAGTCTTGGAAGGGGATTTACCCTGAGGGGACCCACTACTATCTTGATGTCTCCTGGGTGAGCAATTTGCTTGTTCTTGTAGTAATCAGTCTGTCTGCCTAAATTGTTTTGCATTTTTCATGTTGGTCTTTCTTTCAAGAAGTATCTTCTGTTCTTCTAGCTGCTCCAGGCTGGTCTGCTTGTCCTTTCAAGTGGAAATTTCCCACCTAAGAAGATTCTGGATGTGGTTCAGGATTCCACCTATGGTCTTATGTAATGCAGAGGCTCCACAGGAAGCCTCCTTCACTGGGCACGCTGTAGCCCCATTTTAGGTATTCTAATCAG
>NW_006408615.1:2689847-2691575 GCF_000296735.1 Chrysochloris asiatica | reverse complement strand
ATATGTCTCAGTGATTTTCTTTTGGGGTCTATCCTTCCTGGGGTTCATTGAGCTTCTTGAATGTTTATCTTTTCACTTTTCACGATGCTGGAGAAATTTTCTTCCAGCAATTCTTCAACTATTTCTTCTGTGGACTTGTGTGATTCTTCATGTTCTGGAATGCCAATAATTCTTAAGTTATTCCTCATCATATTGTCCAACATGAATCTTAGACCTTCTTCAGATTTTTTTATCCTTTTTTCTGTTTGTTCTTCTATCTTAGGGATATTGAAAGATTTGCCTTCCAGCTCACTGGTTTTGCTTTCCATCTCTTCTAGTACACTCCTTTGCCCTTTCATTGTATTGTCTATTTCTCATATTCTATTATTGATCATTTCTTTAGGTTTTGAATTGTTTCCAATGCAGTATCTATCTTATTTGATTGTTCCTGTATTGCTTTCCTGACTTTTACTTATTTTTTTCAACTCCATTGGAAAGTGTTTTGAAACATTTTAAATCATTTTTCTGAATTCCTTCTCAGGCATTTCCAAGGACTGCTCTCCTTCCAGAATGTAGTCCAGGTCTACATCTAGGTCATTTGTCTCAGACATTTTAGCTTGTTTCTGGAAATGTGCTGATACGGTCGTCTGCTTTTGCTTGTTGGTCATGTTTGGTGTTTATCTGTGGCTTTAATATATTTGAGTATGTGTTTTGGTATTTTTTAAGTTTTTTGATTGCTTTTAGGTAGATGTGATCAGGATGTGAGTCTCCCTTTTCACTCTTCTTATTGCTTAACTCAGAGTAACTTTCACAGGTATTGTCTGCCTCCCTGGTATAAGGTAGGTGTCATTGGTTCTTGCTTGGATTTTGGTGTTTTATAGAGTGTGATTGTAGCTTGACTATATGGCAGCAGTTGCTGTCTCTTCTTGGGTAATATAGGGAGAGAAAAAAACAAAACAAAACAAGAAAAAAACAAAACCAGCAAAACAACAACAACAAAAAGTAGACTGGATACTGTCATCTATAATCACAGAAAAGGGACAGGTGGGAGAGAAGGAAAAAAAAAAAATCTGTAGCCTAATATGATTATGACTTTAATGTCTTGTTCCAGCTTCTTTTCTTCAAAGCTGCCTGAGATATTTCAAGATAACATTCTTGGTTGTTATGCTGTACCTCAGGATTTAATTTAATTTTCAGCCTGTTTTGTTTTTAAACTCTGTTTCCCTTTCCATGTCCCTTGTTCTGGATTTTCTACATTAAAAAAAAACAACAACAAAAAACAATTCAGGGCCAGCTCTTGAGCTGAGAGTATTTGTGCACATGCATGGCAGAAGAACAAACTAGTGGTGAGAGTAGAGGTGTCCACTCGCTCAAGCACCCCTCTGGCACCAAAATGGAGGTGTGCAAATAATGGGGGGGGGGAGCAATGAACAGATACCAAAAAAAAAGAAAATCAGATCAAAGCAAAACCGACAAAATGTATTGTTCACCTTTGCTACAAAGTTCCTGGGATGATTTTCCATGGTTTGTCTGCTGCTCTGCTTGGTCTTGTCATTTAGTCTTGCCCAAGTTGTAGGTTCCGGGCCGACAAGCCTGGCAGATTCAAAAGTATGTGATTTCTTTCTTTTGCTACAAGTTCCAATAGCTATAAACCTTCAGACCTTTTAAATATTCCTGTCTATGTGGTTCTGAGTTTTGGAGCTCTGCCCTGAATCCGCTTTGCCTGATATTCTGTGGTATTGCTGATGA
>NW_006408615.1:2686680-2689231 GCF_000296735.1 Chrysochloris asiatica | reverse complement strand
CATTATGAGTTGGAACCGACTCCATGGCACATAACAACAACAACAACATCCATATGGTATTCTGGTATTCTCTGCTTTCAGCCAATATCCATCTGATGTTCAGCAATGATAGCAGTCTTCCATGTCTTCTGAATCTGACTTGAAGCTGTGACAATTCCCCGTCAATGTACTTTGGCAGTCAATTTTGAATTGTCTTTAACAACATTATACTTGCATGTGATACTAATGAAATAGTCTGACAATTTTGTCATTCCATTAGATCAGTGACTAAATATTTGGAAGCAACCCATGTCTCTTTCTTCCTTGTCCGTCTTAGTATGGAAGCTCATCTGAAACCTGTGCACTATGGATAATTGCTGGCATTTGAAATACCAGCAGCATACCTATTGTAATCACAGCACCACACAAAGTCACCGCAGTATGACAAACTGACAGATGAATGGTGTTCATCAATAAAATTGAGGTTAGAAACATGAGACAGTCTGTTCTTGTGCAGATTTCTAATCTCAAGAACCCTGTATAGTGTCACTATGCCTAGGAATGAACTCCATGGCAGTGGGTGTAGGGTTCATAAGGTGACTGAATGTGTTGGTGCAGAAGAAGCTGAGGACAGTGTCTGACCTATAGATCATGCCCAGGGTCTATGAGCAAGTCACGCATTTATGACACCTACAACTTTAGTTACAGAGTCCTGATGGCACAATGGCTAAGCTACTCAACTGGCAGCTCTGTGGAGAAAAACCTGGTGGTCTGCTCAGACTTGAAAGCCCCGAGGGGTATTTCTGTTTTGTCACGTGGGGTCGCTGAGAGTTGTGGTTGTTGTTATCTTCTGTGCTTTTTCCATGTTGACATGGAATACCTGTTTCTGGTTCCTGAACTACATTGCATGTAAGCTGAGCTCAGGATCCCAATGCTTTAGGCTATCTGTACCCATGTCACAACCACACACTGGACTTGGGACAGCAGCTTTGGTGTCATCTCAGAAGCTGGGCTTCCCATCCAAAGTGTTACACGACATGCTTGCTTTAGTTATATGGTGCCTAGTGGTGAGTCCTGGTGTGGCGCTGTGGGCTAACGCATCAGACTGCAAAGTCATTTGAACTGCAGCATCAGTGGTTCAAGCTCACCAGCTGCTCCTTGGGAACCCTATACAGGCCGTTATGGGTTGGAATCGACTCAGTGGCACTTAACAACAACAAAAGTGGTCCTTTACGTGTCTTCCTGAGTCCAAGTCTTACAATAAGAACATAAGAAGCAAACCAACACTACCTAGAGATGGAACACAATTCCTATGGGCAAGGACAGCAACAATGGTAGATCCAAGCTGCGGGCATCTCCCCAGAGACGCCATCCCTCTAACCTTCACTCATCCATTCCTGCCTCTTTTCCAAGCCACTTGTCTTCACAACTGACTGAGCTCTTCAAGGCCAGGAAGCTGGAGATGCTAATCACAGATGCTACCATTTCCTGACTACTTTTGACATGCTCCCTCAAAACTCTTAGATACTTTACATGGATTGCATTGGTCAAATCCCCCAGCTACTTGCTGAGGCAGTGATTTTCATTTCCACCCCAGCACTGTTCTACCATATTGTAGAATAAGGCAGCAGCATTTTAATAACAACTTCTAGGGCATAAAAAATCTCCCCTATTAAATGTATACATGAATTCTATGACAGGTGATTTCAGAAGCAGATGTCTTCACTTGAGCACACTTGTGTTTCCCTAGTTTTGAGGTGAGACAACAAAGACAGAAGTCATGTGCCGAAGGCCACATAGCTTCATTGGTGATGCCAGCTTACTTGTACATGGGCCTCAAATTTGTGCAGCTGATGGGGTCAAGGTGGTAGTGACTGAACACAGACAGTGGTGGCTGTAGGGCCAAACTTGCCCTCTACAAGCTTGGATGTCTGCAGCAAGTTACTTAAATGCTCCAGCCTCAGTGTCCCTCTCTATGAACTTCAGATCATGGTACTTGTTTTTTTAGAATTGTTGGCACTATTTGGGGCATTCCCATAACAAACCACGTGGCATGTAGTCCAGGACCCCAGTCCTTAACTGACATGTGTAACATCCAAAATGCGTGGAACTGAAAGTATGCTTGCAACTCATTTCATGGCAAAATCCAACCTTGATCTGAACTGAACTCTGTTGAATAACAGAATCTGAGCGGAACTACTATAGGGTCTTGGGTTGAATTGTATCCCTCAAAATACGTTTGGTAATTTCACTCCTATGTCAAGTCATAGCATTCTCAATTGCCTCGTATGCATGTGAAATCTGGAAAATGAATAAGGAATACAAGATAAGAATTCATGTCTTTGAATTATGGTGTTGATTTATCTTTGCTCTTCAATACTTTAAAAAGGTCTTGTGCAGCAGATTTGCCTAATGCAATATGTTTGGTGTCTTGACTGCTGCTTCCTTGAGTGTTGATAGTTGATCTGAGAAGAATGAAGTCCTTAACAACTTTAATCTTTTCTCTGCTGATAAGAATGTTTTTTATTGGTCCAGTGGTGAGGATTTTTGCTTTCTTTACATTGAGATGCAA
>NW_006408615.1:2682465-2685910 GCF_000296735.1 Chrysochloris asiatica | reverse complement strand
CTTGTTCTTTGCCAGTTCCTTCAATGTACCTTGGACTTATATGTGCCTCTTGAAACTGTTGAACATTAACCATTTCCTTTTGATACAGTGACTCTGGGTATTCTTTCCATCTTCTTTTGTTGCTTTCTGCATCATTCAATAATTTTCCCAGAGATTAATATTTAGGTCAGTGTAAAAGAGTTAATATTTAGGTCAGTGTAAAAGAGGAAGAGTCTCAGTGAAGTGGATTGTTGACACTGTGGCTGCATAAATGGTCTCAAACATAGCAATGATTGTGAGAATGACACAGGACTGGGTAGTGTTTCATTCCATTGCATAGAAGGTATGAGTGGGAACCAACTGGATAGCATCTGACAACAACAGCATTTCTGTCTATCTAATATATACCAGTGTAACGAATACATCTGGGAATGGATTTTCTTTACCGTGTTAAGAAGGATATGATTTAAGCCACTTGAGATAGGAAAGAGCAGATTAGTACAGAGGAAGAGGCAGAGGTTTGGGAAGAAGGAGGCCAATGAAGATCATCAGGGGGTCAATGAACACAGACCTTCCCACACAGCTGATAGAGAGAAAAAGCCTTCCTCGAGAGCCATCACCTGAGTTCAGACTTGTAGCTTCCGGAACTGGGAGAACATGCACTTATGTATGGCAACATCATCCACTAGTGATGTTTCTGTTAAAGCAGGCATAGAGAACTAAAACACTGACACCTTTTGTCCTGGTTAGGGTGAATGTTTCAAAATGTGCCGGCACAATACCTTCTGCTGTGTTTGATTGTAGGTGTTGCTTCTGACCCCACTGGGGTGTTATACACAATAGCTTATACACATCACTTTATAACAATTAGAAGCATTCCCGTAAGACATGGCCTTGGCTTCATTGTGAGCAGAGTCAAGGCTGTTATTTCCACGATACACAGTTTAATTGGTGCCTTTCTTCTCTTCACCGAAGCTGGGAACTTGGACATGGATCATGAGCTGGGGCAGTGTAGGATAATGCACTGGACCGCAAGGTCGATAATTCAAACACCACAGCCGCTCCTCAGAAATCCTAAACAAGGTCATTTTGAGTCAGAATCAGCTTGATGGCACTTAACAGCAAAACCTCCTGGTGAAGTCCTGGTGTGGTGCTGTAGGATAAGCACTGGACTGCAAGGTCCGTTTGAATGCCAACACCGGTGGTTCAAACCCACCAGTTACTCTTCAAAAATAGTATACAGACTTTCTATGAGTCAGATCTGACTCCATGGCACAAGACAAACAACTATCCTCCTGGCAAAGGTGCTCTTGATGTCCCTGAGTGGTGCTCATTGTTAATGCACTCAACTATTTATTAAGAGGCTGGAGGTGTGAATCCTCCCTAAGCACCTGGGAAGATGGAGCTGACAATCTGCTTCCAGAAATTCTCATGGAGCAAGTTCTACTCTGGCACACAGAGAGTTGTCAGGTCTCAGTCAACTTGATGTGTCAACTAGTTTGGAGGGGCTCCTGCCCTTTCAAAGAAAACAGGGCTAGCCAGAGATTGTTGTGGTGTTGTTAGGTGCCATCAAGTGGGTACCGACTTAAAATTACCTGCATAAGGTTTCCAAGTAGTGGCTGGTGAGCTTGAACCACTGATCTTGCAGTTCAAAGTGACCTTATAGTCCATCCCATTAACCTACCTCACCACACCAGGACTCCAGCCAGAGATTAGCAAAGCTAATAAAGGAGGTTCCGGTGCCAAATGCACAAAAACACTGGTGTTACCAAGAATGTCTTCATAGACATGTTCTTCCCCACTGGCAATGGTTCAGGGTGGATCTCTGGTAGCGTAGTGGTTACGAATCGGGCTGCAAACCTTAAGGTCAGCGGTTCGAAACTACCAGCCGCTCCATGAGAGAAAGATGAGGCTTTCTACTCCTGTAAGGATTTACACCCTCAGAAACCCTGTACAGGGTCGCTATGGGTCGGAATCGACTCTAAGGCACTTAACAAAATTGTCATTGTTAATTATCATCTAGTGAGTCCAGACTCATAGTCACTCTGTACAGGGTTTTGAACCACTCACCTTGTGGTTAGCATTCCAGCACTTATTCTAGAAGGCCACACCAAGATTCCTGCCTCCGGCCTAGAGCTGGAATCACCTTCTCTCAGTCCACTTGGAAAAGCAACGATATCTGGCCATCAGGATCAGCCCCCCGTTGGGGACTGACTTCTCTGTGCCTCATTTTCAATGCCCAGAGTTTCTTTTGAGTTTGATATTCTTGTCTGTTACCATGTCCTGGCACACAAAGGTAACTTATACCTCATGCTTAAACAAAGAAAAAGGAAAGGAGACAAAAATAGTTGTTCAACTGTGGACAGAAATAGTCCATTGTGAGTTCTTTGCAGGATACAGGGCGTTGGTAGATTCAGGATGTGGCTTCTTCCTTCAGTTAACAACCTTGGGATAGGATGTTGCTGAAAGGTAAGAAAATGTCACTGAAGAAAACTTCTTTTGGCAAATTGCACTGTTTCAGAATCTTTGTGAAGAAATTGAAGCTGTCAAGAAATTCATCTTTGATTGTGACTACTTTTATGCTGTTTGTATTTGATGCTTAGTTATATTTACACTATTGTTTCTGGAACTCATGTTGATTAGAGGAGCCAACCTAGACAAGGTCATTGGGCATGCGTATTATTCTAGGAATGCCGCAGCAGACTTTCTGGGGGAATTTAATTAGGGTGAAAGATATTTTGTAAAGCCATATGAAATTGCCCATTTGTAAGGCCACTATTGGTAATTCCATGTTCATTTTTGACAATAGAGTAAGAACAATGATTGGGTTCTTTCGTGACTCAGTACATCATCTCCACATTAGGAGATAAGAGAAACAGAGACAGATAAGACAAAGTGCAGTTCTCAGGAGCTTGTCTCAGCCTTGAGAGATCTGGGCCACCAGGGTAATGATGTACTCACACCAGCCCCCTTGACCTTGGAGAAGACTTTTGTTTGTTTTATTTTTAAATTGTGGTTGAAAGCATACATAAAAACACACACACACACCAATTTAACTGCTTTTATATAAGGAGCTCTGGTAGCGTAGTTGTTACAAATCGGGCTGCTAACTTTAAGGTGGGCAATTCGAAACTACCAGCTGTTTCGCAGGAGAAAGATGAGGCTTTCTGCTCCCATAAAGATTTGCAGCCTCGGAAACCCTGTGCAGGGTCACTATGAGTCGGAATCGACTCCACGGTCCTTAGTAGCAACAACAACATATATACAATTAAATGACATTATTGACATATTTGGAGTTGTGCAACACTTCTTGCTTTCCTTTTCTAAGTTGTCCCACCTCAACATAAACTCACTGGCCCCTAAACGTCCTGTCTGACTTTTAGAATTTCTGTTGTTGATTTGATCCAATATAGACAGTTCATTAAAAAAAAACAAAAAAAAAACCAAAAAAAAAACAATGCTCAAA
>NW_006408615.1:2660518-2681442 GCF_000296735.1 Chrysochloris asiatica | reverse complement strand
TTGAAGAGCAAAGATGTCAGCTTGAGGACTAAGGTGTTCCTGACCCAAGCTATGGTATTTTCAATAACCTCATATGCATGTGAAAGCTGGACAGTGAGTAAAGAAGACCATAGAAGAATTGATGATTTTGAGTTATGATGGAGGAGGATGTTGAAAGTTCCATGGGCTGGTAAAAGAACCAATAGATTCATTTTGGAAGAAGTGCAGCCAGAGTGCTCCTTGAAGGCCAGGATGGCGAAATTTCATCTCTCATACTTCAGACATATTGTCAGAAGGAACTGGAGAAGGATATCATGTAGCTGGAGAAGGCTATCATGTTTGGTAAGGTGGAGGGTCAGAGAAAAAGAGGACGACCCTCAGTGAGATGGATTGGCCAGGTGGCAGCATCGATGGACTCAAGTGTGGCAACAGTAGTGAGGCTGGCCCAGGATCGGGCAGTGTTTCGTTCTGCTGCACATAAGGTCACTATGGGTCGGTTCTGACTCGATGGCACTTAATAGCAACAACAAGGTTAAAAATTATTTCAGGACAATGATTTGGGGCCTTTGTCCAGTCTCAATTGCCCAAAAAAGTCTTGATTCTGTAAGAATTTAGAGTTCTAGTCCACATTTTCCCTCCTTTTAATCAGAGTTTTATGACTCAAAATGTTCAGTAATGTAGCTGGGCACTATCCAGTTCTGCTCTCACGGCAAAGAAGACATTTGTTTATGGAAGCAATTAGATAACCATTGGATTTACTCTTCCTATTCCTGATTCATTCTCTTCCTGTGTTGCTTCATGTGACTAGAAAGTAATTATTAGAGCCACTTGTACCAACTTCTAAGACTTCAGAAACTGCACAATGTACTAGGAGGTAGACCAGAAGCACTAAACACACTATTAAGCTAATTCTCTGGGCTAGCCTATGAAACTGTGATACTAAACCTCAGAACCAATAATCCAAATCCAGGAGGCATTTGTACATAAGCAGTCTCAGCCATTATTACCATTTTAATAAAAATAAATATTGTACAATGTTTGACAATGTAACTTTTTACAGATATACAATATATTGACATTAAGAACAGGCAAGTTGCAGGGCTTAAGACCATAGTCTCAAGGTACATCATGGCCAATTGACAATGTTCCAGATTCTACTTTGGTGAGTAGCAACTAGGATCATAAAGCTCATGAGTGGTCACCTAAGGTGCAGTTATTGGTCTCTCCATGCGCGGAAGAAAGAAGAGTGACAAAAATTTGAAGGTGTGGAAATCAGCTACTCCGGTGGACCAATGGAACCTGTGATCATCAGTCACCATGACTCAGAGACCAGATTTTTTTGTTGTTCTTTTTGCGTTCCATGGTATAGTGAATATTCTTCACCAACAATATAATTCAAAGGCATTACATCTTCTTCTGTATTCTTTAGCCATTGTCCAGTTTTCACATGCATATAAGGCCATTGAAAATACCATCGATTGGATCAGACACACCTTAGTCTTTAAAGTGGCATCTTTGGAGGTCTTTTGCAGCAGATTTGTCTAATGCAATATGATTGGGGTATTTTTGACCACTGGTTTCATTGACATTAATTGTGGAACCAAGTAAAATGAAGGCATTGGTAACCCCAATATTTTGCTTCTTATCATGATGTTGCTTATTGGTCCAGTTGTGAGCAGCTTTGTTTACTTTATGTTGAGGTATAGTTCATACTAAAGGCTGTAATCTTTGATCTTCATAAGTAAATGCTTCAAGACCTCTTCACTTTCCATAAACCAGGTTGCCACCTGTACATTATACATGGTGTTAATGAGTCTTCCTCCAATTCTGATTGCCTAATATACCTTAAAATAATAATAAGCCACCAGGGCTTCTTGTGAAGGAGAAATTGAAGTTTTCAAGGATTTCATTTTACTTGGATCAACAAGTAATGTCCATGGAAGCAACAGGTGAGAACTCAAATAGCATATAATTTTAGGCAAGTTTGCTGAAAAAGACCTCTTAAAGATATTAGAAAGCAAAGATGTCATTTTGAAAACCTAGGTGCATCTAATTCAAACGATGGTGTTTTCAATTGCTTCATATGCATGCAAAATCTGGAGGATGGGGAATGAAGGCTGAAGAAGAATTGATGCATTTGGATTATTGTGTTGAGGAAGAATATTGATTATACCAGGGAATGCCAGAAGAATGAATAAATCTGTCTTAGAAGAAGTACAACCAGCATGCTTATTAGAAGCAAGGATAGCGAGACTTCAGCTGGTTTACATTGGACATATTATCGGAAAAGACCAATTGCTAGAATAGGGAATGATGTTTGGTAAAATAGAGAGCCCATGAAAATGAGGGGAACCCTCAATGAGAGGAATTAACACATCGGCTCCATCATTGGGCTCAAGCATATCAGAGATCAGGAGGATGGCATAGTACCAGTTAGTGTTCTCTTCTGTTGTACCCAGTCACTATGGGTTGAACTTTACTCAAACACAGCTGTTTAGCAATCTGTCTAGGACACTCTCTCCCTAAGCGGGATTATGTTTTCTCCTGGGAGAACACACTCCTTGAGAGCAGGCAGTTTCCTTTGTACTTTGAAAGGTTGACTGCAGTATCCAGAATAGGTCTGGTGCACTGTGGGAGCCCTTTAATGCATTGGAATACTCTCCCAGCTGTGGCTAACCAGCCTGGACAAGCCCTCAGGATCCTGCTAAGATGCTGTCTTCAGCTGCCCCCCGATTGCCTTCCTAGCCCTATGTCTGTAACAAAGGTGTCCAAGCATCTGTGGACAGACTTCCCACTAGCCCGCAGCCCAGTGGTACAGGCATGGGAGAGGATAAATAGAAATGGTTCAGCGAAGGATATAATTTACAGTTTCTTAAAATGGTTTGAAGTTCAGAAAGAGGGAAGAAAAAAATGGAAGCAGAAGCAGCAGCACTAATTTTATCAGGTCCTTTTTGGTCAGAATTTTTTAAACTTGCATTTCAAAGGGATTTGGAACTTCTCTTCAATTCATCGCCTTGCTACTTTGCAAACTCCACTTGATTCCTGAGCTCATCATGAATTTTATGAATTTTGTATTTTTACATCCCAGCTCTTTGAAGCTTTATCCTTACAAAGCAAAAACAAAATAAAAATGTGACTTTTCTTTTTCTTTTCTTTTCTTTTTTTTTCCACAACAGAATGTAGCAGCTGCTACAAAGTTCACGTTCAACACCCTTCGAAGGGCTGCAATCTAAACTGGAAAGTTAACAGATGTGGAGAAATTCTTAATGTGTAGATGCTGTCCTTCAGAAGAATGAATTCCAACTTTGCCAGGTGACCCAAAGGGACTTTTATAAGGCATTGCTGAGCACGCACACACAAAGGCACACACAAAGATGCTGAGTGGCTTATTGACCAGAAATAGCATTTGTAAAATGATGACGACACTGTTGTTAGGGGCCTTAATGTCCGCTCATGTGACCCTGCATAGGGTTTCCCAGGAATGACTGCTGGATGTGAAACAAGGACCTTGCAGTTCAAACTGACCTTTCAGTGCAGTGCTTATCCTACAGTGACATACCAGGACTCCACTTGTTGTTGTTGTTGTTGTTAAGTGCCATCGAGTCAGTTCCGACCCATAGCAACCCTGTAAAGGGTTTCCAAAGAGTGGCTGGCGCATTTGGACCACTTACCTTGCATTTCAAACTGACATTGAGATCAAGCGCTTATCCTGTGTTGCCACACCAAGACTCCCATTGTTGTTGTCATTAGGTGCTGCTGAATTGGTTCCAACTCATAGAAACATGTATAGAGTTCCTAAGGAGCAGCTAGTGAGATTGAACTGCCAACTTTGCAGGCCAGCACATTAACCCACAGCATTACACTAGGCTCCCATTGTTGTTGTTGTTGTTAATTGCTGTTGACTTAGTTCTAATTTATAACAACTCTGTATAGAGTTTCCAAGAAGTGGCTAGTGAGGACTCCACAATTCCCAGAGACTTACATATTTTGTATGAGTTTGTATATGTATGTTTGCATTCACATTTACATACATTGTCTATGTGTTTGTGCTAAAATATAAGCACATATAATTCATGTGTGTATGTACATGGTGAATGTATGTGTGCATTCACATTTACATGCATTGCCTATGTGTTTGCTCTAAAATATAAACACACATAATTCATGTGTGTATGTACATGGTGAATGTATGTGTGCATTCACATTTACATGCATTGCCTATGTGTTTGCTCTAAATATAAGCACACATAATTCATGTGTGTATGTACATGGTGAATGTATGTGTGCATTCACATTTACATGCATTGCCTATGTGTTTGCTCTAAAATATAAACACACATAATTCATGTGTGTATGTACATGGTGAATGTATGAGGGTAAGTCAAAGACATTGCTACTAGACTTTCGGTTCATATACACATTGATTTATTTCAAATACAACATGTTTAAACACATTTCTGTGATCAGTGGGTGGTTGCAGACAAGTTTTTTCAGTAATAAACGTGTCTTGACTTCCTAGAGGAGTTTAGTGTGGTGCTATAGGACAAGCACAGGGCTGTGAACCACAAGTCTGCTGTTCAAACCCACCAGCCTTCTCTACGAACCCTATTCATATATGGTCCCTATGAGTTGGAACCCACTTAAAGGCATTTAACAACAACAGTCTCCTTAGGGTAACATCAAAAAAAAAAAAAGGTACAATCAATACAGTGACTTCTAACGAAATGTGCTCGGCCAGTAAAATTCAAAGCAGAGAGGTCAACTCAGAAGGTTATGGTGACTGTATATTTTTAGAATTCCAAATAGTGGTTTTGACAGATTTTTCAAAGGACACAGGATAATCATGGGGGATGATTAGGAAGAAGTTTTAAGGAAACTGAAAACTGCATTGATGATCAAAAGTGCAGAAAATTTGCACGGAGGAATTTGTCCATCAAGACAATGGGCCTGCTCATTCTAAAGGGCAATGAGGGCTGTTGGAGAATTTCACTGAGAAATCTTACCCTATTCACCCTGATGTGGGCCCTTCAGACACATTCACTCCATAACACTGTTTATCAGTTGTACAATAGCATAGCATCTATGGGTCTGGAAGGAAGAGGCCGCACTAACTGAGAGTTTATGGAGTGGCAGGAGGTAAGGAGACCTTCATCAAGGGAGAGAGGTAAGGAAAACTATACACTTTCCCCAAAGATAAGAAAAACATAAGTGCTAAGAGATGTCAGGGAAGCATTTGGAGATGAGAAGGAGAAGACACATTGAGAGACATGTTCTTGTTAATTCTAGGTCCCATCAGGTTGGTTCTGACTCATAACGGCCTTAAGTACAACGGTATGAAAACCACCAGATACTGTGCCATCCTTCCAAGCTTTGCTGTTTGAGTACGTGGTTGCAGTCACTTCATCTATTCATCTTGTAGAGGGCCTTCCTCTTTCTTGCTGACGTGGAAAGTTAAAACCAAGGCCATAGTCATGTTTGAGGCCAGAGGCAGCCTCTGAGTATGTCAGAGCAAAGAGTGTCAGGATCAAAGGCATGCCACTTTGATGATCCTGTAAGGATGGCTTGGGGGAATGGAAGCTACAAAAAACACACACACCAAAAAAAAACAAAAAAAAAAAACAAAAAAACAAAACACCAAAACAAAACAATAAAACACCAAGCCTTCATCAGTTCAGCAGGAGATATTTGTTTAGAGCCCAGTGATCTCATCCCTATGGCAACAGGATTTCTTCCAGAACTTCTGTTCTGAAGCACTCTGTGTGATTCCAGGGCGCCCTTATTGTCACTCTCTTTAGCCTGAAAATAAAAAGCCGGATCAAGCAAGAGTCAAGCCATCTCCTGGCCCCAGGGCTGACTTTGATGAGACTTTGACCCCTCACTACTTCCTTGACCCCTCTCCACCCACTACAATTTACACAGCATCGTTATCAAAATGCTTCTCAAAGGTGGATTTTGCTGAGCATCTGAGTGAAGAGTTATGAAAACACAAGACACCAAGTCTACTTTCCTGGATTACTCAATCTTAGGCAGTCAGTAAAGGTGCAGAGCATCAGAATAGGTCTAACAGGAATGAGTACGTGGGAGCCAGATTGTTGTGTTGTTGTTGTTGTCATATGCTGTGGAGTGGGTTCCAACTCATAGTGACCCTGCAGAGGGTTTCCAAGGCTATAAATCTTTATGGGAGCAGAAAGCCTCATCTTTCTCCTGTGGAACAGCTGGCAGTTTCGAACTGCTGACCTTGAGGTTAGCAACCCAGTTCGTAACCACTATGCTACCAGAGCTCCTTGGAGCCAGATTGACTTCTCCCATTTCAGCACTGGATGAAATATATGAAGCAACAGTTTTCAAGACACTGGACATACCTGAGATGGAATCCTGAGAGATAGGAAACCCCACCTGAAGGGATTTCCAGGGTGCAATGCAGGGCTTGTGGGCCCAAGGCACAACCCAAGGATTCCTTAAGTTGGACAGATGGGACTGGAGGTCAAAGGAATTTTCAGGTCAAGCTTTCTTGGAGACAAGAAATCTGAACAGAGAGAAATCTCTGGAAAAGTGGAGAGTCCCTCCAGGCTACAATGATTACTGACCAGCACACGTCTGTAAGAGGACTGTTTACCAGGGATATAGTTGTGACTTTCACCAGCCCCACCCCACATTGTCAGTGAAGAAACCTCCTCCCCAACCAGCCAGTGTGCTTTAAGCAAATACTGGGCTCCCCACCCATCAGTAATGAGGAGTCCTATCCACAGGTCTTCAATGGAGGGTGAGTGGAGAACTTGATATTTAATGAGGTGGTGTTTCCCCACCCCACATCAGAATGTTTTCAGAAACACAGGTGTGTAAGATTCAAAATCTCTTCACAATACCAGAAATAGTCAGTTTACCTTTGAGTAAACTTAGAGTATCTGGAACCAGCAAGAGCTCAACTTGAATGAGTAAGACCAATGAACAGATGCCACAATAAGATGTCATAGGTCAAATAATTTTCTGAAAAGAATTTTTAAGTCCAGAAACCATCATAAAAATGCTTCAATAGAGAATTCCAGATACATTGGAGAAATATAGTCTCAGCAAAGAAACAGAAAAAGTTTGGAACTGAAAATTTTAGAATGGAAAAAGAAATGTTAGAACAAAAAATAAAATCACTAGAGAAAAAAAGACTCCTCCCCCTGCCCCCAAACACTCAGTGGATGAATTCAACACAAGAGTAAAGAAAAAAAATCTGTGAACCTGACATAGAATAACAAAAATTACTCAGTATGGACAACAGAAAATGGACTTAAAAATATTAACAATCTTAGGGTTATGAATGAGTTAAGAGGGAAAAAATTTTGCATTTGTGTCATGAAGGTTAAGGAAAGAGATGAGAAAGAGGGTGAAGCTAAAAATAGTCAAAGAAACAAAAGTGAAATCTTGGAAAACACAAAAACCTACAAATTCAATAAACTGAGCTATCACAACAGGATAAAACTAAAGAACTCCCCACTAATCCATATCATAGTCACACCTTTGAAGGCTAAAATCAAAAGAGAAAGTCTTAAACACAGCCAGAGAGAAGTGATGCATTATATGTGCAGGACCAGCATATTGTGCAACAAATTTCTGTTTGAAACAAAAATAATAATGCTTTGTTTGGCTTATAATATTTGCAGATATGAAATGTGTAACCATATGGTAAAAACAGAAAGAAACAGGATGGGAGTCTGTTGTTGTAAGCCTCTTACATTCTAGGCAATGCAGCAAGATATTACTTGAAAGTAGGCTATGGTAGGACAGTGAGCTCAACTGTAAATCCTCAAGGAGCAACTGAAGTAAGTACTATAGAGAGATGTAGGTAAGGAGCCAACAAGGCAGATCAAATGGCGTCATAAAGGTAACCAGTCCCCCTCCTGAAAAAGGAGAAAGTTTTCAAGTCAATGATCCCAATTCCCACCTTAAGAAACTAGAAAAAGCAGAGCAAAGTAAACAGAATAAAGGAAGTAGTAAGGTGGCATCACTGATGGCGTCAAGTGTGGCAGCAGTAGTGAGGTTGGCACAGGACCGGACATTGTTTCGTTCTGCTGTGCATGGGGTCGCTATGAGTCGGTTCCAACTCGATGGCACCTGACAATAACAAAGGGAGCTCTGGTAATGTAATGGTTACGAATCGGGCTGCGAGCCGCAAGGTCAGCAGTTTGAAACTACCAGCTGTTCTGCAGAAGAAAGATGAGATGTTCTGCTCCCATAAAGATTTACAGCCTTGGAAACCCTGTACAGGGTCGCTATGAGTCGGAACCGACTCCACGGCACACAACAACAACAACAACAAGAACAACAAGCACCAAATAGAGCACAATGAAAGGGAAAGGAGAAAAAAGAACAGAGAAGATCAAGGAAGCCAAAAGCTGGCTTTTAGAGTATCAATGAAATTGATAAATGCCTAACCAGGATGATCAGGACGAGAAAAAGAATGTGCATAAATTACCAATATCAGAATTGAAATTTGTCGTGTTTCTACCTATCAAATTGCACACTTGAACTGTGAGCAGCTTATTTCATAGTAATGCTACCTCAATAAAGCAGCTATGAAAAAACTGAAGTTGAGTATAATTAACAATGACAAGTATTTCCTACCTAGTGCAGAGTCTGGTGAAGTGCCATAGGATAAGCAATGCATTATTAACCTCAAGGTCAGTGGTTCAACCACACCAGATGCTACTCAGAAACCTTAAACAGGATAGTTGTGAGTTGAAAATGGCTCAACAATACATAATAACAGTTATGGAGTGTCCACTGAAGAGTTGGTGTTTTGGACCATGGAGCACCTCAGTGGCAAAAGACCTGAAGATCTGATTCAGTAAAGATCTCAGCCTAGAAAACCCTATGGGACACTTCTACTCTGTCACATGGGGTTGCCATGAATTGGAATGAAATTGACAGCACAAAACAAAAACAGTGTTGTATCCCAGGAACTGGATGCCTGCCTGGCGCATAAGAAACAGTCCAGAGATGTTTGGTCAATAAATGAGTGAATGCTAATGATGATGGTGGTGCTGTGGTCCTTCTCTCATATGAGCCTAGCAGTACAATCCAGAGACTGATCAACTCAGAAGAAGCCCCACTCAAGGAGAATGCTAAGAGTCTGTCCACACTACTTCTAATTTTACTCTGAAAGACAAGGCATGTCTTGTGTACAGCAAACCTCCTAGACTTCCTTCCTCCTTGTCAATAGCTCAGGTGGAAAATGCCCTCAGCTCAAAATCAGTTATTTCATGTTCCCGCAGTCATTTGAACTGAACTGCAAGGCTGGTAGTTCAAATTCGCCATCTGCTCCTTGAAAACCCTATACAGGGTCACTATGGGTCGAAATCTACTCTAAGGCACTTAATGATGACAACGACATTCAATGGGATACTGCTTGGATTCAGGGTGGGAAGGAGAAGAGCAGAGCTATGCAAGGTGGAAGGATGGTCTGCTGAAGGGTTATCTTCAGAGGTGAACTGAGCAGAGAAGGGTTAATTGTGAAAGAGGTTCACTAGCTTGAAACAACACTGGGTAGTTAGCCACTTCTCAAAAAATGTTTTGTGATGTTGCTGAATCAACTCTACAAGCCCTTCGTGTGTGTCTCAACTGTTATATGTCAAACAGAGGAGTCCTTCTCCTGAAATAGACAAGGATCGTTTTCCACATTGTGAAATGATGACCGTGGGTAGGAGACGTCTCTGCTCCTTCAGATTCCCCTCACTATCACCCTCCCCACCTATGTTAGTATCCTAGGGCTACTGTAACAGAAATGCCAAGAGTGGGTGGGGTATTAGGGAGCAGAAATCTATTTTCTTTTTCAGTTTGCTGATGTTGTTAGGTCCTGTCGAGTCAGTTCCATCTCAGAATGAAACACTGACCAGCCAATCACCATCCTCACAATTGTTATGTTTGAGTTCATTGTTGGAGCTACTGTGTCAGTCCATCTCATTGAGGGTCTTGGGTTGTTTTTTTTGTTTTTTTGCTAACCCTCCACTTTACCCAGCATGATGTCCTTCTCACATTTTTGATGCTGTTAAGTACCACTGAGTTGGGTCTGACTCACAGCTACCCTATATAGGGTTTCTGGGGAGCAGCTGGTGAACTTGAACCGTTGATCTTGTGGTTCAAACTGATTTTGTAGTCCAGCACATTAACTCACAAGAAATACAAATTCAAGGTGCTGCTCCTAGGAGAAGGCTTCTTCTCTGTTGGCTCTGGGAAGGTTCCTTTCGGTTTCTGCAGTGCCAGCATTCCTGGGTTCCTTGGCAATTTCCACATGACATCCATCTTTCCCTCTATTTGTTCTTGCTTGCTTTTTTCATCTGATCTACTCTTGTTATAAGGAGCTCTGGTAGCGTAGTGGTTATGAATCAGATTGCGAACCTTAAGATCAGCAGTTCAAAACTACCAGCTGTTCTGTGGGAGAAAGATGAGGCTTTCTGCTCCCGTAAAGATTTACAGCCTCGGAAACCCTGTACAGGGTCGCTAGGAGTCGTTTCCAACTCCACGGCGCATAACCACCACCACCACTCTTGTTATATCTCAAAATTGCTTAGGTTGAAGTTATACCCTACACGGATATAGTCTTATTCCAAACTAGGATCATATGGGCATTAGGATTTGCAACACATATTTTTAGGGGATACAGACCCTCTTGGTCTGAAGTGATACTCATGCCACAAAGTCCTCTTTCAAATGACCGTTCTGCCTGGCTCAGAATGATCTGCACCCTCCCCTGCACATCTGCTGAGGCACTCTGTTTGAGCCATACTCTTCCTGCCTCTCCTGTGTCATGCTTCTCTGCCTGCCCTCCATGCCTTATTCCTGTGGAGCTCTGGTAGCATAGTGGCTATGAATCGGCCTGCGAACTGCAAGGTCAGCACTTTGAAACTACCAGCTGTTCCAATGGAGAAAGATGAGGCTTTCTGCTCCCATAAATATTTACAGCCTCCTTGGAAACCCTGTACAGGGTTGTTATGAGTCGGAACCAACCCCATGGCACATAACAACAACAACAACTCTTACAGTTCCTTCTTGCTCTTCCCCCAACATTCAGATTCTGAGTGACAAGAAAGCAGAGGGATCCAGAGGTAAGGTTTTGAGTCAATTCCAACTCATAATGAGTTCATGTCAAAGAGTAGAAGTAAGCACTGACTTTCCTAGGCTGTTGGCACTATAGGGTGAGTACTAGACCACAATGTCAGTTTGAACCACAAGATAGGCAGTTCAAACTCACCAGCTGCTGCTTGGAAAACCTACGCAGGGTTGCTATGAGTGGGAACTGACTCAATGGTATTTAACAACAACAATCTTTATAGATACAATTTACCATATCTTTTCCTTCAGTCACTGACTGGGTTTGAATTGCCAACCTTTTGGTTAGCAACCATTGCACAACCTGAGTTCCTTTGGCACCTTGCTGTTGTTAAGTGTGGTTGACTCCGTTTTGACTCATGGCGATCCTGTACAGGCTTTCGAGGAACAGTCTTTAGTTTGAACTGTCGACCTTACTTACTGTTAGCTGTTAGGTTTGAACCATTGACCTTGCTGTTAGTGTTTACAGTGCCACTCCAGGACTTCTATGATACCTACAGCTTCCAAATAATTTTTCTGCTGCCCTCCATATTCTTTCAGGAAAGTCACCAGCTCAAAGAATGCAATCTTTCTTTTCTTCTCTTTAGCATGCTTATGAAAACAGCACACTCCTCATGAATCACTCAGGAAATATTCATGGGGCACCCCAGGATGCTTCCAACTCTTCTCTAGGCAGGAGGGATAGTGCATAGCAAAGCAAGGATTTTATCCCCTGGTGTCTAGAGTATAAACCAACAAGTAAAAGGGTAGCTCCTCAGGTTAATGAAGGAAAGCAAGGGCAGAGGGAGGTGGATTCTTCTTAGAGAAGGTCTCTCTGTCTGCCATGCTGCCTATAAGCTGGTCCATTGCCACTGTCGTTAAGTGCCATTGAGTGGGTTCTGACTGATAGCGAGTCTTTATAGGGTTTCCCAGGGGTGGCTGGTGAGTTTGAACCACTGACCTTGTGGTTCAAATGGACCTTGCAGTCCAGTGCCTCTTCTACAGTGCTATCCTAGGACTCATGAGAGAGGTCAAAGGAGCTCCGGTGAGGCAGTGGGTTAAGTACTGGGTTGCTAACAGAAAGACTGGTGGTTTGAACCCATCAGCTTCTCTTATGGAGAAAGATGAGACAATCTGTTTCCTTAAAGACTTATCATCTCAGAAACCTTATGGACAGTTCTACACTATCCTATAGGGTGATGGTGGTGGTGTGCCATGGTGACCCTATACAGGGCTTCCGAGACAGTAAATCTTTATGGATACTGAAAGCCTCATCTTTCTCCGGGGGACCTTGACGTTAGCAGCCCAATTCGTAACCACAATGCTACCAGAGCTCCTTGTCCTATAGGGTAGCTGTGAGTCAGAATTGACTTCAGGGCAGTGGGTTTGGGAGAGGTGAGAGCGTGAACGCATGAAGAGTGAGAAGAGCATTTTCTGATGAAGGAACAGTGTCTCTGTAGGGTCCTGTCTGGCATCTTTGGCTTCGAGGAACCACCAAGGTCAAGGATGACAAGGGTGAAGGTGAACAGAGATGGGCAGGTGGGCAGGACATATTGGAGAGTTCAGGTCCTTGGAAACATTGGATTCTACTCAACAGGAATTATAATGACACAGGCGAGGAGTTAGAACCACAGGGGTCTGAAGTCATCACCTGCCCCCACCTGCCCCAACACTCCTCCTTGGGCTCTAGAAGTCTTAAGAACTACCATCACTCAGGGTGATGGAGACCATCCTACCCTGAGGAGCCAGCTCTGCTCCAGGCAGCCTGAAGATACTTTCTGCCTTAGTAGAGTACGCATTTCTCTCTTGTAAGAAAAAGGATACGGAAGCAATTATTCTATTTCTAGTTGTTTCTAATTACAGTTCCATATCTGGAAATCTAGTCATAGTTTTGGTGTTTTTACACTTGGCTCTGAATTTAGTGCATTGTCTTCCTGGATCTTGTTACTAATGGACACAAATCAGGTGCTAGAACAGCTAGCTGGTATGTGCACATGTGTGTATATGTGTGTATGTGTGTACCTGTAGGTTCATGTGTCTGGGTGCAAGTGTGTGTGTATATTTCTGTGTGAAAGCACACACATGAGTATATAGGAGTGCATGTGTTTGTGTGTGTATGGTGACATAGAGGAGGTTTGATGCCTGGACTTCTGCAGGGTTTTTTTTTCTGATGGTACTGATGCAGGTTGTTAAGAAATTCCATCTTGGGAAATTTTGACTTCAGGAGAGCTATTTTATATTCTAGAATTGATGCCTGAACATGAAAAAGCTAAAGACGGTACCGCTAGCGTTGCTGCCTCTGGACCTGGGGGAGGGCCATTTGGAACTCTTGCTCTTGAACAGTGAAAAAAAAAAAAAAAAGGCAAAAAGGGATTTCTGCCACTGAACATTTCTACTGACAGCCAAACTCGGCGTGTGTGGTCCCCAGACCTCTTCGCCTGTGCCGTGTGCCTATTGGCCCAGACTCCATGGGCCCTGCAAACTTTAAATAAGTATCAGATGAATTGATTTGATTATCAGACTGATTTTATTCTCTCTGCGCTAATGAAGAGTCCATATTATGCAAATGCTTGTGATTATGACAGCAAGTTTTTTAATTGCAAATTCATTCCCCAAGCCCAAAATAAACTTTTGCCATGCTAGAGGGCTGCTTTGCACAGGGAAGAGAGGGAAAACTCATTTCAGGAAGAATGCATCCCAGGAAAAAAATAATTAAGCTTCTTAGAATTAATGTGTGGCCTTTCCTCTTTATCTTTTTGGACTCATTATTGAAACTGAGAGGAACCCATCAATGTCATTGCTTTTTAGCCATCAAATTAAGAAAAAAGAAGACAGTATCCCAAATGGGGATCAAATACTATTAGTATTCAGGATGCTCTTCTGTGTGCCTCTCCTTTTAGACTGGGGCCATGCTCCATGAAATGGACTTCGGGGACAGATATTTCCTTCCCTTGAGTGTTCAGATCTGTGGTGACAGGATACCCTGTCTCCTGTTCTAAATCTTCATCCCCAATCACGGCTGAAAAGGGTGCTGACAATCCCTCTTGCTAGGTGCAGCATCCTGAGGGGGTGGCCATGGATTAAATTGTGTCCTCCCCAAAATAGGTATCATGTTGTCTGGGCCATGATTCTCAGTGGTTTGGTAGTGATGTAAAGATGTCACATGGTAGTTATGTAATTTTCCTCAATGATGTGCAAAAGGGTGGGTTGCAATTCCTTTAATCCCATCACAACCATGATCTGTTGCAAGAAAGTTTCTCAAGGGTGTGGCTGCAACACCATTTTGTCTTACAAGAGATAAGGGAGGGAGAAGAGAGCAGATGCTGAGGGACCTATTGCCACTGGGAAAGCGGAGCCAGGGATGGAGTTAGTGTTTTGGACCTGAGGTCCCTGCACTGTGGAATCCCTAAATCCAGGGGAAGACTGATGCCCAAACACCTGGAGATCTCCAGGGACCGCTGGGCTGACAGATGCTGAAAGGAGACAAGGACCTCTCCGTAGAACCAACACTCTGAATTCAGACTTCTAGCATCCTAAACAGGAATGCATTTGAGTTATGGTGTTGGAGAATATTAAAAGTATCATGGACGGCCAAATGAACAAAAAACTTGTGTCAAAAGATGTGCAGCCAGAAGGTTCCTTAGAAGCCAGAATGGCAAGACTTCATCTCTAATATGTCAGGAGGGACCAGTCCCAGGGGAGGGACATCAAAGTTGGTGAAGTGAAGGACCAGATAAAGAGGAAGATGGCAGCAGCAAACAGCCCTAAACATAACAATTGTGAGTATGGCACAGGACCAGACAGTGTTTTGCTTTGTTGTGCATAAGAATCTATGAGCAGGAAGTGACTCTAGAATACTTCACAACGGCCTTCTAAGTGTGAGAAAACAAATTTCTGTTAGTTAAAGCCATCCACTTGTGGTTTTTCTGTCATGTTGTTGTGACTAGGTGCCATCAAGTTGGTTCTGACTCATAGTGAGCGATCCTATGCACGACAGAATGAAACACTGTCGAGTTCTGTGCCATCCTCACGATTGTAACATTTGAGCCCATTTCTGCTTCCACTGTGTCAATCCTGGTGCTAGGGAGCATTCTAGCTGTGCTTCTTGTAACACACATTTGTTTGTTCTTCTGACACTCCATGGTACTTTCAATGTTTTTCTCCAACACCATAACTCAAATGCATCGATTCTTCTACAGTCTTCCTTATTCATTGTCCAACTTTCACATGCATATGAGGCTACTGAAAATACCATGGCTTGGGTCAGGCGCACCTTATTCCTCAAACTGATATCTTTGCTCTTGAACACATTAAAGAGGTCTTGTGAAGCACATTTACCTAATACAATACATCATTTGATTTCTTGGCTGCTGTTTCCAGGGCTGTTGATTACAGACCCAAGCAAAATGAAGTCTTCAGTCTTTTCTCCATTTATCATGATGTTACTGACTGGCCCATTGGTGAGGATTTATATTTTCTTCATATTGAGGTATTTGTTGTTGTTGTTAAGTGCTGTGGAGTTGGTTTCGACCCATATTGACCCTGTACAGGGTTTCCGATGCTGTAAATCTTTACGGGAGCAGAAAGCCTCATCTTTCTCCCACGAAGCAGCTGGTAGTCTTGAACTGCTGACCTTGCGGTTTGTAGCCTGATTCGTAACCGCTACGCTACCAGAGTATAACCCATATTAAAGGCTGTGATCTGTGTTCTTCATCTGTAAGTATTGTAAGTCCTCTTCATGTTTTCACCAATACTATGAGACAAGACAAATAAAGCTCTTCCAACCAGGTCTGTAAAGTGTCCCCATCCACCTGATTGGCCAGTCCTTTCTATCCACAGGTTTCAACTCATCACTCATCTCTTAAGAACTTGTCTGCTGCTTGACACCAGCTTTCCCATCTATCCATGCTACTGACTCCATAAAGACTTTTATAAATGATGGTGACCCAACCCAGATTGTCTTCAGCCTAAAATGAAATAAGGAAGGAAGGAATGGAAAGAAGGAACAAGAAAAGAATACAGGAAGAAAGGAAGGAAGGGGAAAGAAGGAAAGAGGGATAGTTAAAGGAAGAAAGGGAGGAAAACAGAAAAAAGAGAGGGAGGGAAGAAGGAAGGGCACTTATTGGTTCAGTGGCCCCATTGGATTTATGAGCTTGTGTACAGCATGAGGAACCCGTATCTCTCCATATGTCCACTTGCTTTCTTGAATTGGGGCATGTTCAAGTCACAAGAAGACATGTGCTGGATGGACTTTTTTGAGCTCATCAGTGAGTGGATTTCTTCCTCCATCTGCTGTCTCTGACCATTATCTGAGTGAGACTCCCTTGTCTTCATGTGAGTCCCATCCCACTGCTGTTGGCATGACTGTCCTCCTTGTTTATAGTTCAGTATTGTACAGGTTCGCTATGGGTCGGAACCGACTCGACGGCACTTAACAACAACAACAACAACAATTGATTTCTTACTCACTGTGTACATCTTCTTGCACAACTCTAACTAGTACATTATTATTGTAGGTGCGATGGTGGCAGTCATCTGAACACAATTTAGCTTTTAATGGGTGGTTGCTCACACAGACCCTTTGGTATAGAGTCTTCCCAGTTAACGCACAGATTGCTTTGGCTTACTTATGGTTGACTGTGTTGTCAGAAGTGTTTATACATACGCGCTCCTTCTCTTTCTGTTTATGCTTTGACAAATAAAGAGTGCTGTGGCTGGGCATGGGGCTTCTGAACAGAACCACTTTCTCCATAGTAGAAATTCTCCTAGCATCCAGAAGTTTGAGATCAGTCTGACTTTCAGTGTGTTCTCACAGGCTGCCTTTTCTGTCTTCATTTGTACTCGATTCTTACATTTAGCACTGAAATCCAAATGTGGCACTATGCTATCTCTAGGTGTTGGTCTTTTTTGGGGGTAAGTTTGCCTGATAGTTAATTGAGAGGCTTTGATATGCAGATTCAGATCTTTCTTGAGCTCAAGCAACCCTGTATAGAGTTTTCAAGGAGTGACTGGTGAGTTTGAACTGCTGACCTTTCAGTTAACAGTCCAGTGCTTAAACTACAGAGAAACACCAGGAGTCCTTAGTTCATTTCAGGAACAGGCTCAGAGCCTTTTCAATTATTTAAAAGCTGCATGTGCATCAAGTGAAGATGATTGTGTTGAATTTGTTCTGAGTAGGGGCTGGTTCAGTTGTTTCAAAGTGAGGGGAAATTTGCAACATTAAAGCAGGGCTTCAAAGATGATGGTGAGCTGATCAAAGATGGAAGCCAACCACAGTGCTTTGAATGTGTGTAGCTCTCCAGAGTCCTGCCAATAATCCAGTCTCAGACATCAAGCTCCAGAAAGGGTTCTTCTGACTCTCCCATTCCAGGGTTTGACCATAATTTTCCCATTTCCAGTTATCAGTAGAAATCACCCAAACTGTAAAGATTCTGGTTTGTCCCTTCCAAACTTTCTGGTTTGAACGTTTATACTAAAGGACAAGTAGAAGATGGCCATAAGCTAAATATTCATTTCCCAGGCACGGCCTGCGTCTATGTCACTGAAAATTACTTATTTCCCATGAAGATCTTCAATGGTTGCCATTTACATCCAGAATGGAGTCCATATTGGTCATTGTGGCCAGCTGAGACTTTGACACTCTACCTTGGTCTAAAGGCAGACTCAGCTCCCCCTGTTCCCCTGCCCTGACTTCCCATTTCCCAGCCCCAGAGGACTCCTCACTGTTTCTCAAACACACAGACCTTGGCACTGTATGTCTGCCTGGAGAGAATGACCTTCCCCTACTTATCTAAAAGACTATCTCCTCATTGTTTAGACCTCAGCTTGAAGCCAACCCTGAGAACTTTCTGGAGCATCGCACCTGAAGAGATACTTGCTCCACCTCATAATGCATTGTTTCATAACACCTCACGTCATCTTCTTGATAGCATGTATCAGTCCTCAAAATGATTATTGTCCATATTTTCAGGTGGTTCAAACAGTTAGGTGCTCCATTACTGGTTCAAAGCTTAGCGATCTGAAGCTTCCAAGAGTGCTTCAAAAAACAAACTTGACAGTCTTCTGAAATGCCACAACCTTGAAAACTCAATATAGCTTTTCTATTCTGACACACATGGGATCACCAGGAGTTGGAATTTAACTCAATGGCAACTGCCAACCACCACTGCCCTTAGGGGCAAGGCTATTTCTCCCTTGTCCATTGTTCTATCACCAGTGCCTAAAACTGGATCTGGCAGCAAGCAGGCGCCCCATACATAGGTAGTTGTTACTCTCATCAAGTTGGCCTTGGCTTATAGTGTCCCTGTGCACACCGCAATGAAATTCTGTGGGTCAGATCACCATAATCAACATATGGCGGTGGTGGTTGTATGCCGTCGAGTCGATTGTGACTCATACTGACCCTGTACAGGGTTTCCAAGGCTGTAAATCTTTACAGAAGCAGAAACCTCATCTTCTCCCATGGAGCAGCTGCTAGATTTGAACTGCTGACTTTGTGGTTAACAGTCCAACTCGTAATCCTTTATGCTACCAAGGCTCCTTCCATAAATTTACAGGACTGATTTATTCTGAGCTCCTCTGTAGAACCACGGCTTCACTGTATAACAAATCTCTACTCCTCTGCCTTACAGAGCTCTTGTGTGTCCTTGTGTGTTCTTGTATAACCTGGGGACACTGAACCATGCATTCATATTATCACCAGCCTTTCCTGAAGGCTTGGACTTACTCATCATAGTTTAATCTCATTTTATAATGTAATGCTGAAACCACTTGGTGTGTTTTACAATTTTGCTTCTTTTTCTCATGTAGATGCTTTATTTTATTCTTGTCACTCAATCCATTCCTTCTCCCATGTCCTTATCTACCAGAAAACTCCACTAGGCAGAAGCTTATTCACGTTTCTTGCACTTGGTGTTTTAAAAGATACTATCCTCCTTCTATCTTCTCCAGTGCCCTCTTGGGTGGCATTATTTTCAGCACATCACAGGGTTGGGTGAAGTTCTCGTGTGGTGCCCTAAGATAAGCATTTGACCTCAAGATCAGTTTAAACCACAAGCCCAGGAGTTCAAACTCTCCAGTTGTGCCTCTGAAACTTCATACAAGATCATTGTGATTTGAAGCCAACTAGAGGGCATTTAACAACTACAAAATGGTTGGGTGGTGTTCAGTTTACTTCACCTTGAAGGTTGAGAATTCTCTTTTTCATAGCAATCATTCCCACCAGACATTCATGTACTCTTGGGTGTATTCCTAACCTCCTGTCCCTGCCAGGATTGTATTACCCAATAAACAATGCAAGTCTGTGATTTTTGTTGTTGTTGCTAAATGCCATTAAGTTGGTTCCAATTCACAAAGCCTCCGTGTAGGGTTTCTGAGGAGCAGCTGATGGATTTGAACTGCTACCTTATGGTTTGCTGTCTAGTGCTGATCCTACAGTGCCAAAGGGCATCGGAAAAACAAATACCTATAGATGCCAAGCAGATGTTGTTGTTGTTGTTGTTAAGTACCATCGAGTCGGGTCCGACCCATAGCGACCCTGTACAGGGTTTCCGAGGGTGTAAATCTTTACGGGAGTAGAAAGCCTCATCTTTCTCCCGCGGAGCAGCTGGTAGTTTCGAACCCCTGACCGTAAGGTTCGCAGCCCGATTCGTAACCACTACGCTACCAGATGGGACACATGAAAAAGCAAGCATTACAGTGGAAGGGAACTGGTAAGACACTAAATGAAGCTGATACCCGCTCCAGTGTGTGAGAGTGCATTGGCTGTAAATAGAGTTCATGAACAGTAATCAGGGCACACATGTGAAAATTGATTAAGTTTTGAGACACCTGCCATGGCCTTTCATCGACTGCTGTCTCCTACATCTCCTTCTGTACAATTGAAACTCCTTATTTCAGCCGGTCTTCTTGTTGTTCTTAAGTGCCTTTGAGTCAGTTCCAACTCAGAATGACCCTGAATAGGGTTTCCAAGGCTACACATCTTTGTGGGAGCAGAAAGCCTCCTCTTTCTCCCAAAGAGCAGCTGGTGGGTTGTAACGATTGATCTTGTGGCTTGGCTCCCAGTCCAGTGCTTATTGTAAAGACCACCGCATTCCTGGACAGGTCTCGTTGGAGTATATTATTTCTTCCTAATTAAAAAAAAACACAAAAAGGTGGGATGAACTGTTGAGTTGAATTCTTGCTACATTCACCCAAAATACAGCTGGATCATACATGAATAGTTAGTTGCTGGACAAGGATGTGTGAGCGCTTCAAAATGCTCCAGGAAAAATGGATAAAAGATAACAGAATTTTTCCAGGAACTTTTTAAAAAAACTTTTTTAAAGTTTTAATTGTGAATTATGTGGGTTTACATGGGAGAGCATCAGTTTTACATTCATCCTATATTTGTATTTCATTTCATTGCAATGATTACAATCCCCTCCATGCTTCATCAAATAACCAAAAGCTGCATCACACAGGCCCACCCCCCCACCCTCCCGGCCTTCAGCACATAGTCCCTCTCCCTCCCTGAGTCCCGTGTCCCCAGCTGCTTCATCTGTCCACGTCATCGTCTCTGTCTCCATCCCTTGCATCACTGCCTCTCTGGGTAGGGTCACACTCTCTGCTCTTCTCACTTGAGGGCCCCAGGGACCTCCGCTCCTGGGCTGCAAAATTAATCACTCCCTTCCTTTTGTCAAAAAACAGTTACCTCTACATTTCTGACCCTCACAGTCAGTCCTGATGGCAATTATTCACTATTGTACCACAAGAATCTTATCCCCATTTCCTTTCACCAGCCCGGTCCCAACAGATTAGAAGTCATTCAATGGAGGTTCTGCCTACCCCTGCTCCATCTGGAACTATGCTCCCTCTTAAAAGCTTGTAAG